>NW_022436946.1:5128824-5130312 GCF_009761245.1 Sapajus apella | reverse complement strand
AGACTTCTGCCAACAGCTAGAACTCCCAACAGCTCTAGAAACGGAAACAAATCTAGAACAGCTAGATCCTTTTACAACAGTCCCTTCTCCAGTTGAAACACTCCAGTGACTTTTTGTCTCACTCCGAATAAAATCCAATGTCTCTATCATGGACTCGAAGGCCCTCCGTGATCTGACCCCTCTTGATCCCTCTGACCAATCGCAATTACTCTGTCCCCTTCCCACTGCATTTTATCTGTACTGGCCTCTTGGATATTCTTAGAACACACCACACACCCATGCATCTTAGGCCCTAAGCTTCCTTTGCAAGGGAGACTCCTCTCCCAGTCAGTTGCATTCTACCACCTACCTTCTTCAGTAAGGTCTCTGCTCAAACATCACCTTATCAGAGATGCCTGTTCTGTCCCAACTAAAACAGCTCCTGCCCCCATTTCAATCTCTATTCTCCTTACTCTGTCTCATTTCCTGATAACACTTACCAATATCTGTCATATTTAAAATGTACTTGTTTATTGTCTTTCTCCCATTAAGAAATTCCTAAGGGAAGGAATCTTAGTCATTGTGCTATATCATCAGCAGCTGGAACGGCTCCTGGCACCTAGGAGGACTCTGAATATTTTCAGCATAATGCATGCATGCAGGCGTGAACAAATCACTGAGCTCTCTCCAGAGAGATATCAAGTTAAATGTACGTGGCTATGAAAGCTAGCAGGTGTAAACAGACATTGATCAGTTATTGCATACAGTACCTCAGATAAGCATTGGGAAACCAAGCCATTTGAGAACTGCATAAGCATTGCTGGTCTCAGGAAACACTTTCGCAGTCTCTCCTATGAGGGCAGTGGGCAGGACATCAGCCAGACAGCCTAAGTGATGCTAATAACAGTGGTAACGACACTCGTAAGTTCACATCCTTCAGGTGGCACTCACTCTACAGCCAGACACTGTTATAAGTGCTTTGCATTTGTTATCTGATTTAACAACCACAGCAGTCCCATGAGAATGGTCTTCTGGAAATGGAATGTTTGTATCCCTGCAAAATCCTTATCTTGAAACATAATCTCCAATGTGGTGGTATTAGGAGATGGGGCTTTTGGGAGGTGATTAGATCAAAAGGGTAGAGACCTCATGAATAGAATTGCACCCTTATAAAGGAGGCCCCAGAGACCTCTCCCATCCATTCTGCCATGTGAGGTTACAGTAAAAACCTAGTCATTTTATGAACCAGGAAGCAGGCCCCCATCAGGCCTTGAAACTGCTGGTGCCTTGATCTTAGACTTCCCTGCCTCCAGAACTATGAGAACAACTGTCTGTTGTTTATAAACCTCCCAGTCTAGTATTTTGTTAAAGCATCCCAAATGAAATAAGAAAGGCTCTGAATTATATCTATTCAAGATTAGGAAATTAAGTCACAAATGGGCTTTAAAAAAAACTTTCCCCAAGTCACAAAACTTGGTTGCATACCTGGGTTTTAACTATTACATGTTG
>NW_022436946.1:4721587-5128724 GCF_009761245.1 Sapajus apella | reverse complement strand
CTTACACAAGAACAGAAAATCAAACACCGCATGTTCTCACTCATAGGTGGGTGTTGAACAATGAGAATACATGGACACAGGGAGGGGACCATCACACACTGGGGTCTGTCGGGGGGAAATAGGGGAGGGACAGTGGGGGGTGGGGAGTTAGGGAGAGATAGCATGCGGAGAAATGCCAGATACAGGTGATGGAGAGGAAGGCAGCACATCACACTGCCATGCGTGTACTGATGCAACAATTTTGCATGTTCTTTACATGTACCCCAAAACCTAAAATGCAACAAAAAAAAAGAAGCTACAGACTTGCTGCCTGACACTGTGTGAATTTGGGGGAATTTCTGCTATTTGGACTGGTTAAGAATGCAGACACTGAGCTCTGGAGTGAGCTCAGTGATTTGCAGCAGTGAGCACTAGCTTTCCTTTTTAGTACTATAAATAGACCAGGACAGGAAAAGAAATGAAAGTTTGCATTGAGAGGACATGACAATCAGCAATTGAGGCTTCACAACTTAAATCATCCCCACTGAGATTGGTAAGGACTTCTCTTGTTTTCGAAACCCTGTCATAGTTTACTTGTTGTCTACAATGGTCCCTGAAAACAAGAAAGGCAGGAAACTGGCTGCCACCTGCCTCCTCTCCCCTCACCAGTCCTAAATGTTTGGAATGAAGGAAAAGAAGATTCAGAGAGAGTAAGTTATCAATCAAAGCCAGAAAGATATGAGATGCAAGAGCTTCAGACTTGAGCTCCTCATTCTTCTTACCTGGATGCAGTGCTCTTCCAAATTGCATAGAAAAACATATGTGACTATCTGTATATTCTCTAAAGTAAAATGCTGATAATTCAGTGATTTTTCTTTCTTAAGCAGCTTACCAGAATGTGAGATTGCTTTCTTTGACAAAAACAAACAAAAAAACAAAACAAAAAAAAACCCAAACACCAGACAAAGAAAAAGATATCAGACAACTCTCAGGCTGAGAAATGAAAATTGCTGCAAATAAGTATTGTAGAAACTATCTTAAGATACCTTGGACAACAACAACATAGCACCATAATTAATAATAAGGTTACCAAAAGAACTAAAGGCTCTGTAAAAAACTAAACCAAACCAACCAACCAGTGAACCAAAAAACAGCAACAACAAGGACACCCCAAACAAAGAATTCCATAATGAATGGAAAGGACAGGCATTTATTCCCTGATCTGAGCAGCCCCCCTACAGAGCATGATGCCCATAGCATTGCCGTTGGATGCCAAGGGCAGTGATCTGACCTGGTGAGACAGGTTAGTCATACAAACCAAATTTTTCAAAATGTTTGTGAAAATCTTATTCAATTTTGCTCAAGGCAATTTCTGAACTGACAGCAATGATAGACACGGCTTCCGGAGTTTTGTTTTTCTAAAGTCTAGACAAAATATTTGTATTTTAAAAAATACCATGCACAATTAGTCTTCCTGTTGCAAATGGCTGTACAGTCCACAGACTGAGAATCTGATTCTGTATGAGTAAAGAAGCTCTGAAATTTGTTAATGTGAGCGATTTTCCTCGAGCCGTCATATTTCCTATCAGTTTGGCATTTGTTTCTTGATTCATTCACCCTTTCACTCCTCTCTCAGTTTAATTCACTAAACCATTTCGTGAGTGCCTCCTATGTACAAGGCTTAGGCTAGATTGGACAGGATTTCTGTTCTTGGGAAGTTTATAGTCTCATGGAGTGTGAATATTGTTGGTGGGTGAATTCTGTGGCCAATGTTATTCATGTGGCAAGCCACTAAAATAAAACCTTTGCTATCAGCTTGGGTTGTAAACAACATACAAAATATGTTGTTAAGCAAATCAGTGTCAGCCTACCCCTAAAATCCAGCCTTCTCCTTTCTGCAGTTTTCTTTTTTTCAGTAGTTCTCATTTCCTCTCCAATGATGAGAACAATTAGCTTGAAGTAGACGTTTATCTATTGCAGGCAATTCCAAATAGACTTTGGGCTGATCTTTCATCTGCTGCTGACAAAGCCGGCCATTCAGGTGTGGATGCTTTTGATGCAGATTTTACAGTTTCATATTTATTTCTTTGAGTGAGGTGATAATTGTTCCCAAAGATTCATTTTAGAAGATTAAGGGCTTCATTTATATCTTGCCTTTTTTGCTTTCCCAAGGCTTTCAGACTAATTTTCTAATCTCATTGCAAGTTCCTAAAACCCATAAAACAATATTCACTATTTGAAGCTCTTCTTCAAAAAGAGGCAGGGTGTGAGTAATGGGAAATGTTTTTTATCTTACATATTATGACTGCAAAAGTAAGCAAGAAAACTTAGGTGATGGTATTCTATGGTTCTTTCCTAATTAGTGTCCCCCTGTTTTCTCTTTCGAATTTTAAAAGAGCAGTCAGTATTCAACTATGGTGACATCTGTGTAAACTGGAAAAGCCACATAATTTTTTGGCTTATTTGAATTAGCTCTGAGCCCAAAACCAACAGTTTTATTCTTCCTGCAGTGTAACTGGTGCATGAGCTAAAAGTTTGAAGTTTACATGGCATCTTTTATGATTTTCCTGCCTGGTTACCTACATCCATATCATCAGCATTTAGATCTTACCTACATAATTCAAGAAGTATAAAAAAATATTCACAAACTTTATATTTAAGATCAAGGATTGATCCTTTTGTCTTAAAAATAGTAAATTGCCTGGAATTGTTGTTGTTCTTTTGACCCAGAAAGAATACCCATTGCTGCCACTTCACCAAAATGGTGTTTGCGATTAGGATAATTTCTCATTTCATATTTGGAACATGAATAATAACTGAAAAGTATCACATCCTTGAGGTTGTATATCGTGGTATTTTAGTGTTATGACTCTGTGGCCCCATTTGCCCATGGTGCAGTCATAACACTGGACAGAACAGAATTTGTCTTTCTGATATATTGTCTCACTTGGCATGTTCAAGCAACCTCTCAATTTCAGCCTTATAATAAGCACATAATTTTTGTTACACCCTCAATTCCACTTTAAATTCCCTCTGCCATTGTTCCTTTCCCTTCCCCAGGAACAATTTGCCTTCACCTCCTCTGTAAATGTTGCTCTGTGACTCTGCTCCAACTGTGAACTCTAAGGAAAAGTAGTGTCTACTGAAAAGCCCTGGGGTTCAAAAAAGAGAAACTTAGAACTAGTAAATACAGTGATCCACTCTGTCAGTAAGTCAAGTAAAATGCTTCACACAAGATATGTGAATTCAAATTTAGAACCTAGATAGATGTGCCTGGCTTTTCATACCAGATGCGGATGTGGGAACCAGAGACCCTGTATTATTTTACCTGGTAACAAGATAAGTGGGATCTGAGTCACCTGGACACTGGGCTTGTCCTCTAACAGATGAATGGCATCCAAGAAGCTGCTGAAATACGTTTGTTGTATGTTGGTGGACACATCAACATTTAGGAATTGCTCTGAAGAACTTCGGGAAAAGTGTTCTTCTTTTTCTCAGAGCTGTGGCTCTCGAACGCACTTCAAGATTCATTTCTAAATGCCACATGGAATATCTATCAACAACTACCAACAACATATATTGTGATACCAGGCAGAGCTGCATTTCCCTTGGTAATTCTCTACTGTCATCTGTGACTGAGTCACTCTCACAAGGTTACATGGCGCCATATTTCTGAGAAGCATTGAGGGCTATGTGTGTGAGATCCCTTTGAATCAGATTTATCTTCTATTATTATTCATGTTCCATACAAGGTGACAAAGTCTACATAATATTTGGAAACTAAGATTTGTTTATTAGGAGGAAATGTTTATTTGAAGCATATGGTAACAACACACATTGTAGGTATACTCATGTGTGATATGTGTAATGTTTTCCTAGGAAAAATATTCAACACTATTTTTTCTTATGTGCAGAATATCAAATGAAGAGTTTTAGGGATGCAGTGAGGTCTGAGATAAAACCCCATAAAGAGAGGGAAATATAATTGTGTGTGAATATCTAGATAAATTAGCTGCTGATGAGTTTAACTTCTCAGTTAAAAAAAATTGATTTTTCTTTGTTTTTTCTCTTCCATCTTTTCCCCAAATACAGGGGAAAGATCTTTTAATATCTGTTTTTAAAAATGTTCCTCTGACAGTCTAGTTTGAAAAAAAAGTCAAACCTACAGAAAATTCGCAAAAATAGTACAATCAACACCCATATGTCATTTACTTAGATTTATCACTTTCTAACATTTTGCCACCTTTCTTTCTCTCTGTCTCTCTGATGACTTGATGATATCTTTTAATGTTAGTTGCAGATAATCATGAAACTGTAGCCCTTAATATTTCAATAAATATCCTCTAAGAACAATAACTTTCTCCTACAAAACTATAATACAGTGATAGAGTTGATATATTTAACATGATCAATATTGTTTAATTTATAGCCCATATTTACATTTATACACCAATCTCAATAATATTCAGAACAGTTTCTTTTTAATCCAAGATCCTATTAAAAATCATACATTGCTAGCTAAGGCATTAGAAGAAATAGCCTTTGAAAATACTTCTATTTGGCGGTGGCTTTATAAAAAAAATCTGCAAAGGAACCTCAATCCTTTCTAATAAAAAAATGACCACCAGGTTTGCACCAGTGCCCCTTGCTGTGCTGCTTGTTCTGTGTAGACCCTTCTGATAGCTCTCTATCTCATCGTCAGTCAAATTAATCTTGCTATTAAGAAAAGGTACTTACTCCTGTGTTCTATTTGTAGAGGACTATTATTTCCTCTGAGATGAGAAAGATCATATGTAAATCTAGGCCAAAGGTTGGCTAACATTTTCTATAAGGAACTAGATAGTAACTATTTTAAATTTTGTGGACTTCAAATGGTCTCTGCCACAACTACTCAATTCTGCTCTTGTAGCTGGAAAATAGCCAGGAACAATATGTAAGTGAATGAGAATGGTTGTTTGAAAATAAAACTGTATATACAAAAGCAGTCATTGGGCCAGGGCATGGTGGCTCACCCCTGTAATCACAGCACTTTGCAAGGCTAAGGAGGGCAGATTACTTGAGGCCTGGAGTTTGAGAGCAGCCTGGTGAGTATGGCAAAACCCTGTCTCTACAAAAAATACAAAAATTAGCCCGGTGTGGTGGTGCACACCTGTAATCCCAGTTACTAGAGAGACTGAGGTGGAGAGTTGCTTGAACCTGCAAGGCAGAGTTGGCAGTGAACTGAGGTCACACTGCTGCACTCCAGCCTGGGCAACAGAGCAACACTGTCTCTCAAAAAAAAAAAAAAAAAAGAAAGAAAGAAAAAAAAAAAAAAAAAAAAAAAAAGCAGGCCAGGATTTGGTCCATGGACAATAGTTTGCTCACCTCTCCTCTTGGCTCACCCAAGCGAAGCTAATAATAAGTGTAACTGACGAATTATCCTGCTTGGAAAACTTAATTTTATGTTTTTAAGTTAGCTGCAGCATTCTGGAGACAGTCCTTACAGAGGTAAAAGTTTTGTCAGAATCTTGGAGAATATGTAGCTTGACTTAAATATGTTCACAAACACAAGTTTGAGAAATTATTAAGAAAGTCTCTGCAAAAATAAACCAGTCTTTATAATGACAGACTATTCAAAGATTTTTATCCATATACAAGAAACAACAAAATTGGAAAATTCAATTGAAATCTCAGACTCACATTGTAAAACTGCTATTTTGACCTACTGGTATTTATTTCAGGGATTGTAGCAGGTTATTGGAAAGTAGGCTTTACCAGGGTGGGCAGGGGGTTTTCAGGAAACTCTAATGGTGCCAAAATATGGCCACATACTCGACACTGGAGACTGGTCTAGCTGGCCTGCATGGCTGCTCTCTCTCCACTTGTTCAAATATACAGTGGAATAAAATGTGCATGTGGGGCTGGAAGGTAACCCAGGGTTACCTTCTGATAAAGAAGAGCTATTTCAGTGCTTTCGATAGCAGAATGCCAATCTGCTTCTCTCATCCTTCTGTCCTAAACTTCTGCATTTGTGTGTACTACTAAACAGACAAATAATATCACATTATTTTTAAGCATAATTCTTAAAACAAAATTTAGCATCCATATAGAAAACAAGTACAAATTATGTCACACTTATCTCAGTTAATTCTTCCTAAGTAAATATACCTATGTAAGCACTACTCAGATCAGCAGATAAAGCATTACAAACACCCGGTAGCTTCATCATCCATCCCAGTCAACCCTTCCACCAGAGGAGACCACCATGGTGACTTCTTTTCTATAGATTACTTCTGCCTATTTGTGAACTTAGATAGTTGTAATTATGTAGTGTTTATATTTTGGTGTCTGGTCTCTTTATCTTGTGAGATTAAAACATTGTGTAGCAGTAATTTATTGATAATTGCCATAGAATATTATCTTATATGCATATTTCACATTTCACTTATTTATTCTCTGTTGATGGAAATAGAGTTGTTTCTAGATGTTGGCTTACACAGTCAATGCTGCTGTGAAGTACCCATTCATGTCTGTTGGTCTTTTGGAGCACAAAGTACAACAGAAGTGGAACTGCTGAGTCGCAGGTTCTCTGTATATTCAGTTTTAATATATACTACCAGTTTTCCAAAGTAATTACACCAATTTATAACCCTCACCATATGTATGAGAGTTCCAGTAGTCCTCTTGAAATTAGGCTATTTTTTTCTTATTGGCCTCTAGAAAGCCTTCTATATTTCAGGAACAAAAGTTTTTTAGGGTGTATATATTGCAAATACCTTCTCCCATTCTATGACTTGCCATTTCAGTCTCCTAATTGCATCTTTTGATGAGTAGATGACTTTGATTTCGATAGCATTTATCAATCTTTTTCTTTGTAGTTAGTGTTTCTTGTGCTTTGTTAAGAAAACTTTGCTTATTTCAAAAACAGAAGATAGTCTTCTATGTTGTTTTTGGAATTTTTATTGATTACCTTTCATCTTTCTTTTTTTTTGGATCGAGTTTCACTCTTGTTGCCCAGGCTGGAGTTCAATGTTGTGATCTTGGCTCACCGCAACCTCTGTCTCCCAGGTTCAAGCAATTCTCCTGCCTCAGCCTCCCGAGTATCTGGGATTACAGGCATGCGCCACCATGCCTGTCTAAATTTTTTGTATTTTTAGTAGTGCTTGGGTTTCTCCATGTTGGTCAGTCTGGTCCTGAATTCCTGGCCTCAGGTGATCTGCCCAACTTGGTTTCCCAAAGTACTGGGATTACAAGTGTGAGCCACCACGCCTGTGATTTCATTCTTCAGTCTACTTGGAAAAAATATTTTTGTGTGGAAATAATATTTTAGTGAAGTAAGGTCAAGATTCTGATATTACAATATGAATATACAATGGAGTCCTTAACTATTTATTGAAAAGATCATTCTATCCCTATTACATTTCTCTGTCAACTTCCTTATAAATCAATGATCATATATGGTTCTCTATTCTATTAAACTTGTTTATTTGTCTATATTTGAGCAATTATCACACTGTTTTAATTAGTGAAGCTTTGTTATGAAAGTCTTGTTGCCTGTTATGTAATTCTCCCAACTTTTCAACTTCAAAATTGTCTTGCCTTTTCTTGGCAATATACATGACTATTTATTTAGCTCTTAAACAATTTATTCAATAACGTTTTATAATTCTTTGTGTAAAGTATTTGGATGTCTTCCATTAGGTTTATGTGTAATTATTTTATTTTTTAAAGTTATCTTATCAGTGATATCATTTAAAAGTTTTTGTTTCTGTTTTTTGCTAGGATGTAGAATTTCTAACCATGTATCTAATGTCCTTTCTTATTAAATCTAGAAGCTTTACTTATTACTTCTAATAGCTTACCCCCACAAGTATAACTACCATTATCACCATAGATTGGTTTTGCCTAATACATTAACTCACTACTTAATTTTTTTTTTTAATTTTCATAGATTTTTGGGGAATAGGTGGTATTTGGTTGCATGAGTAACTTACTGCTTTTAATCAGTAGATTTCCTGGAATATTTTTACATGTAGAATCATGTGTTCTACAAGTGATGACCACTTAGTTTCTTTACTTTCAGTCCTTACATTTAAAAAATTTTAAATATTGCCTTAGTTCTCTGGTTAGGACCTCTGGTACAACATTTAAAGGAACTGGAGATGGGGCATCTTCATCTCATTTCTGATCATTCAGGTGGAAAGATTTTAATATTTTATTATTAACCATGATGTTTGATGAGAATTTTTATTAATGACCTTTATTGGGATAAAACAAAATTTCTTTTATTTCTAGTCTACTGAGAGTTTTTTTAATTAAAAAATATGATCAATGTTAAATTTTAAAAGTTTAATAGTGTTTCCTTGCTTACATGGTTACATGGATAAATTATATAGTGAATTCTGAGATTTTAGTACACTAGTCACCTGAATAGTGTACTTTGTACCTAAACTGTAGATTTTTTTTATCCCTAGGCCTCAGTCATCCCCCATTTCTGTGTTTCTTAAATCCATTATAACACTCTGTATGCCTTTGCATACTTAGTGCTTAGCTCTCACTTGTGAGACCATACAGTTCTGATTTTCCACTCCTGTGTTACTTCACTTAGAATAACTTACTAAATGTTTTTCCTGAAAGTATTGAGATGATCATATGGTCTTTCTGCTCTATTCAATAAATTAATGAGTTGAGTTAACTGATTTTTAAATGTTGAAGCAACATTGTATTATTGTAAAAACATGAATTTGGTCATAATGTATTACATATTTTATGTATCACAGGATCCAATTTGCTAATATTACATTTAGAAATTTTGCATCTATATTAATGTGAGAGACTGGCTTTATATTTTTATTTCTTGTAATGTCTTTACCAGGTTTTTGTATCAAGGTTACTCTGGCCTCATAAAATTAGTTTTGAAGTATTTTCTCTTTTGTTCTACTCTGCAAGAGTTTCTTCTGGAAGATTCTGTGACTTCTTTCTTAAATGTCATAAATAATTTACTTCGGATGTCATCTGAGTCTTGAATATTTTGTTGCATAATTTTAAATTAAGAATTTTATGTGCATATGACACACACACATATATATAAGTATGTATTTCTTGTGTCAACTTTAATATTTGTAGTTTTTAAGAAATTTTGTTTACATTTTCAAATGTATTGTCATAATATTTATAGAACAATCTCCTTATATTTTTAATGTCCATAAGCTTTGTAATTATGTACCATTTCTATTACTAGTATTTATAATTTGTTTCTACTCTCTTATTTTTTTCTCTATCTATCCTGTGAGGATTTACCTATTTTATTATTCTTTTCAGGGTCCAACTTTAGGCTTTGTGAATTGTTTTCTATTATACATTTGTTTCTCTTTCAGTTATTTCTACTCTTATCGTTATTATTTTCTTCTACTTTCTTCAGATTTGCCATTTTTTTATTGATTGAGATACTTATGTAACTTTCAGATTTTCTTCTTTTATAACATACGTATTTAAGGTTATACATTTTCCTCTAAATATGGCTTTAGCTGCATCACATGAACTATGTTGTGCCATGTTTTTCATTATTATTTAGGTAAAATTGTCTACTTTCCATTGTTACCATCTGCAACTCAAAAATAAGCTAATGTCTGGAGGGAAAATGTGGTGCAGAATGTAGGCTCACTTCTTTTGAGGTTATATTTTCTCTTTATTTTTTTTGATATGCAGAATCACTCTGTCACCCAGAATGGGGTGCAGTGGCATGATCTTGGATGTCTGCAACCTCCACCTCCCAACTTCAAATGATTCTCCTGCCTCTTGAGTAGCTGGGATTTCAGGCACACACTACCATGCTCAGCTAATTTCTGTATTTTTAGTAGAGATGGGGTTTCACCATGTTGGCCAGGCTGGTCTTGAACTCCTGACCTCAAGTGTACCACCCACCTCGGCCTCACAAAGTGCTGGGATTATAGGTGTGAGCCACCATGCCTGGCCTGAGGTTATATTTTTGTAAGGATCTTGGCTGCTCAAGTCCTGAATGCTTTTGTATACTTAAAATTTCAACTTCCAAAAGCTAAAACCACCAGTTTCTTCTCAGCTTCTGACTACTGCACTACATATAGAATCATCAAATACCCAGAAAGAAAAATGATGGGGCAAATTAAGCAACTCCATTATAGTACTCTATATGCAACTCATATGTGCCTCCCTTCTTTCTAGGATCTGTCACTCTTAAATGTTGGCTACCTTAGTTGCTCTCCCATTTTTAAGACACTGCTAATTTTTAAAAATTGCATTCAGTTTTTATAGATGTTCTCATTGGGAAAGCTAATCTGAATCAGATATTCTGTCACACCAGAAGCACAAATCACCTTCTCAAATAATTTATGAGCTGGGGAAAATTAATATTTCACTGTTGGTGAAACGCTACAAATTACTTAGTGACAGAGAACTAGAATCTATAATTCTTGATTCCTTATAAACTAAAATGTGTGTAGGAATGTGGTTCCAGGGTCATAGACATGGCAGCTGGGACTCATTCTTCTCCAGTCTTGGCCTTAGGGGCAATCATTTTCTAATCCTGTAACATCTCCCAAATGCTTCCACTCTGTAAATCAAAATTATAATGCAAGAAAAAAAACACATCCTCCTACTGTACTTCCAAACTGTCAACCTACAGATATTTTATGAAGCATATGCCACATATTAGGAAGGGTGCTAGTACTGCAGCTACAAAGATGGAAAGCACAGATTTTTTTTTCTCATGCAGCTAACAAAAAATGGGAAAGAGAAGTGCAAACAAACAACAAGAAAATGACTTTCATGATTATACAGACAACATGCAATGAGTGCACTGCTGAAGGAGCAATGGAAGGCCTGGGGAGTTGAGAAAGGCTTTCCTAAAAGGCAAGAATGAAATACAATTCCATGATCAACAAATAAGAGAATGCAATTTTGGGAAAAGAAAGCAATATGTCCAAAGGAATAGAAATATAAAAGAGTATGATATGTTTTGGGAGATTCATAAGGCTTTTTTCTTCTCTTTTTGCTAAACATTAAAGTGCACGGTTGATAAAGAGACTAGCAGGTAGTTAGAGGCAAAGTTGTTGAACAAATGGGTTAAATGATAGGAGATGACTTGGAGAATGGGCCTCAGACCCAGCAGGGGGAGACTTTGGTTGACTGTGTCAATTTCTTCTTTAGAGTCCAATGAGATAATAACTCTAATGAGTGCAACTTGAAAGTTATTGATATCTTTAGCAAGGGAAATTGGGAAGAATGAGTTTCAATGCAAAAATCAAGTCTAAAGCCGGACTGCAACTGATTGAGGCATAGGTAGAAAGAGAAGATACAGAAATACTCAACATAATTCTTTTTTTACTTGGCTGTTAAAAAAGGAGAAGCTTTTAAATAAAAATACAACTAAGAAGGTCAATGTAAAACTAATTTAAATTCCATAAATAATATACATTCACATTCTACCCTGGATTTTCATAATTTAATATCATGTGGGAATTGAATTAGGCCTAACGATCCCTGAAAGAAATATCAAAAGTCACTTGCTAGAAATGGTTTGCATATAAGGCAGGCTCCCTGAATGAGCCTCACTCTCTTACCTCCTCAGGTACTCCACACATATATTCATGAACAAGGAGGCTCTCTTCATTCTTTCAACATGATATAAGCATAAGTTGAAGGTCAGGCCTCATGCCTGGTGCTGGGGATACAACGGGGGCAAAACAGACCCCAGATCGTGTCCACCTCCTATTTCTCTCACAGAATCACAACAATATTATTCTAAGGGCTGTGAGGAAAAGGTGCAGAGTGCAGTGGAGATAACAGAGATGCGAATTTGTTTGAGGGGTGGGGAGAGTGGGTAGGAGAGACATTCCCAAGGATATATAGAGTGTGACAATGATATGGTTTGGCTCTGTGTCTCCACCCAAATGTCATCTTGTAGCTTTCATGATTCTCACATGTTGTGGGAGGGATCCGGTGGGAGATAATTGAATTATGGGGGCAGTTCTTTCCTGTGCTGTTCTCATTATAGAGAATGGGTCTCATGAGATCTGATGGTTTTAAAACGGGAGTTGCCCTGCACAACCGGCTGCCACCATCCACATAAGATGTGATTTACTCATCCTTGACTTCCACCATGATTGTGAGGTCTTCCCAATCATGTGGAATTGTAAGTCCACTAAACCTGTTTGTTTTGTAAATTGCCCAGTCTCTGGTATGTCTTTATCAGTGGTGTGAAAACAGACTAACATAGTAAATTGGTACCAGGAGTAGAGTGTTGCTGAAAAGATACCAGAAAATGTGGAAGAAACTTTGGAACTAGGTAACAGGCAAAGATTGGAATAGTTTGGAGGGCTCAGAAGAAGACAGGAAAATACGGGAAAGTTTGGAATTTCCTAGAGACTTGTTGAATGGGTTTGACAAGAAATGCTGATAGTGATATGAACAATAAGGTCCAGGCTAGGGTGGTCTCAGATGGGGATGAGGAACTTGTTGGGAATTGGAGCAAAGGTGACTCTTGCTATATTTTAGCAAAGAGACTGACAGCATTTTCCCCTGCCCTAGAGATTTGTGGAACTTTGAACTTGAGAGAGATAATTTAGGGTATCTGGAGGAAGAAATTTCTAAGTAACGAAGCATTCAAGAAGTGACTTGGGTGTGGCTAAAGGCATTCAGTTTTAAAAGGGAAGCAGAGCAGAAAAGTTCTGAAAATTTACAGCCTGACTATGTGATAGAAAAGAAAATCCCATTTTCTGAGGAGAAATTCAAGCTGGCTGAAAACATTGCATGAGTAAGGAGGAGCTGAATGTTAATGTCCAAGACAATGGTGAAAATGTCTCCAGGGTATGTCAGAGGTTTTCATGGCAGCCTCTCCCATTACAGGCCTGGAAGTCTAGGAGGAAAAGATGGTATCATAGGACACGCCCAGGGCACCCCTGCTCTGTGCAGCCTAGGGACTTGGTACCCTGCATTCCCACCACTCCAACCATGGCTGAAAGCAGCCAAGGTGCAGCTAGTCCTGTTCAGAGGATGAACACACTAAGCCTTGGCAGCTTGCGTGTGTTGTTGAGCCTGCAAGTGCACGGAAGTTAAGAATTGAGGCTTGGGAACCTCTGCCTAGATTTCAGAAGATGTATGAAAATGCCTGGATGCCCAGGCAAAAGTTTACTGCAGGGGCCGGGCCCTCATGGAGAACCTCCACTAAGGCAGTGCGGAAGGGAAGTGTGGGGTCAGAGCCCCCACACAGAGTTCCTGCTGGGGTACTGCCTAGTGGAGCTGTGAGAAGAGAGCCACCATCTTCCAGATCCCAGAATGGTATATCCACTGACAGCTTGTACCATGTGCCTGGAAAAGCTGCAGATACTCAATGCCAGTCTATGAAAGGAAAGCAGATGTAAGGGAGGCGATACCCTGCAAAGCCACAGGGGTGAAGCTGCCCAAGACCACAGGAACCCACCTCTTGCATCAGCATGACCTGGATGTGAGACATGGAGTCAAAGGAGATCATTTTGGAGCTTTAAGATTTGACTGTCCCTCTGGATTTTGACCTTGCATGGGGCCTGTAGCCCCTTCGTTTTGGCCAATTTCTCCCTTTTGGAATGATTGTATTTACTTAATGCCTGTACACCGGTTGTATTTAGAAAGTAACTAAATTGCTTTTGATTTTATAGACTCATAGGCAGAAGGGACTTGCCTTATCTCAGTTGAAACTTTGGACTGTGGACTTTTGAGTTAATGTGGAAATGAGTTGAGAGTTTGGAGGACTGTTGGGAAGGGATGATTGGGTTTGAACTATGAAGATATGAAATTTGGGAGAGGCCACGAGCAGAATGATATGGCTTGTCTCTGTGTCCCCACCCAAATCTCATCTTATAGCTCCCATAATTCCCACTTTATAGCGGGGTGGGGATCTGGTGGAAGATAATTGAATTATGGGGGTGGGTCTTTCCTGTGCTGTTCTCATGAATGAGAATAGATCTTATGAGATCCCATGATTTTAAATATGGGAATAGCCCTGCACAAGCTCTTCGTGTGCTGCCATCCACATAGGATATGATTTGCTCCTCCTTGCTTCTTGCCTTCTACCATGATTGTGAGGCCTCCCCAGCCATTTGGAGTTATAAATCTAATAAACTTCTTTCTTTTGTAAATTGCCAAGTCTCAGATGTCTTTATCAGCAGTGTGAAAACAGAACTAATACAGGCATGAAATCCAAAGGAAGAATGGAAGTTAAGAAGGGAAAAGGGAAAAGTATATTTGGGGCTGGAGGAGAAAGCGTTTTAGCGTAGGTGGTGTCTGTGGTAGGAGTGTTGAAGTTGACGAGTGAGTGATCCAGACAGTAGTGAGAGCAAGAGTCTTGTGGCTTGTTTTCGTGGCTTTGAAAAACCATAAAAGGGTTTCAGAAGAGTAATGCCATAACCAGATTATAGCTTTAAAATATTCTAGCTGAAAGAAGGAAAGGTTGGAGGTGTGTGGTGGTGGTAGTGGAAGAAGAAAACAGTAAAAAAAATTTTTTTAATTGAGTGAAATCAACAAGATTGTGGTAGATTAGTGAAAAAAAGGCATTAAGGATTGTAGTATATAATGAGCATAGAAGTCAAGAACAGTAGAAATGTTTGAGAGAAACAACAAAATGAGCCACCAAGGATGTATTTACTAAATTTGTAGAATTCTGTTTCCATCCATTCATATTTCCTAGGATGATGATGTTAAATCTAGCGTAGTTACCTGATTGGGCATTTGGCTCAAAGGCAACCCCACAAAGTTACTTGTGCAGGGTTCAGGTTGGAAATTCTAAAAAGGGTGAGGTCACCTCTAGAAAACAACACTCTAAGCTTTTTGTCCTCAACAGGATGGCTGGCCAGAATCAACAGAAGACGCTTCTTTTATGCTTTTCCTGCAAATGAGCTGGGTGCTGCTTGCAGCTGATTTAGAGTAATATATTTAATTGGCCTGAGAATGTTAGGGCAGACAGACTTTTTCACCCTCCCTGATTGTGAGTACTCATTCTCTAAGACGTTATTTGTAGGCCAAGTTGGGAATTTGTCTCCCTTATCATTTTAGATACATATTCCAAACAAATGATCTGTTTCACTTGGTTGAATTAGGGGCTATAGAGAACTCTATACCTGCAATGGCAAGATATGTTTATTCTTGTAGGCTGGTGTAGCACCAATTAGCACATTTGAGTAGTTATTGGTCAATTCATTTCCATTCAATCAAGACTGATTGAGCATCTAATGTACCAGGTACTGGGTTATGCCCTAGAGATTTGTAAAGATCCATAAGAAATAGTCATTGTCTGAATAATTCATAATATAACAAGGAAAAAAATATAAATAAGTAATTTTGTTCAAGTCACTCTCTTTATATAGGACTTACTATATCTGTTGCTCTCTTACTATGATGGTACTCAGTAAGCTACTGAATTATGAGCTTAGTCACACTAGAATGTACATCTTCCTCTAGGATGCTTCATCAAAATACAGATAAGAGAATTGAATTGATACTATGCAATTTTCTAATCAGTCCTATGATGACAGAGGTCCCAGATAGAGTTATCGTGGCTGCCACTAAAATGGTAGCCTTTGATTTTAGGCCTCACCTCCATTTTTCCTCTATTTTTAACTTCTTTTTTAAAAAAATTGTACTTTAGATTCTGGGGTACATGTGCAGATCATGCAAGATTGTTGCATAGGTACAGTCATGGCAGGGTGGTTTGGTGCCACTATGCCCCCATCACCTATACCTGACATTTATCCCCAGGTTCTCCTTTCCCCACCCTCCCTCCCACCATCCTTCCTGTAGCCCCTGCAACAGACCCCAGTGTGTAATGCTCCCTTCTTTGTGTCCAAGTTTTCTCATTGTTCAACACCCACCTATGAGTGGGTTATGTTCTTGTGTTAGTTTGCTGAGAATGATGGTTTCCAGATTCATTCATGTCCCTACAAAGGACACAAACTCATTGTTTTTTATGGCTGCATAGTATTCCATGGTATATATGTGCCACATTTTCTCTGTCCAGTTTATCATGGATGGGCATTTGGGTTGGTTACAGGTCTTTGCTATTGTAAACAGTGCCGCAATTAACATGTGTGTGCATGTGTCTTTATAATAGAATGATTTATAGTACTTTGAGTATATACCCAGTAATGGGATTGCTGGATCAAATGGAATTTCTATATCTAAATCCTTGAGGAATTGCTACACTATCTTCCACAATGGTTGAACTAATTTACACTCCCACCAAGAGTGTAAAAGTGATCCTATTTTTCCACATCCTCTCCAGCATCTGTTGTCTCCAGATTTTTTAATGATCGCCATTCTAACTGTCATGAGATGGTGTCTCAATGTGGTTTTGATTTGCATTTCTCTAATGAGCAGTGATGATGAGCATTTTTTTTGTATGTTTGTTGGCCTCATATATGTCTTCTTTTGAAAAGTGTATGTTCATATCCTTCACCCACTTTTGAATGGGTTTTTTTTTTTTTCTTGTAAATCTGCTTTAGTTCTTTGTAGATTCTGAATATTAGCCCTTTGTCAGATGGGTAGATAGCAAAATTTTTTCCCCATTCTGTTAGTTGCTGATTTGCTCTGATGATTGTTTCTATTGCTATACAGAAGCTCTGAAGTTTAATTAGATACCATTTGTCTATTTTGACTTTCGTTGCCATTGCTTTTGGTGTTTTAGTCATGTAGTCCTTGCGTATGCCTATGTCCTGAATGGTTTTGCCTAGGTTTTCTTCTATGGTTTTTATGGTGTTAGGTCTTATGTTTAAGTCCTTAATCCATCTGGAGTTAATTTTATTGTAAGGTGCCAGAAAGGGGTCCAGTTTCTGCTTTCTGCACGTTGGTAACCAATTTTCCCAACACCATTTATTAAACAGGGGATCCTTTTCCCATTGTTTGTTTTGGTCAGGTTTGTCAAAGATCAGATGGGTGTAGATGTGTGGTGTTGCTCTGGAGGCTTCTGTTCTGTTCTACTGGTCTGTGTCTCTGTTTTGATACCAATACCATGCTGTTTTGATTACTGTTGCCTTGTAGTATAGCTAGAAGTCCGGCAGCGTGACGCTGCCAGCTTTGTTCTTTTTGCTTAGGATTGTCTTGGCTATGTGGGCTCTTTTTGGCTCCATATGAAGTTTAAAGTGTTTTTTTCCAGTTCTGTGAAGAAGGTCACTGGTAGTTGATGGGGATAGCATTAAATCTATAAATTACTTTCAGCAGTATGACCATTTTCACCATATTGATTTTTCCTAACCATGAGCATGGAATGCCTTTCCATCTGTTTGTGTCTTCTCTTATTTCCTTGAGCAGTGATTTGTAGTTCTCCTTGATGAGGTCCTTTACCTCCTTTGTTAGATGTATTCCTAGGTATTTTATTCTTCTTGTAGCAATTGTGAATGTGAGTTCAATCTTGATTTGGCTCTCTGTTTGTCTGTTATTTGTGTATAGGAATGGTTGTGATTTCTGCACATTGATATTGTATCCTGAGATTTTGCTGAAGTTGCTCATAAGCTTAAGGAGAGTTTGGGCTGAGATGAAGGGGTCTTCTAAATATACAATCATGTCCTCTGCAAATAGAGACAATTTGACTCCTTCCTTTCCTAATTGAATACCCTTTATTTCTTTTTCTTGCCTGACTGCTCTGGCCAAAACTTTCAATACTATATTGAATAAAAGTGGAGAGAGAGGGCATCCTTGTCTAGTGCCAGATTTCCAAGGAAATGCTTCCAGTTTTTACCCATTCAGTATTATATTGGCTGTGGGTTTGTCATAAATAGTTTTTATTACTTTGTGATACAATCCATTGGTACCTAGTTTATTGAGAGTTTTTAGCATAAAGGGCTGTTGAATTTTGTCAAAGGTCTTCTTTGTAGCTATTGAAATAATCATGTGGCTTTTGACTTTGTTCCTATTTATGTGTCGAATTACGATTATAGACTTGCATATGTTGAACAAGCCTTGCATCCCCGGGATGAAGCCTACTTGTTCTTGATGTATAAGCTTTTTGATGTGCTGTTGCAATCGGTTTGCCAGTATTTTATTGAATTTTTTTGTATCTATGTTCATCATGGATATTGTCCTAATGTTTTCATTTTTTGTTCAGCCTCTGCCGGGTTTTGGTGTCAGGATGGTGTTGGTCTCATAAAATGAGTTGGGGAGGATTCCCTCTTTTTGGATTGTTTGGAATAGTTTCAGAAGGATTGGTCCCAGCTCCTCTTTGTACATCTGGTAAAATTCAGCTGTGAACCCATCTGGACCTGGACTTTTTTTGGTTGGTAGGCTGTTAATTGCTGCCTCAACTTTGGCCCTTGTTATTGGTCTATTCAGGGTTTCAACTTCTTCCTGGTTTAGTTTTGGGAGGGTGCAAGTGTCCATGAATTTATCCATTTCTTCCAGGTTTACTAGTTTATGTGCATAGAGTTGTTTGTAGTAATCTCTGATGGTAGCTTGTATTTCTGTGGAATCAGTGGTGATATCCCCTTTATCGTTTTTTGTTGCATCTATTTGATTCTTCTCTCTTTTCTTTTTTATTACTCTGGTTAGCTGTCTATCTATTTTGTTGATCTTTTTGAAAAACCAGCTCCTGGATTTATTGATTTTTTGAAGGGTTTTTGTGTCTCTATCTCCTTCGGTTCTGCTCTGATCTTAGTTATTTCTTTTCTTCTCCTAGCTTTTGAATTTTTTTGGTCTTTCTCCTCTAGCTCTTTCAATTTTGACCATAGGGTGTCAATTTTAGATCTTTCCTCATTTCTCATGTGGCATTTATTGCTATAAATTTCCCTCTAGACACTGCTTTAAATGTGTCCCAGAGATTCTGGTACATTGTGTACTTGTTCTCATTGGTTTCAAAGAACATCTTTATGTCTGCCTTTATTTCATTGTTTATCCAGCCAATATTCAGGAGCCAGTTGTTCAGTTTCCATGAAGTTGTGTGGTTCTGAGTTACTTTCTTAATCCTGATATCTAATTTGATTGCACTGTGGTCTGAGAGACTGTTTGTGATGATTTCCGTTCTTTTGCAGTTGCTGAGGAGTGATTTATTTCCATTTATGTAGTCAATTTTAGAGTAAGTGTGATGTGCTTCTGAGAAAAATGTATATTCTGTGACTGTGGGGTGGAGAGTTCTGTAAGTGTCTATTAGGTCTGCTTGTTCCAGTTCTGTGTTCAAGTCCCAGATAACCTTGCTGATTTTCTGTCTCTTTGATCTGTCTAATGTTAACAGTGGAGTGTTAAAGTCTCCCACTATTATTGTGCAGGAGTCTAAGTCCCTTTGTACGTCATTAAGAGCTTGCTTTATGTATCTGGGCACTCCTTTATTGGGTGCATATATATTTCGGATAGTTAGCTCTCCTTGTTTTATTGATCCTTTTACCATTACCATTATGTAGTGTCCTTCATTGTCCATTTTGATCTTTGTTGGTTTAAAGTTTATTTTATCAGAGACTAAAGTTGCAACTCTTGCTTTTTTTGCTTTCCGTTTGCTTGGTAGATCTTCTTCCATCCCTTTATTTTGAGTCCATATGTGTCTTTGCGTGTGAGATGTGTCTCTTGAATACAGCACATCAATGGGTTTTGACTTTTCACTCAGTTTGCCAGTCTGTGTCTTTCGATTGGGGCATTTAGACCATTTACATTGGTCTAATATTGTTATGTGTGAATTTGATCCTGCCATTTTGTTACTGGTTATTTGTTTTGCCCATTGGTCGATGCAGTTTCCTCATTGTGCCGTTGGTCTTTACTATTTGGTTCATTTTTGTAGTGGCTGGTACTAGATGTTTTCTCCTGTGTTTAGTACTTTCTTTAGGAGCTCTTGTAGGGCAGGTCTGGTTGTGACAAAATCTCTCAGTAATTGCTTGTCTGTAAAGGATTTTATTTTTCCTTCACTTATGAAACTTGGTTTGGCTGGATATGAGATTCTGGGTTGAAAGTTCTTTTCTTTAAGGATGTTGGATATTGGCCCACACTCTCTTCTGCCTGTAGGGTTTCTGCCGAAAAATCCACTGTGAGTCTGATGGTCTTTCCTTTGTGGGTGACCCGATCTTTCTCTCTGACTGCCCTTAGCAATTTTTCCTTCATTTCAATCCTGGTAAATCTGATGATTATGTGCCTTGAGGTTGCTCTTCTTGAGGAGTATCTCTGTAGTGTTCTTTGTATTTTCTGTATTTGAATGTTGGCCTATTTTGCTAGGTTGGGAAGTTCTCCTGGATAATATTTTGAAGAATGTTTTCCACCTTGGATTCATTTTCCCCATCCTCTTCAACTATACCCATCAGGCCTAGATTAGGTCTTTTCAAGTAATTCCATATTTCTTGGAGGCTTTGTTCATTTCTTTTCACTTGTTTTTCTCTTTTCTTGCCTTCTCTTTTATTTCGTTGAGTTGATCTTCGATCTCTGTTATCCTTTCTTATGCTTTATCGATTTGGCTATTGAAGCTTGTGTATGCTTCAAAAATTTATCCCGCTGTGTTTTTCAACTCCATCAAGTCGTTTATGTTCTTCTCTAGGCTGCTTATTCTAGCTAGCATTTCATCTAATCTTTTTTCAAGGTTTTTAGTTTCTTTGCGTTGGGTTAAAACATGTTCTTTTAGCTCAGGGAAGTTTGTTATTACCTATCGTCTGAAGCCTGCTTCTGTCAGTTCATCAAAATCGTTTTCTGACCTGCTTTGTTGCCATGCTGGTGAATCATTGTGATCTCTCTGGGGAGGAGAGGCATTCTGGACTTTGCCGTTTTCATCCTTTTTGCACTGGTTTCTTCCCATCTTCTCTGAATGAACATCCTTTCTGTTAAAGTTGGGGTTATTTCTCCTGTATGAGGCTTTTTTCTTTTAAAACGCAGGTGTCAGTGTGCCACTTAAGACAGTGTGTCCACTGTCTGCCTGTGGAGGCACTCCTGGGCTGCCTCGGTCTCATCCAGGCTGCTGTTTATTCTTTGCCTGGTTTCTGTACTGGTGGGGATAGCCCTGCTTTTCCAATGGCAGGCTCTCTCCCTCTGCCAAGCCTGCTACTCCCAGATGGAGGATGTGTTAACTGTGAAACTCTCCCAGGAGAGGGACTCTGGTTGCTGGATCTTGTCGGGGAGGGGCCTGCCTGGTTGTATTCCCTCCCCCACTTTCAACACTCTCTTCTGTGGGATGAGCAGTTCTTTTTTGCAAGCTTTCCTGATATTAGTCCAAATCTTTGCCCTGGTCTGCACTGAGAAGGCACTGGTCTGGCTGGGGCTGCTGGCCTGAACTGTCACCCAGGTCTGCAACCCCGGGAAGTTCTCAGCAAGGCGGAGTTTTCCTGCTCTGTGTGCTGCCAAAGGCTCAGAGTGAATTGCTGTATCTGATTCAGAGAGCCGAGGAGGTGACGCCCCCCCCAAACTTCCATGCGTGATACACTTTCCAGGTGGGGCAGTGCCCCGCCTTGCCTCGGCTGGACTCCTTTGGACTGCTTTCACTGCCTTTTTTGGGAGTTAATCCCACTGTTTAACCAGTCTCTTTAAAACAAAACTGGTACTTCACTCAGAGATGTGGATATTGTTCTAGTTCTGTGCCTCGCTTGGTGGTAGTTACACTCTGGAGAAGCTTCCTTTTGGCCATCTTCCCCGCTTCCCTATCTTTAACTTTAAAAAATTTTTATAATATTTCACTTAAAAATATATAAAATATGCAGTAGGTGAATATTTTATGAAATACGTGAGATATTTTAGTACTGGGATGCAATAATCACCTCATGGAAAATGGAGTATCCATCCCTTAAGATATTTATTCTTAGTTACTTAAAAATGTACAATTAAATTATTGACTATAGTTACTCCATTGTGCTATCAAATACTAGACCTTATTCATTTATTCAATTTTTTATACCAATCCCCATTCCCCCTCACCAACCATCCCCACCTTCCCAGACCTTCATAACCATCCTTCTACTCTCTGTGTCCATGAGTTCAATTGTTTTGATTTTTAAATTCCACAAATAAGTGAGAACATGCAATATTTATCTTCCTGTGCCTGGCTTATTTCACTTAACATAATGATGTCTAGTTCCATCATGCTGCAGATGACTGGATCTCTTTTTTTTTTTTTTCTTTTTGAGACAGAGTTTTGCTCTTGTTTCCCAGGCCAGAGTGCAATGGTGAGATCTTGGCTTACTGCAAATTTTACCTCCCAGGTTCAAGCGAATCTCCTGCCTCAGCCTCCCAAGTAGCTGGGATTGCAGGCATGTGACACCATGCCTGGCTAATTTGTATTTTTAGTAGAGATAGGGTTTCTCCATGTTGCTTAAGCAGGTCTCAAACTCCTGACTTCAGGGGATCCATGCACCTCAGCCTCCCAAAGTGCTGGGATTATGGTTTTTTATAGCTGAATAGTACTCCAATGCATATATGTCCACATTTTCTTTGTCCATTCATCTGTTGATGGACACTTAGGGTGCTTTCAAATCTTAGCTATTGTGAATGGTGCTGCAACAAACATGGGAGTGCAGATTTCTATTTACTATACTGATTTCCTTTCTTTTGAGTATATACCCAGCAGTGAAATTGCTAGATGGTATGATAGTTGTAGTTTTAGTTTTCTGAGGAACATCCAAGCTGTTCTCCATAGTGGTCGTACTACTTTACATTCCCGCCAACACTGTACAAGGGATCCCCTTTCTCCACATTCTTGCTAGCATTTGTTTTTGCCTGTCTTTTGGATATAAGCCATTTTCACTGGGATAATATGATATCTCATTGTATTTTTGATTTGCATTTCTCTTATGATCAATGATGCTGAGTACTTTTTCATATGTTTCTTTGCCATTTTTATGTCTTCTTTTGAGAAATGTTCATTCTAATCCTTTGCCCATCTTTAAGTCAGCTTATCAGATTTTTTCCTATAGAGTTGTCTGAGTCCCTTATATATTCTAGTCTTTAATCCCTTGTTATATGAATAGATTGCAAATATTTCCTCCCATTCTGTTGGTTGTCTCTTCACTTTGTTGATTGTTTTATTTGCTGTTCAGAAATTTTTTAGCTGGAGGTGGTCCCATTTGTTCCTTTTTCCTTTGGTTTCCTATGCTTGTGGGGGAAGGGATTTCAAATTTTCCCTGTTCAGTATGGTACTCTCTGTGGGTCTGTCATACATATCTTTTATTGTGTTAAAGTATATTCCTTTTGTAACCAGTTTTTTGAGGGTATTTTATCATGAAGAATGTTAAATTTTATCAAATGCTTTTTCAGCATCAATTGAAATGACTATAAATTTTGTCCTTCATATTCTTGATATGATGTATTCTACCAATTTATTTGTGTATGTTAAACCATCCTTGCATCCCAGGAATAAATCCCACTTGATCATGATGAATGATTTATTTAATGCATTGTTGAATTCTGTTTGCTAATATTTTATTGAAGATTTTTGCATCAATATTCATCAAGGGTATTGACCTGTAGTTTTCATTTTTGGATGTGTCTTTGTCTGGTTTAGGTATCAGGGTAATACTGGTCCCATAGAATGAGTTTGGAAGTATTCCCTTCTTCTCTATTTCTTGAAATTGTTTGAGTAGAATTGGTATTAATTCTTCTTTAAATGTTTGGTAGAATTCAGTAGTGAAGCCATCAGGTCCCAGGCTTTACTTTACTGGAAGACTTTTTATTATAGTTTATTTGTTATTAATATGTTCAGGTTTTGGATTTCTTCCTGGTTCAATCTTGGTAGGTTGTATATGTCTATGAATTTGTACATTTCTTCTAGATTTTCAAATTTGTTGGCATCGTAGTCACTAATGATCCTTTGAATTTTTGCATTATCAGTTGTAGTATCTCCTTTTCCTTTTTCTTTTCTTTTTATATTACACTTTAAGTTTTGTGATACATGTGCAGAACTTGCATGTTTGTTACATAGGTATACATGTGCCATGGTGGTTTGCTGCACTCATCAACTCATCATCAACATTAGGCATTTCTCCTGATGCTATCTGTTCCCTAGCCCCACCCCAAGACAGCCCCTGGTGTGTGATGTTCCCCTCCTCGTGTCCATGTGTTCTCATTGTTCAACTCCCATTTATGAGTGAGAACATGTGGTGTTTGTGTTTTCTGTTCTTGTGTTAGTTTGCTGAGAATGATGGTTTCCAGCTTCACCCATGTCCCTGCAAAGGACATGAACTCATCCTTTTTCATGGCCTGTATAGCATTTTATGGTGTATATGTGCCACATTTTCTTTATCCAGTCTACTATTAATGGGCATTTGGGTTGGTTCCAAGTCTTTGCTATTGTGAACAATGCCACAACAAATATACATGTGCATGTGCCTTTATAGTAGAATGATTTATAATCCTTTGGGTATATACCCAGTAATGGGATTGCTGGGTGAAATTGTATTTCTGGTTCTAAATCTTTGCAGCATCACCACACTGTCTTCCACAATGGTTGAACTGATTTACATTCCCACCAGCAGTGTAAAAGCATTCCTATTTCTTCACATTCTCTCCAGTATCTGTTGTTTCCTGACTTTTTAATGATTGCCATTCTAACTGGCATGAGATGGTATCTCATTGCGGTTTTGATTTGCATTTCTCTAATACCAGCGATGATGAGCTTTTTTTCATATGTTTGTTGGCCGCATAAATGTCTTCTTTTGAGAATTGTCTGTTCATATCCTTTGCCCACTTTTTGATGAGTTTTTTTTTTTCTTGTAAATTTATTTAAGTTTTTTTGTAGATTCTGGATATTAGCCCTTTGTCAGATGATAGATTGCCATAATTTCCTCCCATTCTGTAGGTTGCCTGTTCATGCTGATGAAGTTTCATTTGCTGTGCAGAAGCTCTTTAGTTTAATTAGATCCCATTTGTTAATTTCACTGTTGTTGCCATTGCTTTTGGTGTTTTAATCATGAAGTATTTGCCCACGCCAGTTTTTCATCTTCAATTTTATATATTTGAATCTTCTGTCTTTTTTTTTTTTTTGGTCTGGCTAAAAGTTTGTTCACTTGTTTAACTTTTAGAACAACCAACTTTGTGTGTCATTGGTCTTTTTTATTGTTTTCTGTCTTTCAATTTCATTTATTTCTGCTCTTATCTTTATTATTTTTTCTTCTACTCATTTTGAGTTTGGTTGGCTCTTGCTTTTCCTATTCCTTTATATGCATTGTTAGGTTGTTTACTTAAATAATTTTTTTTCTTTTTTTGAGGTGGGCACTTATAGCTATGTACTTCCCTTTTAGTACTACTTTCATTCTGTCCCACAGGTTTTTGGTATGTCCTGTTTTTATTATAATTCGTTTCAAAAAAATTTTTTAACTTTCTTCTTAATTTCTTCATTGACTGACTATAATTCAATACCATATTGTTTAATTTCCATATATTTGTATAGTTTCAAAAGTTCCTCATTTTTTATTTCTATATTTGTTTTATTGTGGTCAGAGAATATGCTTTATATTATTTAATTTTTTTTGAGTGGTAAAAGTTGTTTTGTGTCCTAACATGTGGTCTAGCCTTGAGAATGATCCATGTGCTTAGAGAAAGAATGAGTTTTCAGTAGCCATTTGATGAAATGTTCCCTAAATCTTTATTAGATCCATTTGTTCTCTAATACAGATTATGTCTGATGTTTCTTTGTTGATTTTCTGTCTAGAAGAGCTGACCAGTGCTGAAAATGGAATGTTGAAATCTTCAGCTATTATTGTATTGAAGTCCGTATCTCCCGTTAGCTCTAATAATATTTGCTTTATATACTTGGGTACTCCAGTGTTGGGTGCATATATATATCTAAAATTGTTATATTCTCTTGCTAAATTGACTCCTTTATCATATATAGTGGCCTTCTCTGTCTCTTCTTATGGTTCTTGTCTTGAAATCTATTTTGTCTGATATGAGCATAGCTACTCCTCCTTCTTTGGGTTTCCATTGTTGTGCAATATCTTTTTTCGTCCTTTCATCTTCAGTCTATGTGTGTCTTTATAGGTGAAGTGTAGTGTGTTTCTTGTAAGCAATAGATTAACACTTTTTTTAAAAAAAGATAGAATCTTGTTCTGTTGTCAAGGTTGGAGTGCAGTGACACAATCTCAGCTCACTGCAACGTCTGCCTCCCAGGTTCAAGCGAGTCTCCTGCCTTAGCCTTCTGAGTAGCTGAGATTACAGGTGCCTGTCACCATGCCCAGCTAATTTTTGTATTTTTGGTAGAGATATGGTTTCACCATGTTGGCCAGACTTGTCTTGAACTCCTGACCTCAAGTGATCTGCCCACCTAGGTGTGAGCCACTGCACTAAGCCCACTCTCTATCTTTTGATTGGAGAGTTTATTTCTTTAAAATTCAATGTTATTATTGACAAGTAAGGACTTCCTCCTGCCATTTTGTTATTTTTGTTTTTCTGGTTGTTTTATAGTTTTGTCTTCTTTCTTTTCATTCTTGTCTTCCTTTCAGTGAAGGTGGTTTTCTCTGGAGATATAATTGTTTCCTGCTTTGTCTGTGTGTGTCTATCTATTGCATGTTTTGTGGTTTGAAGTTACCATGAGGTTTGTAAATACTATCTTGTAACCCTTTATTTTAAGCAGATAACAACTTAAAACTGTTGGCACGAGCAAACAAACAAGCAAGTAAAAAGAAAACTAATAAAGATTCTACACCTTCACTTCATTCTTCTGCTTTTTAATTCTTTGTTGTGACTATTTATATCTTATTGTACTATGTCTTGAAAAGTTGTTGTAGTTGTTATTTTTTGACTGGTTTATAATTTAGTCTTTCTACTTAAGAATAGTTCATATATGTCTATTACAACATTATAATATTCTGTGTTTTTCTGTGTACTTACTATTTCCAGTGAGTTTTGTACTTTCAGGTGATTATTTATTTATTTCTCATTAACATCCTTTTCTTTATAATTGCAGTACTTCCTTTAGCATTTCCTATAGGACAAGTCTGGTATTGATGAAATCCCTAGGCTTTTGATTGTCTGGGATGGTCTTTATTTCTCCTTAATGTTTGAATGATAGTCTCACTGAATATGCTATTTTATGGTAAAAGTTATGTTTTCCTTTAGTACTTTAAGTGGCCACTTTTTCCTTGCCTGTAAGATTTCCACTGAAAAGTCTGCTGCCAAACATATTGGAGCTCCATTGTATGTTATTTATTCCTTTTCTCTTGCTGCTTTTAGGATCCTTTCTTTAATTTTAACCTTTGAGAGTTTGATTATTAAATGCCTTGAGGAAGATCTTTTTTGGGGGAGGGGGTAAGTCTGCTTGATGTTCTTCAACCTTCTTGCATTTAGATGTTAATATCTTTCTCTAGGTTTGAAAAGTTATTTGCTATTTTAATATTTTTGCTTTGAATAAACTTTCTACCCCAGTCTCATTCTCTACCTCCTCTTAAAGTTCAGTAACTCTTATTTGCCCTTTTGAGGCTATTTTCTAGATCCTTTAGGGGTGCTCCATTGTTTTTGATCCTGTTTTCTTTTATCTTCTCTGACTGTATATTTTTAAATAGCCTGTCTTTAAGCTCACTAATTCTTTCTTCTACTTAATTAATACTGCTATTAAATGCATTCTTCAGTATGCCAATTGCATTTTTCATTGCTAGAATTTCTATTTGATTGTTTTTAATTATTTCAATCTCTTTGTTAAATTTGTCTAATAGAAATTTTATTTCCTTTCCTGTGTTATCTTGAATTTATTTGTGTTTCTTCAAAACATCTATTTTGGATTCTCTGTCTGAAAGGTCACATATGTTTTTCCAGGATTGGTCTATTGTGCCTTATGCAGTTCGTCTGGTGAAGTAATATTTTCTTGGATCATCTTGATATTTACAGTCATTCATCTATGTCTGAGTATTGAAGAGTTAGGTATTTATTGTAGTTTTCATAGTCTGGGCTTGTTTGTACCCACTCTTCTTCAGAAGGGTTTCCTGATATTTGAAAGGACTTGGATCTTGTGATCTAAGCTATATCTGCTTTGGGGGGGCCCAAGCCCATTAACACTGTGGTTCTTACAGACTGATAGAGGTACCACCTTGATGGCCCTGGGTAAGCTCCAGAAGACTCTCTGGATTACCAGGAAGAGACTCTTGTTCTTTTCCCTTGCTTTTCCCCAAACAAATGGAGTCTTTCTCTCCCTCTGTTCTGAGCCAGCTGGAATTGTGGATGGGGTAACACAAGCACCCCTGTGGCCACCACCCTAGGACTGCACTGGGTCAGACCTGAGGCCAGCACAGCACTGAGTCCTTAGACTGACTTTAAGGTTTATTTGTGGTCCCAGAGCTTTTAATCTATGGTGGTGAGACTTGTGGGAAACCAAGTTCTCACTGCTGGGATTGTAAATTCTCTTATGGTTAAGACTGGTTTAAATGCTCGCTCTGTGGGCAAGAATCAGCTTAATTTGGCTTGGTTTTTCTTTTGCTATAACAGGTCAGCATTAAGTTCAATGACTCACAATTGCTGTGCTCTCCCTCTCCGCACACAGAGAATTGCTCTCTGCACCATGACACTGCTGCCAAATGTTGGGGGAGGGGTGGCATTAGTGATTCAAGACTGTCTTTCCTACCTCTTCAGTGCCTCTCTCAGTGATTTGAAGTTAAAACCAGGTAGCATGAGTGCTCATCTAATTTTTGGTTCTTATGAAGTTGCTTTTTTTTGTGTAGATAGTTGTTAAGTCTGTGTTCTTGCAGTGGGGTACAGCCAGTAAAGCTTTCTATTCTGCCACCTTGCTCCACCCATCTCCTGACTCCTATCTTTTACATGAAAAGCTTTGTCTTCATCTGCCAACAAGAAAAATACCTACAACCTCATTCTTTTTCATGGGATAGGAAAGAAAAGACTGTTCACAGAGGAACATCATACAAGGACATATGGGAAAGACAACACTTAAGTTTCTGCCATTCCAATGACAAGTGAAGGGAGGGTCTTGCTTATGTTCATTGTTACTTGCATGCTTTGATACTCATGTGATCAAGACATCATTTGGGCATGACTCTTGGGTAGGTATAAGAGATTCCAGCACTCTGAATCTATAATGACACTTGCTGCTGCTCCCTCACCCAGATGCTTCTTCTGTTAGGTTTTCCCATAGCTTTCAGATAGTCTTAAAAATGTGTATTTGCTGAGAGGTGCCACAATGTAGTGATTTCTCATTAACATGGGATGTTTTTTGAAAAATGGCAGCTGGTCATGTGTCTTGTATACTTTTAAACTGCTGCTGGTTCCATGAGGATAAATTCCAAAATAATTTAGTCATTAATTATCTAGCTTTTGTTAACCTCACCAGCATCACCTTCTACCTCTTCTCTCCATACAATTTAGGTTCCTGAAACTTTCTGAACTTTGAATCTCTGAACACATCAGGCCATGTCATATCTTTGTGCTTTTACACAGGTTTTTTTTGTCTGCCAAAAGTACTTTTTCCCCCATAATCACTTTAGAAAGTAATTATGCTTCTTACCAATATTTTTGATTCCTTTGCCTTTCCAGGCATATACAAGACTGTACTTCCCTATTCCCTTAAACTTAGGTATGGCCATGTGACTTGGCCAATATAGTGTGAGAAGTTCACTGTTTCCTTCTGCTTAGAAACAAGTAAGAGCCTGTGCATGAGTCTATATATGCTTTTTTTCACCTTGCTGAATCAACTGAAGAGGCCATGTGTTCAAGATGATGGAGCTACTGAGAGGTAAATCTTCCCTCAGCCATGGACCAGTGTGTAACCATAAAGGGAACAGTTGCCCAGGTGGGTGACCAGACCACACTACAGTAGAATTTGCATAAGTGAGAAATAAATCTCTGTTCTGTTAAGGCCATAGGAGTTCGGAACAGTTTGTTGCCATAGCACAATCTACCCCATCTTGATTGATAACACATACCTAACTCCTCCAGGAAGATGTACCTGCTAACGCAGTATCCACACACAGCATTTTACTAAATAAACATAAGCATAAACATCTGTTTTGTGAATACCACATTATTATTAAATTCTTTGTACATCAGTTTTCATAAGTAGTCTGTGACTTCCTCAATAATGAGGGCCATGTCTTATTAATTTCCATATCCCCCAAACTAAGCACAGTTTCTGGAATATAGATGCTCAATACATATTCATTGGGACTGAAATTCTAACCCTGGCTCTGTTGAGAAATTTATTTGATATTTATATGCTTTTAGCTCCCTCTTGTGAAAATGTAGATGAGAATGACCAGACGGTTCCTTCAAGGTCAAATAAATTAGTAAGAGTGAGAACACATTGAAAAGTAAAAGGATAGAAAACAATACATTATTGTTGTTATGAGCTAGGGCCAGAATTGCTTGGGAAAGCCGCAGAACTGGAAACTGTCTGCAGGGTATTTTGGGAGGATGACTTTGCATTTACATGCAATTGTCAATGTTTTTCTTTCTTTTGTGGGACATAGTTTTTACAATCACTGTAGAAGACAGCGGACAAGAAGGTAGCAATTTCCCAATCCCCCATCCTTTGACGGAATTCCTACTCTTCCTTTTCTGTACTATCCAATCAGTGGCCTGCAGAAAATGATTTCCCCCAACTAGGAGCTGGACCCAGCCTATTTTGGAGATGCTACTGTTCCTGGCCCATCTCTCCCTTGTGTTTATGTGTCTATGCACAAGCACAACTTCCTACTGTGGCACCTCTGACTTTCTGCTGCAGGACTGGACTCAGTCTATATGAAATTCAGGTCCAAATTTCCTTGGTGCTAATATCCCTGGAGGCATCCCTCCACCAATAATAACATAGATGGTGGTGGGTAAGTACCCCAACTTCCTTGATTTTTAGATAGAAGAATGTTAAGCCATGTTTTACAAAATGGCTTAGAGGATTCCTTGCAATCAGAACCCTGGCTGCCCATACTGGTGCCTGCTCTTTAACCCATTCATATTGGTATCTTTCCTATCTCAGTTTTCTTTCCTGATTCTTTGCCAGTGATTACTAGAATTACCCTGCAAATAAACTATTTCCACTCAAATCCTTGTCTCTGACTCTGCCTATGGAGAGCCCAAATGTAAAATAATCTGCTTTCCCCAAAGTATTTCTTATTTTAATATACAAATACATTAACACACTTTAGAAGTCCAAGACAGAAGGATTTCTGAAGGCCAGGAGTTCAAAACCAGTCTGGCCAATATAGCAACACCCAGTCTCTGTAAAAATATATATAATAAATAAATATATATCTATTAGTAACCATACAATAAATATCATAAGCACATAATTCAAAACATGTCAGCATGAAACAAATAAAATTAAATAATATGAAATAAAAACTACTACTGATTGCTGCATGAATGGACATTCCTTGGATTTATAAAGATTATTTAGTGCAATATTTTATCAAAAGTACCAATGCATTAAACACTCCATTCCAAGTACTATTCACCATTAGAAAATTTTTTCAAAAGCATTCTTCCCCTGCTTCCAATGAGGCCCTGCAGTCATTAGGGAAATCCTTGAGAGGGTGTGGGATGGTGAAGGCCCTGGCTTTGATCTTCAAGAGGGTGCCAATTCGTACCACTTAAGTATGAGATTTATCACAAATGACACAGGTACCTTCGTCCTGAGCACTGAAGCCTCATTCTGTTTCTTTGTTAGAGTTTCCTTTCAGTCACCGGGGAAACAAAGAAGAGGACCAGCCCCTTGTCTTCTTTCTTCTTCTAACTTTAAAAGGGCTGATTATGAAGAGAGGCTGCCTTTTATCAGCATTCTGACAGCTGTGGCAGAATTGTTCTTCAAACCTTATTACCTTTTGATTTCTAGCTTCTTCCCCAATATTGTTTTCTACATTTCAGAGAATAAATTAGATACCATTTTCACCGTAGCTTGTGAATGTCAGAGTTAAAGCTTGCCTGCTTACCAGTAAAGGAGGCCCAAGAGAAATAAGACATTACAGAAATAAGTTAGCTCCAGAACTATGGCAAGGAGAGGAAAAAATGCCATGGAGAATATATTAGAAATTCAAAATATTGCACTTATTTTAGCAAGTGGAATAAGTTCTTTCACATGAAATATCTCAGATTGTAATAAAGCCTAATTAATAAAAAAGAAGATTTGAGAGGCACGTTGAGAGGGAAAATATATGCAAACTTGGGCCAAGCATGTGTGTATGTGTGTCCTGGACATTTTGGCCACTTTCCCAATCAGCACTGATGGCAGAGAGTAATTCACATTGATTGCTAAACTGCTGAAGTGATTGAGTCTCCTGCTGTGCAGCAGTCCAGGCATTTGGGGTGAGAGTGCACTTGCTGTGTACAATGACCATTGGCAGCCTTTCAGAAACTCTGGCTAAATTTGAAAATGGGTTTGGGAACAATATCAATTTATGCCAAGCCAATTCAGTAATTGGTGGAAAAACTAAAAAGGAGTCTGTTTTGGAAATAGAACATTTCCAAATTAGAGGGTTGACTTTCTTATATCATCCTCATTCCGGGATTCTTCTCCATTTGTGAATTGTTTATCTTATTGTATGCTGCTGCACAATTAGTAGAATTGTGGTAAATTGTTATTCAGGCATTTCACATTTAATATGTCCATTCATTTATTCTGTAACACTTTATTAAGGGCTTACTATGTTTAAAGGTAGTATCTAAAGTTTTCCTAAGTAAAATTATTGAGGACGTGGACTATGTCATGCATAAAGTTATGACAAGCAATGGGCTGAACTGAGTAAGGCTGGCAGGATCTGGGAAGCTGGGTGTATATCACATGTGCTTGTCTGCTCTCTCTCTGTCTCCTTCACATACAAATATACATAAACATACACACAGACACACTTTCAGGATCCTGAGTCTTCAAGGTCAACGTGAAAGTAGCAAAATTATAACAGTAGAAAAATACCGCCATGATTTCTGCAGGTTAGGAGACCTAGGGGACTAAGCCTGATTGTGCCAGTGACTATCAATTTGACCTTCAGAAAATAAATTTACCTCTCTCCACCTCAATATCCTAGGAAGGCAAGGACTTTCTCAGTTAGTTTTACTTTATCCTCAGCTCCTAGAATACAGCCCAGCACTGGTAGAGCTCAATAAATATCTCTTGAGAGAATAAATAAAATAGTTTGATCTCAAATGGCTAAGGTCTGGGCTAGGCCACAAATGAACTGCAAAGATACATTGATTGCCTCAGCCTCTGGCGAACACTAAAAACAGCTTAGGGACATCCTTGTCCCTTCACCTTAGGCCCTACAGCGAATCAGATAGTCAAGCCTCTAGTCACTCTGTGATGAAGACTGGTGAGCACACAGGTGAAAAGAAGAGGCAGGAGGAGAATCTACCCCGATGCTTAGCACAGAACTGGTCTGCATGTAGGGTTCAGGAAAGGTGAAGTGGGGTGGAGACGGTGAGATGATTTTGGTGGTGGACAAATATACAGATATGAGTCAAGCACCGAATCAAAAATCCAATAATCTCTTTTCTAATTACTGCGGGCAATCTGAAGTGTTGATTTCTCTGTGATTCCATTGCCTCTCGTACCTACCTCTTTTATTGCCAATGATGTAGTTCATTGTCAGTATTTGCTTACATATTACTCACAAAGTTCTGTGTTCATGGGGACTAGGATGCTCAGCACATAGCAGATGCTCAATAAATGTTTGTTTGAAGGATACACTGCCTTTCCTGGGCACGAACATTCACAGATGCTGAGTTCTTGCTTCACTTCATGAACATTTGAAAAATTTAGTTTTATATTTATTAATGTTTCTTGCCTGTCAGGAAATATTTTAATGCAACTTACTCTACAAAGTGGTGGGAGGGAAGATACTTTCCACAGCCCTCCTCTGAGGTCTGTCTCAATTTCATTTCTTTCACAGAAATGATTAATCATTTCTCCTCTGCCTTCTAGCAATTGATTCTTTAGGTCATCCACAAAATACACATCATGACCTTTTGAAAACCTTGATGTAAACTTGCCACAAGGACTCTCTTTCTCTTTTCCCAGAGGGAAATTGGATAGTGTTCTTTTCCACTGTGACAGTATGCCATTTGCAATAAATAAAATCAGAAGAAGGAAAGAAAACATTGTCTTTGTTAACAAAGACAATTTCTACATAGTCAGGAAGTAGTGATGATAATGGTTCGTCAGAAAGTGCCACTGAACAAAATTTTTATGGGCAAGGAAACAAATCTGTCAAGCACTGTTACAACTGTCCATCTATCTGCCAGGCATCATAGAAGTGGCCTTTTCGTACAGCACTTAAATTCACTGTAGAATGAGCTTTATTTAAACACATTTAAATATGCTATTTGGCGTTATAAGCAGGGAAAGGATCCCCAAGAACAGCCTGTTTGCTCATTCATTTGGCAGTGTACACTGTTGCTAGGTGATAATCAGCTCTAGTGTTACTGGAATATTTGATGCATTAGGTTAAAATTTGATTTTTTTATACACAGATTCGATTTGATGGGGAAGCATGGACCTAGGTGAAAATGCAGGGGCTCTCTGCTTCCTTGACAAAGGGATAAGTCTCCTAACTCTGCCTGGTTTATTTCAGCTCACTGAAGATTCTCTAAATCAGTTTTTTTACCTTAGTTCTCTTGACTCATTCAGTTGGGAAGTGCTGACTCCCCGAGTTTCACTCTTGGCATCGCCAAGGGCAGCTCAGTAGGACTTCTCTCTGTAGTGGGCAATGACCTCGGCTGACAGAATACAGGGAGTCTTGAGTCCTAGGGCTTTGAACTTGATTAAAATAACAATAAAAGAATTTTTTTTCAGGCTGGACATGGCTGGGTGACCACTCCTTTACTTTGATTAAGTTGAATATTTTAGACCAAGCATGAATATCTTATTTTACTTCTTTATGTGAATAGGATTCACCAATTTAATGTAAACAGCCAAGAGTAGAATTAATGAGCTTAGATATTTAGAAATCTGATGAGAGACAGGAGTGATTTTTCTGTTTCTTGTAATTTTATTTTTGTAAAATTAGTAAAGGGGTAGTAATTAAAATGTTGGTAAAACGTTTGACTTATTTAACAAATTTGTATTGAAAGCCTAATATGAGCTAGATTCTGTGCTAGGCTCTTTCAATGCAAAGACCCTGTCCTGGGAGAACTCACGATATATTGGAGGAAATATCAACCAAAAAAATACAGTACAGAGTAAGAATTACTTTAGTAGAGTAGAGTGGGAGCATGAAAAGGGACCAACTCACCATCACCTGAGTTTCTAACCTGTGTCATGCTTTCCTGGATAGTTTACATATATCATCTCATTGCTGAAAGACCCTAACATACCCAAGAAATCATTGAGAATAACAATAACTATTTTTAAAATAATTAACGCCTAATAAAGACATTGTCTTGCACTCACAAGAATATGCATAAATAATTTAGTAATGGGTGACTCAAGAATATATACTTGTTTTTTATCCGAGTGGTTAAAGAATAACCAAATGAGAACGTGAGTAGAGTAATACAGAGAGCTAGAGGCAAAGAACTTGAGAAAGTGGCTACTAAAAACTCAGATTAATGTAAGAGTAACAGCATTTCTATGTATCCATTTGTTCATTGGCCATGCAAGTGTGGAGCCCCTGTATGATATCACTCATTTAAAAAGAAAGAGACTAAGCCAAAAGGAGGGTGGTTAGGAATTGCTTATTTTATATAAACATTTGGGAGTTAGAATGAAGGAACTAGGTAAATTTGGGAGAACAACGTGTTTCAATGCTTACTGCCACAATCTACCATTTGTTGGGTACCACATCTGTGAGAGACACTACAGCTAGATGTGTCAAATACACTAACACGCCTCCCAGCCAGGCACTGTTAATTCTTCTCAAAAATAAGTGTGCTGGGCCTGCCAGCATTCAATGATTTGTTTAGATTGACCTTTGGTGGCAGAGCTGGAATACAAACCCAGGTCTGTCTGATTCCTCTAATTGTAGGTTCCCCCTAATTTAGCATTAGACAGTGGGTGTAAAAGAATTTTCTAAAGCCAGGAATATATGGGCTAACACTTAAAGATTCCCTGAAACAAGTGAGGAGCTGCATAAGTGAGGAGCTGAACAGTCATGCCCAAGTTGCTCGTGTCTGCCGGTTTGCCTTTGCCTGCTCATTTCTGGGTACAGAAAGTACGGAATGGTGGGTTCTGCATCTGTAGATTCAACAAACCATAGATGGGAAATGTTTGAAAAAATTGCTTTGGCACTAAATATGTGCAGACTTTTTTCTTATTATTCCCTAAACAATTCATTATAACAACTACTTCATATACTTTATATCATATTAATTATTAGTAGTAATATAAAGATGATTTAAAGTATATGGGAGAACGTATGCAGGTTATATGTGAAAACTATGCATGTATAAATATATATTTACATCAGAGATTTGAGCATCTGTGGATTTTGATATCCATAGAAGGTCTTAAAATTCTCCAGAGATACCGAGGGATGACTATATATATTTGATAATATGAAAACTATTCATACTATAATATAGAGTTAATGAGAATGAAATTTCAAAGTCTATAAACAATTAGATAGGTTTTGTTTAACAATAGCATGTGAAAATACATAAGAAATAAAACAAAGTGGCAAATGCTTAAACTAAGCTTTTATACTAAGCAAAAGAAATGTATTTAATGTTCTACTGATAATAGTCAATGTGTCCTTTATCAATAATTGTGTAAATTTTTTAAATGCCATTTTTTCCCTTTCTTATCTTACAATGATTTTATAATCTCTTGAGTTGCTAGTTTGTCTAATTGGCTGCTGCAATAATTAGTAAACTTAGACACACAGTGAAACTCTTTAAAATTAAGAACTCTTGTCTCTTAGCAATGATGCTATGCAGTTCAGTCTTACAAATTTTTCAAAATTGTTGGCATAGTAATAGTGTTTTTTGTAATCTTTATCAATAAAAGAGCTATTGGCTAATTTTTTAAAAATATTTGATGTCCTTGAAGACCAATCATTTGCTCTGTGGGATATTTGTGAGATCCCTGCATGATGTAGAATTTTTGCTTTGCCATCTATATTCTTTCATTTTCCCATTTGAAATGAAATTTTCTTACAGACAATCAAAAGTCTTGATCTTCAAGATTGTAGTGTAACTTAAGGGTATAGTTTGACTCACTGTGGTGATGCAGTGTCTGAGGAGAAAAATAGGAGAATAGAAATTTGCCTTCCTGTTTCCAGATTAGGACTTTTCAAACCTTAGGAAAATCCTTTTACTAGTTTGCTAAACTAGATAACTGGGCTTATTTTTTCAGATACCCTTGCCTTCAGATAATATGAATTATCAAAAAGATGGTTAGGATGGAGTCTTGCTGCCTAAATCAAACCTCTTTCTCCCTTTTTAGTTGGATTTCTTTCAAAATGTCTTTCTCCCAGGATTCACTGTGTATATGATTTGCTAGGTACATACCATTGAGAGATTGCTTGGCATTCAGCTTAAATTGAGATAGGCCTGTGCTGTGACTACTCTCTGGAAGGCTTAGAAAATAATGTCAGTGGCCATTTAATAAATAACATGGGGAGACTGAAGGAAAGCAAGACTTTTGTTCAACCTCTGAACAAAGTAGGTGGAGAGGTTGGGAGATGGAACACCCAACATCACCCCACTCCTGGGAAAAAGGACGCTGGCTCTGGAGTGGCAGTTGAGATACAGTGAATGTCTGACCTGATCTATGGCCAGAAGAGCATTCCAGCCCCTACGGGACCCTTTGATGTGGGTAAAGAGTTGGCAAGTCCTGAGGTGAACTGCAAGGTCACTGAGGTGGTTGAATAGTGAATATTTGGGGCAGCTTTCTGACATGAGAATTTCTTGAGCCATTAACTGAGTGCAAGAGCATCAGATGGCATCTTCTGTTCAGGTAGATCTCCAAGAAGTGCTCTGTGAGAACAGCTCATGCACTATATTGCTGTGTAAACTTCCAGGGACTCCAGTGGAGGTCATCATGGCATCCATTGCCACAGCTGTGAAGAAAACACTCCGGATATATAAATCCTGCACTCAATGATGATGCAAAGGTAATTCACTAAGGAATTAGAGATGTATGTATTAGAGATGAATGAGACAGAGATTCACTCCCAAGATATTGGAACCTTTAAAAAAAATTCTAACCACTTGCTTTTATAACATAAAACATAGGGGCTGAGTAAGAAATAGTAGTAGATATGTCACCAAAGAACCCAGCCTAAGACCAGTATCAAGAAGAGCGGTAGATGCCAATGGAGGCCACACTTAGCTCTGATTTCCCTGGGAATCAGGGGATGGAGAAATTGTGAGTGTAGTAACTCTATGTCAACCACAAGAGTAGAGACAATAAGAAAGCAAGCATAACAGTTTATTAAACATGAGTATGTTTCCAACACTTTAAAACACTTAATTCTGCAGTTGCATAGTAACTTAAGCAGCTTTAATTTTCACACATGGCCATACAAGACATGAGGAAAACAATTTTTGAGATGCCCAAATAGGTGGGAACAGAGAGATTAAGAGTCATCTTGTTGAAAGCAGGGGACAGATTATGTTTCCCTTATCTAATTTCTAGCCACTTGACTTTGCAATATTGATAAAAACAATCAATACCTGTTTAATGACATAGTAATAAAATGAATTGTATTCTGAGTAATCAAATATGATGTCAATTAGAGACTGTATATTTAACAATCAGAGCTCGTGATTTCTATATGAATATTTGTCAATGAATCATACGGACTATACCAACACAAACTGTATTTTACGTGTGTGTGTGTGTGTGTGTGTGTGTTTGTATGTATGTGTCTTTTTTGATATGAATCTTAGAAGACAAATAAATGAGTTTTTCAAAAGGCAGGTAGGAATAGATGAAAAAAAGAAAGATTGAATGGTATAACACTGTGAACCAGACTACTTTAACTTTTGATGCTAGTAAATATATTTGAAATATCTGGGAAACATGCCAGATGAGAAATATTGAATATATTTTTAAGTTTTTTTTAAAAGTTAGACTGAGGCATATAACAAAACATCCTGATAGAATGGGAAAAATCAATCAATCATATGTGTGTGGCACTTTCAGGATGCAAAGCATCTCGCTATGATTGAATGACTAACTTCCACACTTCTTCTTATCCTAACATTTTACCCAATATTTAAAATCATACAGATACAGCAGAACTGATCAGCTTTGTAGGATTTAAACATAAATAAATGAAAGAAGAGATAATGTCTGTGAAAACATACTGTGAGTTGCAAATGACCACATAGATATAAATTATTTTTTTTAATTAATGACTCTGTTAACACCATTAACTGTTAAGTGATAGGATAGAAGACAAATGGCAGTTTTCTTGGGAATTTTCTAATAGATTAGATTCCTTTCTTCTGTTCTTACCTGCTGGGTCCAGGCAAGTAGGGATGAAATGAGAAAGGACGCTGAAAATAAGATTCTGCGGCTATTTCTTTCCTTGTTGATCTCTGCATTTCTTCAATTGTATTTTTGGCTACAATATTTCCTTTGTGATAAGTTTATTGAATAAATTTGAGCATAATAATTAAGAGCATAATTTAAGAGAATAAAATTTATTTATTTTATTCAGAAGTGAGATCTTGGGCAAACTGTGTAATCCCTCTAAGCCTTATTTCCTTACCTGTCAAATGTGGGATAAGTGTAGTTATTATAGTTTGTTTTCTGTAGGGTATATGCTAGTACTTTCTTACACTAATGCTTACTCTTCAGTATTTATTTTAAGCAGTATTCTATAACAGCCTTAGCATCTTGTCAGCACACAGAGTCCCTTTATCCATATAATCATGATTGCATTAAAAAATTAGAATCAATAGTTATATTCAGTACATTTGCTGTTCCTTAAAATACAGCAAGTCATGCAATATATAATCAATATATTTTTGTTCTACTTTCATGCTCATCTTTTCAATCTGTCAGATTGAACCACAGTACTGTAGAAGAAGTATTAAGTAAAGTGAGCAAAATCCATATGTCTAGTCCCTGATGAGTGCCCACATGCAAGACAGCAAGACCTCAGTGTCTGGGAACTCTCTATATCTGTCATTCTGACCACATGCCACCTCTGCTGGCTGCCCTTTTATTCCTCAGTGCTCAGCCTCTTCACTTACACTGTTTCCATCCCATCTGCTTTCTCACCTCCTGCAGACTAGCTAGCTGCAGCTTGAAAATCACATCTCCCTCAACTATGCTTATTCTCTCTAAAAGAGGCCTTACATGACATCAGAAATTCTTAATGATATAGTCTGAGTCATACACGTTTGGATTACTGTACCCTCATTTTAGCCTCCCCAACAATACTTACTGAATATTCTCTTCATAATTATAAGACTTTGAGTGATTCTGGGCCTCTTCTAAAGAAAGAAGTCACGCTCTAACATAACTTGCCATCATAAATCTGCATCTAAGCTTTGCCATCACTTTTAATGCAAGTGTTTCAAGAAGGATGACAGGTAGACAAGTAGGCAGACAGAGAGATAGCTATAGACCCAGATCTGGACCTGTGCAGGCATAGATATATGGTACACATCCTAAATATAGTCCTGGTTAAAGACAGAGCTCTTGAGTATCTTCTGCCTCACCAGTCCCTGGCTACCAGGGGGGAAGAAGGCTGCTACATGAACCAAAGAAGGGCTGCAAGGGTGTTCCCTTTAACATGGCCCAGCAGTAGTAGTCTTCTGAACAGGTACAGGAACTTATTTCCATCAGCTTAGACAGTTCTTTAGACTCACAAGGAACTGAGTTTATTGTTAAGAATGGCAACTTATTACTCTAATTGCAGCTAAACCTAGGAATGAGGGTGGATCAACCATGTGCAGAGGGCATATGAATGATCATATACAAGCTCATGGTAAGAAAAACACCCAGAGAATATTTGCCATAAAAGTACTTGCACCAAATCAATATAGCCTGGGGTAATTTCCCTTTGTACTTTAAGGATACTTGTATCTAAAGGACATTTTGGTTCAACATGGGACAACTCTGATGATGGGTCATTGTAGCTGCAGGGCACCCAGTGCGGTCAGACAAGGTTGTCATTGCACCTGCATCACAGCTCAAGATTTTCTCCTGCTCACCTGGCTCTCCCGTGAATGACAGCTTGCCCTTGTGTATTACATTTGCATTTCCTGTATACCTATCTTGGCTGCTCTATTCACCACCTATTTATACCTATGCATTCTTTTTTCTCATTTTTTTTCTGAAGTTTTGTTCATTTGAAGACTGTTTTTATTAAAATAAAGAATATCCAAATTCATCACTTAAAAATCAATCTTTCTATAGGTTTCATCATGGAATTTTGAAATCTATTCTGATTGCACTAGTTATCCTTTAGTGAAACTATTTTTGTTTCACAGACTTTGAGTCTCTCGAACTTGGTATGCAAATCTGGGCAAAAGCATCTGAATGTATATTTTTCATTTTAATTCAGAAATGAGAGCACTTTGAAAATACATCCATGATGCTGGCTACCCGTAAGGAAAATGAACTAAATGTCAGTGGAACAGACAGAGAATCAGAAAACAAAAGAAAGTCAAGAGATTCATCCAAGGTCAGTGAGCACATTTGTTGTAGAGCTGAGAATAGATGTCACCTACTTCCTGGCCTGTGTCCTATCCAATAGATCCCTCTGGTCAATATTTCTTATCGTGCCATGAGGGGCAGTAGATAAACTTCTTTAGTATAACAAATGTGAGTCCTGGTGCCTTGGCTTTTTACTTGAATTTACTTCTATCCTTAAAATCTTCTATTCAATTCATTCTCAGGAGTACTATAGTTTAAAGTTGTTTTTTTTTTCTTCTATTTAAACATATATATATATGTTTATTTAACTAGATTTATTTAAACATTATATATGTTTAAACATATTTAAATACTACATACATAAATATAAAGTTTAAGAAAACTGAGAGATAGATATAATTTTACAGATTAGTTACATGTATTAATGTAAAAATTCATGCAATTTCTATCTTATCTCCAAGGTACATTCAAATACTGAACAATTTTTGTTATTCTTACTCCAACATACCAAAATTAATTATTCTGTCTCCTATAATCCCATATTTATTATTGTATTTACTTTAATTATCTGTGCCTTTATCTAGTTTCTTTGAATGCAGATAATTTTTCTTATCTGTATTTGAGTCTCTCGTCCTTAGTAGTTTCTGGCATGTAGTATGATTTTAATAAATGCTAAGAGAAAATATATATTTATATACACCTTCAGTGATTTTTTCCCCCTAGTTTCCATTGTACTTTCAAGAAGCATCATAGCAGATATGATGGAGACCCAACAATGTAACCCATAATAAACACCACACTTAGGGCTTTTCCAATGTTCACTTTATATGGCATTTTGGTCTTGTAACTGTGCAGCAAGGAAATAAAAAATCCCCTGGCTCTGCCATTGGTGGAGTAGGGCGAATCAGGGAGCAGGCAGAGTGGAAGGGAAAAGCCTCTACGCCTTGACTGTTTCCTTATAACACATGAGTAGCATCACTGATTCATTTGCACTTCATTGTTACTGCCAGGAATGCAAGAAACCTGGTAGGGTTCAGAAAACAATATGGGAATGGATGAAGTAGAAAAGGTTCAGGTGATTATTAAAATTTCAGGATTAACATTTTCTAGAAGGAACAAAATGTGTTTGGGTTACTTCCAAGATTTGCAAGGTAAAGTTGAGCCATGAGAATACCATGGAGGGGTTCCTGGTGCTTCTGCAGATCTGAGAGCACTGCTAAACAGAGATAAATTGTGATTCATGCCTGATGAGGGAGCTGATCAGCTGTCAGTGACTAGATCTGAGGGCTGAATACATGACTGAGAAAGGAAGAAAATCAACAGGTCAAAACCAGATTGACAGCCCTGCTCATATGGATGAAAATAATTTAGAACTTAAGAGTGTGAACATGAACAAAGCTAGCTGCCTAATGTGTGTTGATGTGTGCATCTGTGTGGGCGTGGGCACACTTCATCAGGCTTAACATACATATGGGTGTATATGTTAGGAAGTTAACTACTGCAAGATTAGACATTTGCACTCTGAAAAGCATGTTGTCTTATGTGTTTTGTGTTTTCTTTGCACATTTAATTTGTTTGGGACTCCTTTGCTTTTTAAAATAAAATTCCTCTGGAAAAATTCTTCCCTCAATTATGCTAAGGGGAACAAGGACATAAAATTTTGACTTGGAGAGTTTCAAACTGGTGTCATTGATTGATTGATCACTTGATATGTTGCTGGATCCCACAAATTTAAAAAGGGAAACAGCAAAGTCTGATAAAGTTAATCACTGTTGAGCTACTGAGGAGGTAGTGTTGCAGATGGCCACATATCTTCCCAAAGTGAGACTTCATTCCAGTTTGCAAGCCTTCAGATTCCCCACCTTTTACTGAAAACACAGGCAGGTACACTTGCAGGGATAAAATATCAGTTTCATCGGTCTATTCTGTTCTGAATTCTTAAAAGGTTTTTGGAAAATTTCCAGAGTCACGGATCACAGCACATCTTCAAGGTGCTTGAACCCATCAGCCAATTATTGTCTAGCCTGTGTGTCCTGACAACTGGCTAAGTCTAGTTAAGTCACCCTGAATCACTACCGCAGCACAGAGAGCCCATGCTCTGAGGCCTCCTTTTTTCTCCCACTCTTACTTACAGTGCCCCATCTCAGGACACCCTCTCAGGGTTTCATTCTTTAGGCGACATCAGTCTCAATTGATGAGATACCCTTTCCTGTTCGGGGCTTCTTTCAATTATCTCTGGAAACTTCCCATTTGAAAACAGGGTAGGACAGCCAGGAGCAGGGTTTTAAAGGAGGGTAGTGTGCTCTCCTAGGTCCTGGCTTGAGGGTGGAAAAGGAAATATCAGAGAAACCCCTAGGGAGCCTCGCTAGGAGCTTGCCCCCCTGCCGGAGATATTCCTCTTATAGCCCTTCTTCACTCGAACTTTAAAAGGTATTCCCTTTGTTTGTTTGATTGCTTTAACATGGAATGCTTTCCCCTCACAAAATTCTATTTTATAGAAATTAAAAGTTACCTTAGATTAAAAACAATTGCCTTGGACTTTATGCTTTCATTAAAATTCACCAAACTTTTGGCCATGTCTGGCTTGAAAATGATGATGAAGTTGGAATTTTCCTCTTCTTTTCTTGGAAATCACACAAATAATATAAGGAGGATATGAAACAAAAGCACAAATTTCAAATGAAACCTGGAACTAAAAACTAAGTAAAGAGACTGCCAAAACAAGTGGAAATTGAGCAGGGAATGTGTGGGGAGAGAAACAGAGAGAGGACTCCTATCTTAGAAAGCGCTGGTTCATTACATCTCTCTGAGGGAAAGAACACAGAGCAAACGCCAGGTCTGCAACAGCAGGAACAGGTAGTCTGCCGTGGGAGCTCCCCCAAGAAGAAGAGGTATTTTCATGAAGAAGAAACCCTGTAGCTGTGGAGGAGAAGAGAGATGTAAACACATTCCCACAGCAGTGTATCTTCATTAATTTCTAAACAAGTTTACCTACAAATGCTGGGTGTTGAAGGGGTCTCCACGGCTTCTCCTTGACTTGATCCAGAACACTCTCTTCTGTGCATCTCCTATTGATCCTGCCCTCCCAAATTTATCAAATAGTTAAATTTTATTTCTTTTGAAGGCTCTTCTTCCTTTTATTGTTTTTAAATGTTTAAACAGGATTAGATAGGATGGTGTCTAGCCTCCCCTTCTTTACTTTTGTCTTTCCCTGTGGTCTCCCTCTTTCAAAATGATTCAATTCATTAGAGGTTATCCGTTGGTTTTATTGTCACCTGTTGCCACTTAACTTAATCTAATTTGGCTTAATTTTTGCTCAACCACAGTAGTTTCTGGCCTTAAAAATCAGTCCTGCCAGGGACAGTGGCTCAGGCCTATAATCTCAGCACTTTGTTTGGTTGAAGTGGGTAGATCACTTGAACCTGTGAGTTCGAGACCACCCTGAGGAACATGGTGAAATTCTGTCTCTACAAAAAATACAGAAATTAGCTGGGTGTGGTGGTGCACACCTGTAGTCCCAGCTACTTGGGAGGCTGAGGTGGGAGGATTGATTGAGCCCAAAAGTGTCAAGGCCTCAGTGAGCTATGACTGCCATTGCACTCTAGCCTGGGTGACAGAGTGAGATCCTATCTCAAAAAAAAAAAATCAGTCTTACATCTCAACCAAAAGCAGATCAGTTCCTTAAAAACAATTCCCGAAGCATCCACTGGTTGAATGACAACTGTTTGCATATACAAAAATAACTTTATATAACATTTTAAAAGAGAACAATTTTCTTAAATGTATACAATGGATAGGAATATATCCTTATGAATGTGTTAATGAATACATTTTATTGAATATATTCAATGAGCATATTATAGGAACACATTATATTTAGCAATATTTTAAGGAATTTTTAATTTGTTAAAAGCTAAGGGTAGTTTAGCCTTATTATGTATATATTCTTCCTTTAAATATATTCATGAAGCTATTTTTGAATATGTTAAACATATTCTTAAGGAAACATCCCAACTTTTAGCTTGGGATGTCAAACATTGCCAAGTAAACATTTCCAATTTTGTTTTGAAGTTTTCAGTTTCAACCTTTTCTTTTTCAAAGTTCTTTTGAAATCACTTTTTGTCTTATAAGTATTTTGTCATTTTTAGGGTTTAGGTTTTGGTGTGTGTGTAATGATCAAACTTCTCAAATTAATAGAAAATAGTTTTTTTAACTCTTTAGGAAGTTTATAACAATTAGTATGACATGCAATATTTGTAATATTTTTCATGGATTTCTATATTTTTATTGCATATTGAAGTATAACATGATCACAGCAAAATGCATAAATGCTAAGGATATACTCAATGGATTTTAACATATATATGTATGCCTATTGAACCATATCAAGATCTAGAATATTTTCAGCATCTGAAGACCCCCTCCCTTTCCAAACCTTAACTATCTCAGACCTCTATCTGACCTCTGTCTTTCTAGAGTAGTTTAGTCTGCTCATAAAGACTTTTTAAAGAATGTTCAATTTGCATCTGTTCAGACTCCCTGCTGCCTCAGTTATTGGAAACTGGGCAAAGCAAAGAAGCTTCCTGCTGGTGAAAAGATGGAGGCTGCCTGTTGCAAGAAAAGAGGAGCCTTAGAGCAGAGGAGGGCTGAGGCAGAGAGACAGTGTGAGGGCTATAAAACCCTGGAGCCATGGCTTCCCACAATTCTCCTAGACCCTGCCAATATAATTAATATTAAATATTCTAAGCAGTGTAAATAATTAAAATGGCCGGTCACAGTGGCTCATTCCTGTAATTTCAGCACTTTGGAGGCCGAGGAGGGTGGATCACCTGAGGTCAGGAGTTCGAGACCAGCCTGGCCAACATGGTGAAATGCTTTCTCTACTAAAAATACAAAAAATTGGCCAGGGATGGTGACAGATGCCTGTAATCCCAGCTACTCAGGAGGCTGAGGCAGGAGAATCTCTTGAACCTAGACGGTGAAGGTTGCAGTGAGCCAAGATCATGCCACTGTCCTCCAGCCTGAGCAACAAGAGCAAAACTCTGTCTCAAAAATAATAATAATAATAATAATCTACTGATTAGTAAATGTGGAAGATTGATTTTTTTTTAAATAAATTGATCTTTGACTGCATTGCAGCTCAGTGAATTATTTATTGGATGCAGCTTCGGGGTGAGACAGTGTAGCTTCTCTTTCTTAAAACAGCCAAACTATCATACTGACTAAAGATTAATTTGAGAATTAGGAAGAAAGGAATGAGTTAAATGAACAGGCTTGAAGGACTACAAGTCAGTACAGTTCTCGGTTTAATTTCTTCATCCCTCCAGAGAGAACAGCAGCAGAAACAGACTCAGGGTCTTCAATGGAGAGAGAAACATATTATTAACTCCTGACCTACAAGGAAGTTGGGCAGGACTTCCCTGACAGACTTGGTCCTAAAAGCTGTCACAAGACAGTAACGTGAGGATGGCCTCGCATGACTCCAGATAAAAAGTTACAGTCTGGCATCAGAACCCAGTTGTCATGATGATTCTTACTGTCGTCCCTGTGTAGAATTGACCAGACCTAATCATAGACTGCTTCTGTGTGAGTGAGAGTGGGAAGGTGGGAACCAAGGTGAGGAAGAAAGCAAGAACAACACTGAGTTCTCAGGCTCAATTGACTGGGTGCAAGATAGTGTCATTTGCTAATTGGGAAAAGCAAAGATTTGCCGGCAAAATGGAGACCTCAGTTTTTATGAGGTCATATTTTATTTTCTTACGATGTGGCAAACAGGCAGTTGGATTTACAGGCCTGGAGCCGAGAGGAGAGATAAATTTAGGAAGCTTCAGCCTATAGAAGTTATTTAAAATCATGAGAAAACAGTGTTTTTAGAACTGTGAGTCACAATCCATTAGTGCTATTACATCATTTGAGTGAGTTAAGACTAAAATTTTTGAAAAGTGAGTAGAAGTGAATATAGTATAGTGGAATAGAAAATATCAAAAAGAATTATATAGACACATCATTATTGTGTGAAGCTGCTAATTTCAGTATATGTGTTTATACTATGTGAATTTCACACTGAATATGTGATTTTCAGTATACACATATACTGAAATTAGCAACTTCATACAATAATAGTTGATGAGTCTGTATAATTCTTTTTGATATTTTCTATTCTACTATATGTATATATTTATAATTTCAGTATATGTTTATATGAGATATATGTGTATATACACATATACTGAAATTTTATATATATATGTGTGTATACATATACTAAAATTTCATTATATAGATAATGTAAGCTATATGTTTCCAAGCATGTATATGTGTTTGCATGCATTCACATGTATACATATACATATACATCTGTCACACACATGTTAGGGAGAGGGTGAATAAGAGAAGAGCGCCCAGGACAATGAAAGAAAAGTAAAGACTTGAAATGCCAGTTCACTATGCCAGAAGAAAAACATCAAGCTGAAAGCTGAGTCATGCAAGAAGTTGCCTTCCTTTTGTTCCTAGCTACAGATTAAAGGGAATTATCTCCACTAAGTTCACCTTATCTTATGTAAAGTGCTGACTTACTGAGCATGAGATGAATACATAATTGTCTATTCGTTTACCTGCTCCTTTTCTCTTGCAGCATGTGGGTTACCATTCCCTCCCTCTTTCCCTTCCAGCCCGCTTTTTCCCATTAAACACTGAAGCCCTCATAATTACCTTTGGAGAACGGCACACACTAAAGACTGTTTCTGTGACTCTGCATTTATTTCTTCTGGGTAGCTTTGGCAAAATAAACTTTTAAAGTGATCGAGACCTGTCTCAGGTACTTTTTGGTTTGTAGGACTAAGCTCTGAGTGATACTAACACCCATACATGAGGAGCTGGTAACTTGAGTTGGAGTAGCTGGAGTGGTGTGATGACTAAATCTATGTGTCAACTTAACTGGGCCACAGGATACCAAGATAGTTGGTTAAACATTATTTTGGGTGTGTCTGTGTGGGTGTTTCTGGGTGAGATTAAATTTAAACCAGTACACTTAATAACACAGATTGTCATCTCCAGTGTAGGTGGGCCTCATCCAATTTGTTGGAGCCCTGAATAGAACAAAAGGCTGAGCAAGAGACAAGTCATTCTCTCTGCCTGGCTGTCTTCAAGCAAACACATTTGTCTTCTCCTGCCTTTGAACTCAGACTAGAATTTATATCACTGTCTCCCCTGATTCTCAGGCTCTCAGACACAGACTAGAATTGTACCATGGGCTCTCCTTGGTTTCCTGCTTGCAGATCTTGAGACTTCTCAGTCTCCACAATCATGTGAACCAATTTCTAATAATGAATCCCTGTGACTCTCAATGTATGTATATAAATCCTACCGGTTCTCTTTCTCTGCAGAACTCCGACTAATACGCCTGGTATAAGGAAACCTGGAAACAGATGTGTCACAGAAGTCAAAAAAACTGTTTCAAGTAGTAGAGAATGGTCAACTCATAGGAGAGATGAGGCCAGAATTCTGTCTATTGGATTCAGCTCCTTGGAGATTATTGGTGGACCTTGCCAAAAATCCACTGTGTGGTTTAGTGGAGAAGAAGCTAGACTGGTGTGGGTTGATGAGAGAATGGGAGGGAACAAAGTGGACACAGGTTGTATCTATACATTTCTTACAAGAAGTTTGACTTTGGAAGGGCTAAAACTGAAGCAGGCAGGATAGTGCAAGTTGGTTATATTTTAAGTAGAATAATAATGTAGATAAAGTTATTTTTTATGAATGACAGAATGTGGAATATATTTGCACCTCTACTCTGTTACCTGTAGCTCTGATGTTGGTTTATTGGCTTGGATCAGGGATGGCAACCTAGGTTGACTGGGAGTGACTGCCTGGATACCTGTGCTGAGAAGGATCGTGAGGCTGTGTTTGGTAGCAAAATTGGTACCCTTATCTTGGATGGAAGCATTGGAAAACAGGTAAATGAAAAAGTGATTTTAAAATAATAGTATTTAGTGGTTAGATTTTGCCCAATTAGCTTTAAAAAAGAAAAGTTACATTCACTGAACAAAAATATGTTGAATAACTGTATGTCCAAGAAAATGGTAGGCACTGTAAGAAGCAAAATAAAAGATGATATTATGTTATCAAGAAACTTACAATGCAGTTAGAAAGTTAAGGCATATACACACAACCAAATAACAATTTAATGACTAAATGACTGGCATAGGATAGCTACAAACTGAATATTATGTCCCCCTCCAAATTCTTTTGCCCAATGTGATGGTATTCAAAGGTGAGGCCTTTGGGAAATGATTAGGTCAGGAGGGTGGAGCTCTCATGAACGGAATTAGTGCCCTTATAAAATAAGTCCAAGGGAGTTTACTCACTCTTTCACCTTGTGAGAATACAGTGAGAAGATGGCCACCTATGAACCAGGAAGAGGGCCTACCCCAGACCCCAAATCTACCATCACCTTGATCTTGAACTTCTCATACTCCAGAACTGTGAGAAATTAATTTCTGTTGTTTTTAAGTGACCCAGACTACAGTATTTCATTATAGAAGTTGAAGTGGACTAAGATAAAGCAAATATGGAGCATTGGTCATCACAAAGTATATTGGACAGATCTATATAATGCTTCCTTGTGGAGAACTTTCTTTTGAGATACTAGCTGAGCATGCATGCCTTTCATACTCAGAGGTATTTTTAACTGTAAGTCTGATAAAAATTATTTCATGTTCACTAGAAAAGCCCATATAATCTCAAATCATTCTCTGATCAGCCTATTACATTCCTACAATCAGTTTTCATTACTTGGGCTTAAGCCCTTAATATAGCCAAATAAATTCCAAATACTCAAATAAAAGAGGAATAAGAAAACTATCATGATATTTTAAATGTTATTTTTTAGACACATCAAAAATGAAAGAGTATGGCTCTTTTTAGAGAAGTGTCTGATATGATTTGGCTATGTTCCCACTCAAATGTCATCTTGAATTGTAGTTCCCATAATCCCCATGAGTCATGGGATGGACCTGGTGGGAGGTAATTGAATCATGGGGGTGGTTACCTCTATGCTGTTCTCGTGACAATGAGTGAGTTCTCACAAGATCTGATGATTTCATAACGGACTTTTCCTCCTTCTGCTCATTGTTCTCCTTGCTGCTGCCATGTGAAGAAGGACATGTTTGCTTCCTTTTCCACCATGACTATAAGTTTCCTAAGGTCTTCCCAGCCATGTGAACTGTGAAACAGTTAGACATCTCTCCTTTATATATTACCCAGTCTCAGGTATGTCACTATTAGCATCATGAGAATGAACTAATATAGTAAATTGGTATCGGAAGTGGGGTGCTACTGTAAAGATAACAAAAAATATGGAGCTGACTTTGAAACTAGGTAACAGGCAGAGGTTAGAAGAGTTTAGAGTGATCAGAAGTCAGGAAAATGTGAGAAAGTTTGGAAATTCATACAGACTTGTTGAATGGCCTTGACAAAAATCCTCATAGTGATACAGATGATAAAGTTCAGGCTGAGGTGGTCTCAAATGGAGATGAGGAACTTGTTGGGAACTAGAGTAAAGGTCACTCTTGGTATGCAAAGGGACTGGCACCATTTTGCCCCTGTCCTAGAGATCTGTGGAACTTTGAACTTCAAAGAGATGATTTAGGGATCTGGCAAAAGAAACTTCTAAGTGGAAAAGTATTCAGAGGTGACAGAGCATAAAAGCTTGGACAATTTGCAGCCTTACAATGAAGTAGCAAAACAAAACCCATTTTCTGAGGAAAAATTCAAGCTGGCTGCAGAAATTTTCATAAGTAATGATGAGCCAAGTGTTACTCTCCAAGGCAATGGGGAAAATGTTGCCTGGACATATCAGAGACCTTCAGAGGAGGTTTTCCCATGACAGGCCCAGAGGCCCAAGATGAAAAAAATGGTTTCATTGGTCAGTTCCAGGGCCCTCCTGCTGTGTGCAGCCTTGGGACCTGGAGCCCTGCATCTGAACAACTCCAGTGATGGCTAAAAGTATCCAAAGTACAGCTCAGGACATGGCTTCAAAGTGTGCAAGCCTCAAGCCTTGGCAACTTCCATGTGGTGTTGGTTCTGTGGGTGCACAGAAGATAAGAATTAAGGTTTGGGAATCTCTGTCTAGATTTTAGAGGATGTATGAAAATGACTGGATGTCTAGACATAGGTGTGCTGCAGGTGGGCATCATGGAGAACCTCTGCTAGGGCAGTGTTGAAGGGAAATGTGAAGTCAGAGTCCCTACACAGAGTCCCCACTGGGGAATTGCCTAGTGGAGCTGTGAGAATAAGGCATTGTTTTCCAGACCTCAGAATGGTAGCTCCACTGACAGCTTGCGCTGTGCTACTGGAAAAGCCACAGGCACTCAATGCCAGCCCACAAAGGCAGCCAGGAGCAGGGCTGCACCCTACAAAGCCATCTTGGCAGAGCTGCCTAAGGCCATATGGGCTCATCTAGTCCATCAGCATTACCTGAATGTGAGATACGGAGTCAAAGTAAATCATTTCAGAGCTTCAAGATTTGACTGCCTTGATGGATTTCAGACTTGCATGGGGCCTGTAGCCCCTTTGTTTTGGACAATTTATCCCATTTGGAACTGGTGTATTTACCCAATGCTTATACCCCTATTGTACCTAGGAAGTAACCTAATGATCACCTAATGATTTTACAAGCTCCCAGGCAGAAAATACTTGCTTTGTCTCAGACGAGACTTTGGACTTGGACATTTCAGTTAATGCTGGACTGAGTTAAGACTTTGGGGGACTGTTGGGAAGGCATGATTGTGTTTTGAAATGTGAGAACATAAAATTTGGGAGGAGCTTGGAGCAGGCTGATATGGTTTGGCTGTTTCCCCACCTAAATCTCATCTTGAATTGTAGTTCCCATAATCCTCACAAGTCGTAGAAGGGACCTGGTAAGAGGCAATTGGATCATGGGGTCAGTTACCTCCATGTTGTTCTTATGATAGTGAGTGAGTTTTCCTGAGTTATGATGGTTTTATAAGGGGCTTTCCACACTTTTGTTTATTCTTCTTCTTGATGCCATCATGTGAAGCAGTATGTGTTTGTTCCCCCTTCCACCATGATTGTAAGTTTCCTGAGGCCTCTCCAGCCATGCTGAAGTATGAATCAATTAAACTTCTTTCCCTTATAAATTACCAAGTCTTGGCTATGTCTTTATTAACAGTGTGAGAATGGACTAATACAGTCTCCTAAGAACCAACTTTAAGCATCTGTCGGAAGTAGATAGAGTTAATAAAATATGAAATGTAATTAAACAAAATTGTTTTCAAATTAGTTTGCAATTCTATAGAAAGAAAATGGGACAAGAAAACAGCCAACATCTTGGAAGGAAAATGAATGGTTCCAAAGCCTAAATTTCTGATCAACACCTGGTTTAGAATAGAGGAAAGTGTTTATATACATTCATTCATTTAATCCTGTGAAGTAGCTTTTTGTTGTTTGTTTTTGTTTTACAGCAGAGGAAAGGGTGTATGAAGGGGTTCACTATAATTTGTTCAACATCATGTAGCTAGTAAACACTCAGATCTTTTGACTAATTACAGTGTTCTTCTCATGTGCTTTAGCCACTTCTCTATGGAAACACAGGCATCTCAGGCATTTACTGGTTGAATGATGAACTGGACCAATCAATTGAATTTTGATTAATAAGCTATTATGGCTTAAGGGTATTCTCTTTTTACCATAGCTTGAAGGTGGGTGGCACTCAAATTTTGGTGTATGATCAACACTTGAGCAAAGTGGTAAAATTCAAGCATTTTATCCTATTAGTCTTGTCTGAATTTTACCAAATTAGTCCTGTCTAAAATTACTGTGGAACAGCAATCAGATTGTGTTTGTTATTATCACCTAACAAGATATACTTTATATTTAGGAATTCCCCCATCTTTGCAGGCTGACCTCTTCCTACCCCACCAAATACCTTCAATCTCAAACCACCAAACATACTTCAAAATATAGAAAAACCACATCCTTGGGGCACCAGAAATTTGGGCCACTTGGTGGCGTGTTAAAACACCCTCACACTGCATAGCACCACGGGGAATATGAGCAAAGCTGAGAACTAATGAAGCTGACCTGTATGCCAACTTTGGGATTTTTTTTTTATAGATTTTCAGGCAACATGATTTCAGATTCTTAATGAGTTAGGTTGCTGCCAGAAAAATATTTCACTCCATTTTATATGGGGATACGCTTCGGCTCATATGTAGATGATGTCATCTCACATGAGAGTTCTCTAATTATTAATACATATGTTCTCCCCATTTGTAAGCACTAATGGTGTGATAGTAAAAATCCTGCCAAAATTTTATTATGGCCATGAGTAACTTTTCTTCCCAGGTGTATTATGCATGGCAATATGTTGGAAATTAATATTTCTGGTAGGTTTCAGCAATAAGAAGCCTGGATTTCTTTCCTGGGAGGTTGGGTAAAGAACACTGCATAACTGGAATGTCTTAGGGGTAATGCTTCCTGGATCTAAAAGAAACTGGATGAGGCAAGGAGGAGAAATTTTTTCCTTTTAAAAAATTGTTTCTACAACCCTATATCTTTAGTATCTATACCCAGGAGTTACCCAAAGTCAGAATCTTCTGCAAATTGGAAAAAAGACATTGAATATTTTATGCAGTTAGACTCAGAATTAGGTAGCATTGTGGGTGTTAGTTGTAGATTTCATAGTAGTGTATGATGTGAAATAGTGTTTTCTCAGTGCAGGGTGTTATATTCTCATCAAGATATTTTTAAACCATCAACCATTCCTCTTCTGGCAGATTTTGTAGTTTATGTGTCTGCTTACCAGAGATAAAAATGTCAATAAGGGGATTTCTGTGTCAATGATATGGCCTTTCCCGTCATGTCAAATGAAACTAGTTTCTTCTCAATGTTTATACCCACATGTCAGTGTCTGGGAAGTTGCTTATTTATTGGTTCCAGGCAGAGAAAAAATTGAAAATTGTTCTGATGACATAGAATAATTCTTCCCTGGGACCACCAATCTCAGGAGATGCTTTTAATTTCTATTGATTGAGAGATTTGAGACTCTCTAACTTAGCTTCTTTGCTTCCCATCCTAGTCGACTTGAAATGCCCAGTTTTAACAGTGACAACCACTCTTTCTCTTCTCCTTCACAAGTTAGGTTTGGTTCCTTTTCTCTAAGGGTCTGTAATACAGCTTCCTCTTGGCTGGGTTTCTCTCACTCCCTAATTTCTCTGGGTCATTCTCTTCTAACACATATTAATGGAGCATTTCCCTGCAGCTTTTTCTTTGACTCTCTTCTCTCTTTTCTTACCCTTTCTAAGGATCTCTTATCTCTTGGTTTATCTCTTTACCTCACTTATGTTCAGGTGGCTTCCATAGGTATTTCTTTTGTTCAAGATATTCCTCATTCCTCTACATTTCCTTAAATAAAACCTGCTTAATAGAAAATTTCATGTATATATAAAGAATAATACCATGAATCTTCACATTCCTATCACCTAGACTGTCAATATTTTGCCAGTTTTGTTTTACATATGCAATATCCAAGTTCAACTACATTGGGAACGAATATATCTATATTGAACACTACCTGTAGGTAGTGCTGTGTATTTTCTAATGAGTCACATAATTAGGCACATAATAACTTGTGGTGTTATGTTATTAATGCTAATATTGATCATTGGGTTCTGTTTACATCAATTTGATTTATTCATTGTCAAGTCCACCATCAACCTAATGATTTTGGCACTCTAATAATCTTTATTAAAATCCACTATTTCATTAGGGGTTAAAAACCCTTCTTATATTATTTCATCTTTATTTACTTGGAATTTTATAAAAATTTTCCTTGATCAACCATTTAGTTACCATAAAATACGGTTGATACAAGAAAGACAGTATACATATTTGATTTGTTTCCTTTATTTATGAATCTTGAGAATAATTAGTTGATGCCTTAGCAAACTTCAATAGTAATGAGCAAATTTTTAAATTTTGTTTTATTTTCTAAAAGGGTCCATGTCATTACAGTCTCATAATTCTTAAAAAATACAGCCATAAAAAACAATGAGTTTGTGTCCTTTGAAGAGACATGGATGACTCTAGAAACCATCATTCTCAGCAAATTGACACAAGAACAGAAAACCCAACACCACATGTTTTCACTCATAGGCAAGTGATGAACAATGAGAACACTTGAGCACAGGGAAGAGAACAACACTCGCTGGGCTAGGTGGGGCAGTGTGGGGGAGGGGAGAGGAGGGACAGCGATGGGAGGGTGGGAAGGATGGGGAGGGATAACACCAGGAGAAATGCCTGATGTAGGTGATGGGGGTGAGGGGGAATGGAGACAGCAAACCACCATGGCATGTATGTACCTATGCAACAATCCTGCAGGATGCAGGATGTGCACATGTACCCCAGAGCCCAAAGTACAATAAAAAAAAAAAAAAAACTCAAAAGAAATATATATCTGATATCCTTCATTTCTTTTCAGTCAACCTTTTTTTGTTTGGTTTGTTTTTGTTTTTTTTTGAGATGGAGTCTTACCGTTGCCCAGGCTGGAGTACAGTGGCATGATCACTGCTCATTGTCGCCTCTATCTCCTGGGCTCAAGCAATCTTCCCACTTCAGTCTCCTGAGTAGCTGAGACTACAGACATGCACCGCCATGCCTGGGTAATTTTTGTATTTTTTGAAGATAAGATTTTTTTCCCATGTTTCCCAGGCTGGTTTCGAATTCTTAATATCAATATTTATGCTGTTCATATTGTTGCAGATTAGGCTGTGGGAGCCGCTTAAAATGGGCTTTTGTGCACCTTTGATATGATCACATCTGTTTTTGCTAGCTTTGTAGCATGATGATATATGCTGAAAAAGTTCTGTATATTTCCTGGTCATACATGGAAGCAGTATTTATCAAGGAGTCCTGGTTTCTTTGAGAGAGAATTGGTATTTAGAGACCATAATGTGGGCTTTAAGAATGATTCTACTGGGTCATTACTTATGACTTTTCAATGAAAAGAACTAGAAAATATCCTCCTTTTTTAAAAAGAGAATAAAATATAAGTTATGCTATTTCCAATTTAAATATAAGATTACATGATTGCTACTCAAATTTTTGGATTTTATGCTTTAATCTCTTATTCTAAACATCCTGAACCCTAATAAAATAAATATCATTATTTTCTTTATCATGAAAAGTGTCCATAATGATTTGAAAATAATTTCAAAATTTTGTTAACAAGTCCATAAAATCTTTCAAATTTTGTTGCAGTTCTTTGGTTCTTGGAATATATTCTGTTAGAGATTTGCGGTTAAGGTACTATGTTTTAAAAACTCATGAAGTCATTTATTTATTTATTCATTTATTTGAGACAGAGTCTCACTCTGTTGCCCAGGCTGGAGTGCAGTGGTGGTGTGATATCTGCTCACTGCAGCCTCTGTTTCCCAGGTTCAAGCAATTCTGCCTCAGCCTCCCTACTAGCTGAGACTACAGAGGCATGTGCCATGCCTGGCTAATTTTTGTGTGTGTAATTTTAGTAGAGAAGAGGTTTTACCTTGTTGGCCGGGATGGTCTTGATCTCCCCCCATAATCTACCTGCCTTGGCATCCCAAAGTGCTAGCATTACAGGTGTGAGCTACCATGCCCAACTGAAGTAGTTTATTTCTCTGTTTGTGCTGCTAAGGTCATATGCAGTACGTTCATTTTCTTTGGTTTGCTTTTGATTTTTAAAAATCACTTTTAAATTATTATTTAAATTGCATAAATTAAAAATGTATATGGCTCCAAAGTCAGAATTATGTGTATAAATTCAGAAAAGTTTACTTTACATTTGCCTTATCCTCTTTTCATTGGTAAACATATCTTAGGTTTATTCTTTCATTAAATCATTGTAAAAATATTAAAAATTATGTATGAAAATTCGATTCTCTCTTTTTTTATACAAAAGTTAGCAAACCATTAATATTGTTCTTCACTTGCATTTTTCATTTAACAACATATTCTAGGAATTACCAGCATATAGATATCTTCCTTATCCCTTTTCACAGTTGCATAGCACTCCCTTGAGTGAATGTAAATGCCATAATTAATTTAACAAGATTGCTGTAAGACTCCTATTGCTGGACATTTGGCTCTTTCTTGTCTTTTGCTATGATGAACAATGCTTTTATGCATAGCTTACATATATAACGTTTTCCCCCACTTAATCTTTGACATAGAGACCTAGAAGAGGGAATACTAGGTCAATGGAAAATAAATACACATGTAACCTGGCTATATTTTCTCAAATTTTCCTCCACCTGTGTTATATAATTTTGCATTTTATCAATAATACCTGGCAATACTTGTTTATCCAGTCTTATCAATAAAAATTATGGATTTTTTGCTAATTTGATCAGTGGAAAGTAGTTTCTTCATGAGTCAACATGTCTGTCTTATCATGAGTGAGGCTAAATATTTTTTTCCTATGTTTAAAGTCCAGTTGAATTAATTTTTCTGTAAATTGTCCATTTATATTTTAAATCATGCTTCTAGTGTTGCTTTTTAAAAAGAAGTTATCTATTTTTAAAAGTTCTGCATGAATTAAATGATATTAGTCTTTTATCTGTAAGTTGCCAAAATATTATATTCAATCTTCCATTTGTCATGAGACTTTGTTTATGGTGTTTCTTGTCATTTAAAAGTCTTCATGTTTAGGTTGTCAGATTTATTACTATTTTAAGTTGCTTCTGGATTTTTAATTAACAATATTCCTTACCAGTATTGGTTTCATTTTGCTTTACATTGAGATCTGTGATTTCTTTCACTTCTGCATTTCTAATTCAAAATCAATATGCCAAAAATATAATTTCTTCTCTTTCCCTTCTCTCTAGACTTACTTTCTTCTCTTTACTTCCTTATTTTTATTAATAGTTCCACCTGATCTTGTCATGTGGGTCTAAAATCTCCAAGTCATTCGTGGTTTCTTGCATGCCCTTTTCATTCTCAAACAGATTTCTTAAAATTCTGTTTGTAATTGTCTCATCAGGTAGAGGAGAATTCCATTCAACATTGTTAAGACTATAGGAAAAAAAGCATAAGATGCAGACTGAATTGGCATTAGATGTTGAGTCTATTTTGGCTTAAAGTACAACAAATCAAATACAGTAATTATTAGTCAGTGATACCAATATATCCTGGAAGAATATTTTGATTTTTCTTAAGTTTTATAAATTAATTGAACCAATAATTATTATACTTCAAATTCTCTGAGTGAGTCTTAGAAAAAAATAAATCAATGGGAAATAACCATCTTTTTAAAAACCAGCTTTAAATAAGATGGGCAACTCCTGACTGTGCCTGCTTCCTATGAGCGGTTAACTCCAAATGGGGCAACTGAGCAGTTATGTCTTGTTTGTGATAAGGCCAAACATCCCTCAGAAAAATGATTCAACAGTTACCAAATCACAGTTCAGAGAAGTCATCAGCATGAAATTGCTTAATAGATACATAATTATTGCAGAAGAACACCACTATCTTACACCAAGAATAAGTAAACAGAGGCTTGCTGATTGATGCTGCTTCCATATTTTTCTCAGTGTCACCCAATAGATAGCCTTATTCTAAAAATTTGTTTGATATTTTGAAGTCCAATGTGGGAGGCCTATGGCCCATCACATATGCTATTGCTTAGTTTCTAAATGAAATCCGGGTATTCAATGTCATTTGGTAAGTTTAATTTTCAAGGCAAAATAAAGCTTGCAGAGAACAGATATTAGGATACTGTAAGTGGTTCCTGTATATGATAAAATTTGTTGTCAACAAAACCAGAATTTCACTTTCATGAGTATTCAAGGTAATTCGCACAGTTCTAGGGTTACTGATGCACTAAAAATTATGAGCAGACTTACCAGCGGGTTATCAAGGGAGTGTTAATTTTTTTTTTTTTTTCATTTTGAAAGAGCAACCTAAAAAGAGTTTTAAATTTTAGTTTAGCATCTTCACATTTAAAAGAAATCCTTTAACAGTTGTCAGCAGTGGCTGAAAATGAAGGTGGGTTTAAAGAATGTAAAAACAAAATTAAAAAAAAGAATTGTACTAATAAGATCGGATAGCAAACTCCTTGATCAGTGATGTGTAGAAATAAAGTTAAAAAATTTTAGATTATAAAACTTTGTAATTTAAACTGACCATTGATTCAGAAAACTTATGAAATAAAAAGATTATTTGTGTAATTTCACAAGTAATATTAAAAAATAAATACCCAAAAATAAAAGGACACAATGCTTTGTTTTGTTATATTTCAGTTTTACTTTCAGTTCTGGGACACATGTGGAGAAAATACAGGTTTGTTACATAGGTATACATGTGCAGTGGTGGTTTGCCGCGCCCGTCAATCTGTCATCTACATTAGGTATTTCTCCTAATTCTATCCCTCCCCTGGCTCCCCACCATCTGACAGGCCCCAGTGTGTGATAATCCCCTCTTTGCATCCATGTGCTCTCATTTTTCAACTCCCACTTATGAGTGAGAACATGCAGTTTTTGGTTTTCCGTTCCTGTGTTAGTTTGCTGAGAATGATGGTTTCCAGCATCATCCATATCCCTGCAAAGGACATGAACTCATCCTTTTTTATGGCTGCATAATATTACATGGTGTATATGTGTTTTCTTTATCCAGTCTATCATTGATGGGCATTTGGGTTGGTTCCAAGTGTTTGCTATTGTGAACAGTGCTGCAATAAACACACGTGTGCATGTATCTTTGTAGTAGAATGATTTACGATCCTTTGGATATATTCCCAGTAATGGGACTGTTGGACCAAATGGTATTTCTGGTTCTAGATCTTTGAGGCATCACCACACTGTCTTCCACAATGGTGAACTATTTACACTCTCATCAACAGTGTAAAAGTTTACCTATTTCTCCACATCCTCTCCAGCATCTGTTGTTTCCTGACTTTTTAATGATTGCCATTCTAACTGATGTGAGATGGTATCTCAATGTGGTCTTGATTTGCATTTCTCTAATGACCAGTGATGATGAACTTTTTTTCATATGTTTGTTGGCTGCATAACTATCTTCTTTTGGGAAGTGTCTGTTCATATCCTTTGCCCACTTTTTGAAGGGGTTGTTTGTTTTTTGCTTGTAAACTTGTATAAGTTCTACAAGGACATAAAGTTAACCAAATTATGCAAGGACACTATTGATAGCATCTGCCTAGCATTGCTTAACTCTCAATTTCTATCCAATACTTTTTGGCCAGTCAGTGCTATAGTAATTTGCACATAATTTGGGGTTGCCAAACAAGTGATGTCCATAGAATCAATGTTAGACCTGGTAGTACACTTGACTGATGAAGAATAAGTGATGCGGTTTTTTCAGTTAGATACAGGGCTTTTTTTTAGTTAGCTATATTTTTCACTTTGTGTGTTATTGTATATCAGACATCAATTATACACATTATGCAATACAAATAAAACCAGAGTGGGATATTCATGAGTTATATTATTCAAACTTACATAACAAAGCTTGTGAAACTTTCCCAATGACACAAAAACAGAGTCTAAAAATAAAACTAAAGCATTTTTGTTCCCAGAAATTTCTTTTTCCATCAATATAGCGAATTAGATACCTTGATGACTCTCCTGACTAAAACAAGTGCAATTCTGGATAAAATATGTTTTGGAAAGATTTTTAAGCATAGTGATGAAAAGGAAGAAAGATGGAGAGGCAAAAAAAGTTAAACAGAAATTCTGGGGGCCAAGCAAATGTTAATGCTGGCATTTACTCTGGGGTTACCTGCATTAAGACCTTGAACTTTCCTTTTGAAGGCTGTACAAACGTGGGGATGGATATGAAGGCTCAAGAGTATATATGGTGGAGAATCTAATAGCAGACTCATTTGAAGCTGATATCCCAGAGAATTACAGTCTTTACCTTCTTAGTAGGGGAAAGCAAAAAGACTTAACTATTTTTACTCTGATGTGAGCTGGAGGAGAAAATAATTTCACCTGAGAATTTATAACTAAATTTAGATTTCATGAAGATTCATTATCTTGAATCATTCTATCTATGTGGTCTAAAAAACTTCAAGCAGCAAATTTAGTGTGGTCCATGTTTGAAAGTGACCCCAAGGCAGCGACACAAGCAAATATAAAACCCCTCTGGAGAAACTCAAATTCAACCCAGGCTTCAAAGTGTTTTCACAGAAAGAATTCAAAGGAAAATGAAGAGGCTCATGGTAGAAAATCACAAAGCACACAAGGTCCTGTGAGAATAAGTGAGACAAGACACCATAACAGACTGCAAGTACTTCTGGTATCATCAGAAATGGAATTGTAAATGAAATATGAAATATGGAACTATAGAATATGCCTAAACAAATTGAGAATCAGCATGCACATTTGGGCAAACAGAGATAATGAAAAATAACCTAACAAGTTGGAAAAAATAATCAAATAGAACACTCAAAAATGTACAAACAGAATTTAAAATTTTATGGATGAATTAAATAGCAGATTATATACACTGAGGAGAAGCTCAGTGAACTGGAATATAGGTCTGAAAAAAATTAGTATACAGATCAAAAAAGGCAAGATGAAAGAAATGAAGGCAGATTAACTCCTATGCTTATGGAGGATAGGAGTTGCTCATATATTCTACATATGAATCTATGTAAAATACATAAATCTATATGTATCTATCCATCTATCTATTTATCTATCTATCATCTATCTATCTATCTATCATCCAGAAGTAATTACAAGAAATAAAATGGAGGCGGCAATATGTAGGAGATAGTGAATGATAATTTACCAAAATTGTTGAAAAGTACAAAGGTACAATTCTCCAAATGTAGGGAACCCAATGAATTACTAACAGAAACAAGAAATCAACACATAGACACACCATCATGAAATAGCTGAATATCAAAAAAAAATATGTATCTTTAAAGCAGACAGGGAAAACTACAGACCTCCTACAGAGGAACAAAAATTACGCTGATTTCTGACTTCTCAAAGGCAACAATGAAAGCCAGAAGAAAGCAGAATAACATCTCCAACATTGCAAGAGAAAAATCACTGCCAATTTAGTATTATATCCCCAGGAAATCTTGCTTTCATTAATGAGGATAAAATAAGGGCTTTTCAGAGCCAAGCAAAAGCTGGTGAATTTATCATCAGAGGACACCAGAGGAAATTCTAAAGGATGACTTCAACAAGAAGGAAGATATTTCTAGGCTGAGTGTTTAAAATAAATGTATGAAAGATGAATAAATATATTAATGCATATGTGGGTAAGTATAAACCAACATGAAATAAAATGTATAATAACAATGATAGTATTGATATTTAATGTGTAAAATACTGGGCCATAATAACATAAGCTCCTTGTATATCTAAAATTATTTTAAATATAAAGCTTATTTAACACAATAACTAGGAGAGGTATAGCAAGATGGTCAAATAGAACCCTCTGGTGATCAGCCCCCACCCACAGAAACACCAAATTTAACAACTATCCACACAAGAAAGCATCTTCATAAGAACCCAGAATCAGGTGAGCAATCACAGTATCTGGTTTTAACTTTATATCAAGGGATGAGGAACTGAAGAGGGCAGGAAAGACAGTCCTGAATTGCTGACACCACCCCTCCCTCATCCCCTGGCAATGCAATGTGGCATAGAGAGAGAATCTGTGTGCTTGGGGAAGGGAAAGCAAAGCTACCATGAGACTTTGCAGTGGAACTCAGTGCTGCTCTGTCACAGTGCACAGCAACACAGGGCAGAATATGGCCTGTGTCCATGGAGGAGGCATTTACACCAGTCCTAGCCAGAAGGGAATCATCCATCCCTGTGGTTGGAACCTAAATTCTGGCTAGCCTCAATACTAAGGGCTAAAGCACTGTAAGGTCCTAAATTAAACGCAATGGCAGTCTAGCCACAAGGACTGAAATTCTTAAACTAGTCCCGGTGCTGTGTTGTATTCAGAGCCAGTGGACTTGGGGTACATGCAAGCCAGTGAGACACTAGCTGAGGTGGCCAAGGGAGTACTTACGTCACCCCTCCCCCAGCTCCAGACAGCACAGCTCTGGGAGGAGAGGGAACGGTAAAAAGGACTTTGTCTTGCAACTTGGATACCTGCTCAGCCACCATAAAAGTACCAAGCAGAATCTTGAAGCCCCCATTCCAGGTCAGAGCTCCCAGATGATATTTCTAGACCCACCCTTGGCCAGACGGGAACCCACTGCACTGAAGGGAAGAACCTAGTCCCTGACAGAATTCACCAACTGCTGACTAAAGAGCACTTAGGCCTTGAATAAGCATCAGCAGTACCCAGGCGGCAGTGGCCATGGGCAACTGTGTAAGACCCAGTACCATGCTGGCTTCAGGTGTGACCCAGCACATTCCCAGGTGTGATGGCCATGGGGAGAGACTCTTTCTGCTTGAAGAAAGGAGAGGAAAAAGAAAAGAGGAGTTTGTCTTGCAACATGGATACCATTTTAACCCCAGTAAAATAAAGCAACAAGTAGATTCCTAAAGCCTGCAGTGCCAGGCCCTAGCTCCTGGATGGCATTTCTAGATACACCCTGGACCAGAAGGGAACCTGCCGCACTGAAGGGAAAGACCAGTCCTGGCAGGATTCATCACCTGCTGACTAAGAAGCCTTTGGGCCTTGAATTAACATCAGCAATAGCCAGGAAATAGTTGCCACTGGCCTTGGGTGAGAACCAATACTGTGCTGGCTTCAGATGTGACCCAATACATGCTAGCAGTGATAGCCATGAGAGTGCTTGTGTACCTTTCCACCAACTCCAGGCAGCTCAGCACAGAAAGAGAGATTTCAGCCAGTTGCAGTGACCCACACCTGTAATCCCAGAACTTCAGAAGGCCGAGGCAGGCGGATCACCTGAGGTCAGGAGTTCGAAACCAGCATGACCAACATGGAGAAACCCCGTCTCTACAAAAAATACAAAAATTACCTGGGCGTGGTGGCATGTGCCTGTAATCTCAGCTACTTGGGAGGCTGAGGCAGGCAAATCTCTTGAACCTGGGAGGCAGAGGTTGCGGTGAGCCAAGATTGCACCATTGCAGTCCAGCCTGGACAACAAGAGCGAAACTCTATTTCAAAAAAAAAAAAAAAGAAGAAGAAAGAAAAGAAATAGAGATCCCATTTGATCAGGGGAAACGTGAGGAAAGTGAACAAGAGGCTCTGACTAATGATCCAGGGAATTCACCCAGATCTTACCCAAGACCACTAAGGCAGTACCTATATGAGTGTGCAAGAGCCTCAGTGTTACTGGGCTTGGGGTGACCTCTAATACTGATAAGACTTCAGTGACCAAAAACTTAGACCACACAACACTCAATTCCTTTTGAATACCTGGAAAGTCTTCTCAAGATTGGTGGGTACAAACAAACCCAGACTGCAAAGATTAGAATAAATAGCTCTTCAATGACCAGACATAGATGAGCATCCACATGCATCAGTATCATCCAAGAAACTTGACCTCAAAGCACAAACTGAATAAGGCATCACGACCATCTCTGAAGTGACAGAGCTATGCGGCCTTTCAGACAAATGGTTCAAAATAGCTGTTTTGAGGAAATGCAGCAAAATCCAAGATAACACAGAGAAGAGCTTCAAAATCCTAAGAGATAAATTTAACAAAGAGATTAAAATAATTTTCAAAAATCAAGCAGAAATTTTGGAGCTGAAAAATTTGATTGGCAAACTGAAGAATGAATGCATCAGAGTCTCTCAACAGCAGAACTTGTGATCAAGCAGAAGAAACAACTAATGAGCTTCAAGACAGGCTATTTAAAAATATACAGTCTCAGCCAGCCATAATGACTCACACGTGTAATCCCAGCACTTTGGGAGGCTGAGGTGGGCAGATCACCTGAGGTCAGGAGTTGGAAACCAGCCTGACCAACATAGAGAAACACCATTTCTACTAAAAATACAAACAATTAGCCGGGCATGGTGGCACATCCCTATAATCCCAGCTACTCGGGAGGCTGAGGCAGAAGAATTGATTGAACCTGGGAGGAGGAGGTTGCAGTGAGCTGAGATTGTGCCATTGCACTCCAGCCTGGGCAACAAGAGTGAAACTCCATCTCAAAGAAAGTCTTAAGAGTCAAAAGAATAAAAGAATGAAGAATAAAAAGTAATGAATCATGCAAGATCCAGAAAATAGCCTCAAAGGGGCAAATCTAAGAGTTATTCATCCTTAAGATGAGGTGGAGAAAGAGATTGAGTTAGAAAGTTTATTAAAAGGGGTAAAACAGAGAACTTTCCAAACCTAGACTAAATTGTCAATATTTAAGCACAAACAGATTTAACCCAGTTAAGACTACCTGTAGACACATAGTAATCAAGCTCCCAAAGGTGGAGGATGAAGAAAAGATCCTAAAAAGCAGCAAGAGAAAATAAACAAATAACATACAATGAAGCTCCAACACAATTGGCAGCAGACTTCTCAGTGGAAACCTTACATGCCAGGAGAGAGTGACTTGACATATTTAAAGCGCTGAAGGAAAAAAAAGTAAACCCTAGAGTAGCATATCTGGTGAAAATACCCTTCAAACATGAAGGAGAAATAAAGACTTCTCAGACAAACAAAAGCTGAGGGTTGTCACCAATACCAGACTTGACCTATGAGAAATACTAAAGGAAGTCCTTCAGTCTAAAAAAAATAATAAATCCCAATGAGCAATAAGAAATTATCTGAAGATACAAAATTCAGTGGTAACAGTAAGTGCACAGACAAATACAGAGGTAATAACACTGTAATCGTGGTGTGTAAACTACTCATATCTTGACTAGGAAGACTAAAAGACAAGCTTATCAAAAATAAAAACTACAACAGCTTTTTAAGACATGAACAGTATACAAAGATATAAATAGGAACAACAAAAAGGTTAAAAGCAGGGATGGAGATGATGTTACATTATAGAGTTTTTATTAGCTTTGTCTTTCCTTGTTCTGCATGCAGAATTACGTAAGTTGTCATGAGTTTTAAAAAAATGAGTTATGTTATTTGTGAGCCTCATGATATTCTCTAATAAAGAAAAAAACCTGTAACAGATACACAAAAATATAAAACAAGAAATTAAAACATACCACCAGAGAAAGTCACTTTCAGAAAAAGGAAGAAAGGAAAATAGCAAGAAAGAAAGAAAGAGAAGACCACAAAACAACCAGAGAAAATCGGTAACAAAATGGCAGAAGTTAAGTCCTTGCTTATTAATAACAACATTGAATGCAAGTGGATTAAACTTTCTGACAGAAGACATTGGCTGAATGGATTTAAGAAGCTGGACTCAATTGTTTGATGCCTACGAAAAACACACTTCACTTATAAAAACACACATATAATGAAAATAAAGGAATTGAAAAGGACATTTTATGCAATCAGAAATAAAAAATGAGCAGTAGTAATGTAGATATCTCATAGAACAGATTTTAAGACAAAAATAATGAGGCAAATAATTTCACTATATAATGATAAAGTGATCAATTTAGCAAGAAGATGTAAAAATTTTAAATATATATGCACCCAACACTGGAGTCCCCAGACATATAAAGCAAATATTATTAGCACTAAAGAGAGAGATAAGTCCCCAATACAAATATACTTGGAAATGTCAGCACTTCATTTTCAGCATTGAATAGATTATCCAGACAGAAAACTAACAAAGAAATATTGGACCTAATATGTACTATAGTTGAAATGGACCTAATAAATAGTTACAGAACATTTTTTCCAATGGCTACAGAATACATATTCTTCTCTTCAACAGGAGAATAATGAATCATTCTCAAGGACAGACTATATGTTAGGCCTTAAAAGAGATATTAAAAATCTCAAAACAATTGAAATAATATTAGGTATCCTCTCTGACTGCAATGGAATAAAACTAGAAATCAATAACAATCATAATTTCAGAAACTATACAAACATACGGAAATTAAACAATATGCTCCTAAATTACCAGTAGGCCAATGAATAAATTAAAAAGGAAATATAAATATTTCTTGAAACAAATGAAAATGGAAATACAACATGCGCAAACATATGGGATTCAGCAAAAGCAGTTATAAGAGGAAAGTTTATGCCAATAAGTGCCTACATCAAAAACATACAAAATGTCACCTAATGATACATTTTAAAGAACTAGAAAAACAGTATTAGGTCAGTGAAGAAATTAAGAAGGCAATTGGAAAATTTCTTCAAACAAATGGTAATGCAAACACAACATGCCGAAACTTATGAGATATAGCAAAACCAGTACTAAGAAAGAATTTCATAGCTATAAGTACCTACATCCAAAAAAAAAAAAGAAAAAACTAAACTAAATAATCTAAAGATTGATCCTTCCTTCCTTTCTTCCTTTCTTTCTTTTTGATGAGCTGGAGTGCAATGGCATGATCTTGGCTCACCACAACCTCTGCCTCCCGGGATCAAGTGATTCTCTTACCTCAGCCTCCCAAGTAGCTGGGATTACAGGCATGTGCCACCATGCCCAGCTAATTTTGTATTTTTAGTAGAGATAGTGTTTCTGCATGTTGTTTAGGCTGGTGTCGAACTCTCGACCTTAGGTGATCCTCCTGCCTCTGCCTCCCAAAGTTCTGGGATTACAGGCATGAACTACCAAGCCTGACCAGATGCTTCTTAAAAAACTAGAAAACAGCAAACCAAATCCAAAATTAGTACAGTAAATAAATAAAATTCAACATCCCTTCACAATAAAAACCCTTGAAAACTGAGTATAGATAGAATATGCCTCAATAAAAGCTATATAAGACAGACCCACAGCTGGTATCACACTGAACAAGGAAAAACTTATAGCCTTTCCTCTGAGATCTGGAACATGACAAGAATGCTGGCTTTCCACACTGTTACTCAATATAGTACCGGAAATCCTAGCTAGAACAACCAGACAAGAGAAAAAAATAAAGGGCATTCGAAGTGGAAAGGAAGAAATCAAATTATTCTTGTTTTCAGATGATATAGTCTCCTGTTTGGAAAAACCTAAAGACTCTACAAAAAAGCTATTATAACTAATAAACAAATTTAGTCAAAGTGCAGAATACAAAATGAACATATAAAAATCAGTAGCATTTCTGCATTCCAACAGTGAGCAATTCGAGAAAGACATAAAAGTAATCCCATTTGCAATAGTCACATATAAAATTAAATACCTAGGAATTAACTTAGCCAAAGAAGTGAAAGATTTCTATAATAAACATGGTAAAACACTGATGAAAAACACTAAAGAAGACACAAAAAAATGAAAATATTCTATGTTCACAGATTGGAACAATTAATATTGTTAAAATGTCTGTTCTACCCAGAGCAACCTACAGATTCAATGCAAGCCCTATTAAAATATCAATGACATTCTTCACAGAAATAGAATAAACACTCCTAAAATTTATATGGAACCACAAAAGACAAAGAATATCCAGAGGTAACCTGAAGAAAAAGAACTAAACTGTAGGAATCACATTATCTGACTTAAAATTATACTACAGAGCCATAGTAAACAAAACAGTGTGATACTAGCCCAAAAACAGACACATAGACCAATAGAACAGAACAGAGAACCCAGAAAAAAATCCACACACTTACATTGAACTCATTTTTTATGAAGGTGCCAAGGACATACACTGAGGAAAAAATGATCTCTTCAATAAACGATGCTGGGAAAATTAAGTATCCACATGCAGAAGAATGAAACTAGACCCCTATCTCTCACCATATGCAAAAATCAAATTAAAATGGATTAAAGACTTAAATCTAAGACCTCGCACTATGAAACTACTACAAGAAAACATTGAGGAAATTCTCTAGGACATTGCCCTGGGCACAAATTTTTTGAGCAATACCCCACAAGCACATACAATCAAAGCAAAAACAGACAAATGGGATTACATCAAGTTAAAAAGCTTCTGAACAGCAAAGGAAACAGTTGACAAAGTGAAGAGGCAACCCATGAAATGGGAGAAAATATTTGCACACTACCCCTCTGACAAATGATTCATAATCAGTGTATATAAGGAACTCAAACAACTGTAAAGGAAAAACTAATAATCCAATTAAAAACTGGGCAAAAAATTTAAACAGATATTTCTCAAAAGAAGACATACAATTAAATGACAGTCATATGAAAAGTGCCTGACATCTCTGATAATCAGAGAAATGCAAATCAAAACTATAATGAAATGTCATCTCACCCTAGTTAAAATGGCTCATATCCAAAGATATACAATAACAAATGCTGACAAGGATGTGGAGAAAGGGAATCCTTGTACACTGTAGGTGGGAATGTAAGTTAGTACAACTACCATAGAGAACAGTTTGGAGGTTCCTCCAAAAACTAAAACTAGAGCTACCATAAGATCCAGCAATTTCACTGATGGGCATTTACCCCAAAGAGTGAAAATCAGTATATCAAAAAGATATCTGCACTCTTATGTTTGTTGCATCACTGCTCACAATAATTATGATTTGGAAGCACCCTACATGACCATGAACAGATGAATGGATAAAGAAAATGTGGTACATATATATAGTGTGCTACTATTCAGCCATGGAAAAGAATGAGATTCTGTCATTTGCAAAAGCATGAATAGAATTAGAGATCATTATATTAAGTGAAATAAGCCAGGCACAGAAAAAATGAACATCACATATTCTCATTTATTTATGGAAACTAAAAATCAAAACAAGTGAACTCATGAAAATAGAAAATAGAAGGATCGAGACGAGAAGCTGTGTAGGATAGTGGGAGGTGGGGATAGTTAATGGGTATGAAAAAGTAGTTAGAGAGGGGTGGCTGGCAAGATGGCTGAATAGGAAAAATTTCAGCCTGCAGCTCTCAGCAAGATCAACACAGAATGTGGTGATTTTTGCAATTCCAACTAAGGTAGACAGCTCATGTCTTTGGGACTCGTTAGGCAGTAGGTACAGCCCATAGACGGTGAGTTGAAGCAGGGTGGGGTGTCCCCTCACCCAGGAAGCACAAGGGGTTGGGATACTCCCTCCCTCAGCCAAAGGAAGATGTGAGGGGCTGTGCCATGAGGAACAGTGCATTCTGGCCCAGATACTATGCTTTTCCCATGGTCTTCACAACCCACAGACCAAGAGATTCTCTTGGGGGCCTACACCACCATGGCCCTGTGTTCCAAGCACAAAACTGGGGGGCCATTTGGGCAGACACGAAGCTAGCTGCATTTCTTTTTTCATACTCCAGTGTCATGTGGAAAGCCAGTGAAACAGAACCCTTCACTCCATGGAAAGGAAACTGAAGCCAGGGAGGCAAGTGGTCTAGCTCAACAGATCCCATCCCCATGAGGCCCATCAAGTTAAGATCCACTGGATTGAAATTCTTGCTGCCAGCACAGCAGTCTGAAGTTGACCTGGGATGCTTGAGCTTGGTGGGGGAAAGGGCATCCAGCATTACTGAAGCTTCAGTTGGCAGTTTTCCCCTCACAGTGTAAACAAAGCCACCAGGAAGTTTGAACTGGGCTGAGCCCACCACAGCTTGGCAAAGCTGTTGTAGCCAGACTGCATCTCTAGATTCCTCCTCTCTGGGGAGGGCATCTCTGAAAGCAAGGCAGCAGCCCCAGTCAGGGGCTTATAGATAAAACACCCATCTCCCTGGGACAGAGGACCTGGGGGAAGGGGTGGCTGTGGGCGCAGCTTCAGCAGACTTGAATGTTCCTGCTGGCCAGCTCTGAAGAGAGCAGCAGATCTCCCAGCACAGCACACAATACAGGAGCAGCCAGATACATAAAGCAAGCTAAGAGCTAATTCTACAAAGAGACTTAGACTCCCCCACAATAATAGTGGGAGATTTTAACACCCCACTGTCAATATTAGACAGATCAATGAGAGAAAATTAACAAGGATAGTCAGGACTTGAACTCAGCTCTGGACCAAGCAGACCTAATAGACATCTACAGAACTCTTCACCCAAAATCAACAGAGTATGAATTCTTCTCAGCACCACATCACATTTATTCTAAAATTGACCACATAATTGTAAGTAAAACACTCCTCAGGAAATGCAAAAGAATGGAATTCATAGCAATCAGTCTCTCAGACCACAGTGCAATCAAATTAGAACTCAGGATCAAGAAATTCACTCAAAACCAAACAACTACATGGAAACTGAACAACCTGCTCCTGAGTGACTACTGGATTAATAACGAAATTAAGGCAGAAATAAATAAGTTCTTTGAAATCAATGAGAACAAAGATACAATGTACCAGAATTTCTGGGACACAGATAAAGCAGTGTTTAGAGGGAAATTTATGGCCCTAAATGTCCACAGAAGAAAGTGGGAAAGATCTAAAATGGACACCCAAACATCACAAGAAAAGAACTAAAGAAGCAAGAGCAAATAAATTCAAAAGCTAGCAGAAGACAAGAAAAAAACTAAAATCAGAGCAGAACTGAAGGAGACAGAGACACAAAAAAACCTTCAAAACATCAATGAATGCAGGAGCTGTTTTAAAAAAAAAAATTAACAAAATAGACCATGAGCCAGACTAATAAAGAAGAAAAGAGAGAAGAATCAAATTGATTCAATAAAAAATGATAACAGGCATATCACCACTGATACCACAGAAATGCAAACTACCCTTAGAGAATACAGGTATTGATCAACTTACGACCTATGCAACTTACGACCATTCGATTTTATGACCACAATCGCTAGCCCTGACTGCTCGGCGTCTGGCAGCGCAAACGTTGCCCAGCTGGGCCTACGACAGTGCGGACCAGCTTCTGGCAGCACTAGCATCTCCGCATGCACCATTTCAACTGTTATCCCAGACTTGGTACAGGAATTTATGTTTTGTGTCTTGGATATTTTTCATCAAACCCCTCCCAATAAACTTCTTATACATTTCGAAGCAATGGACCCAAACATCGAACAATTTGTAAGGATTGAATGGATGGCACACAATGTGTTTCGTCCGTATCATTAAATTTATGAAGAAAAAAAGAAACATACAATTCAGACAAAGCTCACCATGTTTATGAAAAAACCAACTACGGTAACCCCAACTGCTGGCACAGATGACGACATCAACTATCCACAGCCAAGCACCAGTGGCCAATAAAATGTTTCGTACATGTTTATATATTTTGATATGCTTTGCAATTGGGAAAATGTTTCCTATGGTATTTTTTACACCTGTATTTTGTATTTTTGTATGCACCTGTATTTTGTAATTTTGTGTGTTTTGCAAATATTAAACCAGTTGTACTGGTAATGCAGTGTTTTAATTAAACCTGATGAATGTAAAAATAAGAAACAAAATGGTGTAGAGATGATACAAATGGCATAAAATGAACAAATTATGATATATAACAATAATGAAAGAAAAATAATGAAAGATAAAATATGACTTAAAGATTTTTATAACATCATTTCACAGTACTGTACATATAGCCTACCCAACTTATGACCAAATCGTGTTATGACCAGTCTGTCAGAACCAATCATGGTTGTAAGTCGAGCACTAGCTGTACTGTAAACACCTCTACACAAATAAACTAGAAAATCAATAAGACATGAATAAATTCCTGGACACTTATACCCTCCTAAGACTAAACCACTAAGAAGTCAAATCCCTGAAAAGATCAATAACAAGGTCTGAAACTGAGGCAGTAATTAATAGCCTACCAACCAAAAAAAGCCCAGGAGCAGACATATTCAGAGCCAAATTCTACCAGAGGTGCAAAGAGGAGCTGGTGCCATTTTTTCTATAACTATTCCAAATGATAGAAAAAGAGGGACTCCTCCCTAGTTCGTTTTATGAGGCCAACATCATCCTGATACCAAAACCTGGAAAAGACATAGCAAAAAAAGAAAATTTCAGGCCAATATCCCTAATGAACATCAATGCGGAAATCCTCAATAAAATACTGGCAAACCAAATCCAGCAGCACATGAAAAATCTTATCCACCACTATCAAGTTGGCTTCATCCCTGGGATGCAAGGCTGGTTCAGCATACTCAAATCAATAAATGTAATCCATCAAAGAAACAGAACCAATGACAAAAAACGTGATTAAATCAATAGATGGAGAAAAGGCCTTCGATAAAATCCAACACCCTTCATGCTAAAAACTCTCAATAAATTAGGTATTGATGGAAGGTATCTCAAAATAATAAGAGCTATTTATGACAAACCCACAACCAATATCATACTGAATGGGCAAAAGCTGGAAGCATTCCGTTTGAAAACCAGCCAAGGAAAGGATGCCCTCCTTTACCACTCCTATTCAACATAGTATTGGAAATTCTGGTCAGGGCAATCATGCAAGAGAAAGAAAAAAAGGATATTCAAATAGGAAATGAGGAAATTAAATTGTCTCTGTTTACAGATGACATGATTAGATATTTAGAAAACCTCATCATCTCAGTCCAAAATCTCCTCAAGCTGATAAGCAACTTCAGAAAAGTCTCAGGATACAAAATCAATGTGCAAAAATTACAAGCATTCCTATACAACAATAAAAGACAAACAGAGAGCCAAATCATGGGTAAATTCCCATTCACAATTACTACAAAAAGAATAAAATACCTTGGAATAAAAATTACAAGGGCTGTGAAGGACCTCTTCCAGGAGAACTACAAACCACAGCTCAAGGAAATAAGACAAGGCATAAACAAATGGAAAAACATGCCATGCTATGGATAGGAAGAATCAAAATAATGAAAATGGCCATACTGCCCAAAATAATTTATAGATTCAATGCTATCCCCATCAAGCAACCATTGACTTTCTTCACAGAATTAGAAAAAGTACTTTAAATTTCATATAGAACCAAAAAACAGCCTGTATAGCAAAGACAAATCTTAAGCAGAAAGAAGAAAGCTGGAGGCATCATGCTACCTGACTTCAAACTATACTACAAGGCTGCAATAACCAAAACAGCATAGCACTGTTACCAAAACAGATATATAGACCAGTCGAAGCCTCAGAAATATCGCAACACATCTACAACCATCTGATCTTTGACAAACTTGACAAAATCAAGCAATGGGGAAAGGATTCCCTATTTAATAAATGGTGTTGGGAAAAGTGGCTAGCCATATGCAGAAAACTAAAACTGGACCTCTTCCTTACACCTTATACAAAAGTTAACTCAAGATGGACTAAAGACTTAAATGTAAAACCTAAACCCATAAAAACCCTAGGAGAAAACCTAGGCAATACCATGAAGGAGATAGACATGGGCAAAGACTTCTTGACACCAAAAGCAATGGCAATAAAAGCTAAAATAGACAAATGGGATCTAATTAAACTAAAGAGCTCCTGCACAGCAAAAGAATCTATCATCAGAGTGAACAAGCAACCAACAAAATGTGAGAAAATTTTTGCAATCTATCCATCTGACAAAGGGCTAATTTCCAGAATCTGCAAGAAACTTAAACAAATTTACAAGAAAAAAAAAACTCCATCAAAAAGTGGGTGAAGGAAATGAAGAGACACTTTTTAAAGGAAGACATTTATGCCGCCAACAAATGTATGACAAAAAGCTCATTATCACTGGTCGTCGGAGAAATGCAAATCAAAACCACATTGAGATACCATCTATCATCAGTTAGAATGGCAATCATTAAAAAGTCAGAAAACAATGGATGCTGGAGAGGATATGGAGAAATAGGAATGCATTTACACTGTTGGTGGGAGTGTAAATTAGTTCAACCATTGTGGAAGACAATGTGGCAATTCCTCAAGGATCTAGAACCAGAAATATAATTTCACCCAGCAATCCCATTACTGGGTATATGCTCAAAGGACTATAAATCATTGTACTATAAAAACACATGCACACGTATGTTTATTGCAGCACTGTTCACAATAGCAAAGACTTGGAACTAACCCAAATGCCCATCAATGATAGACTGGATAAAGAAAATATGGCACGTATACATCATGGAATTCTATGCAGCCATTAAAAAGGATGAGTTCATGTCCTTTGCAGGGACATGGATGAAGCTGGAAACCATCATTCTCAGGAAACTAACACAGGAACAGAAAACCAAACACCTCATGTTCTCACTTATAAGTGGTAGCTGAGCAATGAGAACACATGGACACAGGAGGGGAACATCACACACTGGAGCCTGTCTAGGGGCAGGGGCTAGGGAACAGATAGCATTAGGAGAAATACCTAATGTAAATGATGGGTTGATGAGTGCAGCAAACCATTGTGGCACGTGTATACCTATGTAACAAACCTGCATGTTCTGCAGATGTATCCCAAAACTTAAAGTATATTAAAAAGAAAGATTGTTAGAAAGAATGAATAAGACCTACTACTTGATAGAACAACGGGGTGACTCTAGTCAATAATAACTTAATTGTATATTATGAAATAACTAAAAGAGTGTAATTGGTTTGTTTGTAACATGAAGGATAAATTTTTAAGGGGAAGGATACCCCATTCTCCATGATATGATTATTTCACATAGCATGCCTGCACTACAACATTTCATGTAACCCATAAATATATACACCTAATATATGCTAAAAAATTTTTTTAAAAACTAGAAAAGAGCAAACTAAACACAAAGTTAGTAGAAGGACAGAAATAATAAAGGTCAGAGCATAAATACATGAAATTGAAATGAAAAAATATATAAAATATCAACAAAACAGAAGTTGGCTTTTTGAAAAGATAAACAAGTCAACAAAACTTTAGCCAGATTAAGAAAAAAGAGAGACATCTCAAGTAAATAAAAATCCCAGATGAAAAAGGAGATATTACAACTGATAACATCAAATTTCAAGGAATCATTAGAGACTAACATGAGTAGTATGCCAACAAATAGAAACACTTAGAGAAATGGATATATCCTGGACACCTACAACCTACAAAGATTGAACTATGGAAAAATTTAAAATCTGAATAGACCAATGACCAGTAATGAGATTGAAGCTGTAATAAAAATGCTTCCAGCAAACAAAAGCCTAAGACCCAATGTCTTTACGTTGAATTCTATCAAACATTTAAATAAGTAATACCAATCTGACTTAAACTATTCTGGAAAAAAAAAAAAAAAGGACGGAATACTTCCAAACTCATTCTACAAAGTCAGTATTGCTCTGATACTAAAACCAGACAAAGACACATCAAACAAAGAAAACTACAGGCCAAACATTGATGCAAAAACTGTCAACAAAATACTAGCAAACTGAATTTAACTACACATTCAAAAGATCATTCATCATGACCAAGTGGGATTCATTCCAGATATGCAAAGATAGTTCAACAAACACAAATCAATCCATTTGATACATCATATCAAGAGAATGTAGGACAAAAGTCATATGATCATTTCAATTGATGCTGAAAAAGCATTTGATAAAATTTAATATCCCTTCATAAAAATCCTTAAAAAATTGATATGGATGAAGCATATCCCAACTCAATAAAAGCCATATGTAACAGACACACAGCTAGTATCATACTGAACAGGGCAAACCTGAAAGTTTTTCTTTTAAGATGTAGAAGAAGGCAAGGATGCCCACTTTTATCACTGTTATTTGACATAGTACTAGAAATCCTAGCTAGAACAACCAGAAAAGTGAAAGATATAAAGGGTATCCACATTGGAAAGGAATAAGTCCAATTATTCCTGTTTGCAGATGATATAATCTTATATTTAGAGAAGCTTAAAGACTCCACAAAAAACTGTTTGAACTGATAAACCATTTCAGTAAAGTTGCAGGATACAAAATAAACATACAAAATAAGTAGCATTTCTATATGCCAATAGCAAACAATCTGAAAAAGACACTAAAAAAGTAATTGCATTTACAATAGCTACAAATAAAATTAAGTATCTAGGAAACAACTCAATAAAAGAAGTGAAAGATCTCTACAATTAAAGTTATGAAACATTAATGAAAGATATTAAAGAGGACACAAAAAATGAAAAGATATTCCACATTAACGGATCAGAAATCAATACTGTTAAAATCCTTCTTCTGTTCAAAGCAATCTAAAGATTCAATGTAATTCCTATCAAAATTTCAATGACATGCTTCATGTAAATAGGAAAAAATTAATCTAAAATTTATATGGAACCACAAAAGATCAAGAATATCCAAAACCACCCTGAGCAAAAACTGGAACAATCACATTACTGGATTTCAAATTATAGTACAGAGTTATAATAACCAGAACAACATGGTCTTAGCATTAAATACAAATGCATAGAACAGTGGAACAAAACAAAGAAGTCAGACATAAATCTATACATCTAATATGAATGCATTTTTGACAAATGTTCCAACAACATTCATTGGGGGAAATGTCTCTTCAATGAATGGTGCTAGGAAAACTGGATATCCATATGCGTAAGAATGAAACTAGACTTCCACCTCTCGTTATGTATAAAACTAAAATGAAAATGGATTAAATACTTAAATCTAAGATCACAAACTATAAAACTACTAAAAGAAAACATTAGGAAAACTCTACAGGGCATTGGCCTGGTTGAATATTTCTTGAGTAATGCCCTGACAGCACAGACAATCAAAGCAAAAAATGGACAAATGGGCACCTCAAATTAAAAAGCTTCCAAATAGCAGAGGAAACAATTAATAAAATGAAGAGATAGCCCACAGAATAGAAGAAAATATTTGCAACCTATCCACTGGAAAAGATTAATAACCATAATAGTTAAGGAGCTAAAACAAGTCTATAGGAAAAAATCCAATCCGATTTAAAAATGGGCAAAATATTTGAATAGACATTTCTAAAAGAAGATATACAAATGGAAAACAGGCATATGAAAAGGTGCTTAACATCATTGATCATCAGAGAAATGCAAATCAAAACTACAATAACATATCATCTTACCCTAGTTAAAATGTCTTTTATCCAAAGGCCTTGTAATTGAGAATGTTGGCAAGGATGCGGAGAAAGAGGAATACTCATAGGATGTTGGTAAAAATGTAAATTAGCACAGCTGCTATGGAGAACACTATGGAGGTTGCTTTAAAAATCTAAAAATGGAACTGCCATATGATCCAGCAATCTTCCTACTGGATATACACCCAAAAGAAAGGAAATCAATATGTCAAAGAAATATCTGCATTCTCATGTTTACTGTGGCACTATTCACAATAGCCAAGATTTGGAAGCAACCTAAGTGTCCATCAGCAGATGAATGGATAAAGAGACAGTATTTCATTGTGCTACATATACACAAAAGAATACTGTTCAGCCATTAAAAAATAAGATCTTGTCATTTGCAACAACATGGATGAAACTGGAGGACATTAGGTTAACTGAAATAAGTCAGGCACAGAAAGACAAACTTTGCATGTTCTCACTTATTTGTGGAGCTAAAAATCAAAACAATTGAACTCATGGAAATTGACAGTAGAATGATGGGTACCAAAGCCTTGAAGGAGTAGTTGCAGGGGAGGATATGGAAAATAGGGATGGTTAATGGCTATAAAAATATACTTAGATATAATGAATAAAATCTAGTATCTGATAGCACAACAGGTTGAATACAGTCAGAGGTAATTTGTTGTACATTTTAGAATCACTGAAGTAGTAAAATTGGAATGTTTGTAGCACAAAGAAATAATAATTGCTTGAAGTGATTGAAACCCCATTTACCCTGATGTGATTATTATACACTGTATGCCTATATAAAAATATCTCATGTATCCTATAAATACATATATATATAAACATACTGTGTGCTGATAAAGTTTTAAAATATTTAACAAAAAAATTAAAAATAACCATGATAGCTACTAAAACAAAAACAAACAACAAAGCACATTCAAACAGATAGGAAAAAGGTCGAATCAGAAATAGAAAAAAAAAAGTCCATTGAACCAGAAGAAGGCACAAAACACACACAAACATGCATGCACATACACACAGGGGGAAAACATATTAATACCACAAAATGAAGTTCTAAAAATAAATCCAAATATACTATAATCACAATAAGTGTAAATGGCCTTAATTCTCTAAAGTGACAAAGAATATCAAAGTGGATATAAAAATATACTCAACAACATGAATTTAAAATGTATTCTTCTCATGTATCCTATAAATATATCTCATGCATCCTATATATATACTGTGTGCTGATAAAATTAAAAAAAAATTTAACAAAAAAATTAAAAATAACTGATAGCTACTAAAAGAAAAACAAAAAGCAAAGCACATTCAAACAAATAGTTAGGAAAAGGGTAGAACCAGAAATAGAAAAAAAAAGTCCATTGAACCAGAAGAATGCACAAAACACACACAAACACGCATGCATACATTATGTAAGCATGACCGAGTACATCAGTGCATGCACACATTATGTAAGCATGACCGACTACATCAGTGCATGCATACATTATGTAAGCATGACTGACTACAGCAGTGGCTACTGGTGATTACTTTAGCCTGCAGCTTCTCTTCTTTCCCCAGATGTTGAAAAGTGAGGCTGAAAATATCAAACTTTTCTTCACAAGGTTGGCTCCCCTGACAAGTCTTCATCAGGAGACTACCCAGGAGCTCCCAGCTAGTCCCCCAGGATCTAATTTGTATATGGAAAGACACTAATTACTTCAGAGATTCCCAGGGCTTTAGGGGCTGTGCGTGAAAAGAAGGGGGGGTGTAGAAATCAAATATATTTTTCTTATTATATATTATAATATCACATATATTTCTTATTATATATCACAAAGTTTTATAGGGTTCATTTCAAACTTTTAACCTCAAGAATTTTAAGACAACAAATCTGTTTTAAGATACTATATTTGTGGTAATTAGAGAAGCAATAGGGAACTACAGCAGGTGTTTTATTACTTATAGCTGATAAACAACATGATGCTCAAGCTTATTAAGAAAAATTAAACTAAAATTATAATATGATGCTATTTCATTATCATCAGTTTAGGCAAAAGTGAAAAATTAATAATGCCAGATTCATGGAGAGCCTGTGGATTTATCAGAATTGTCACCCACTTTAGATGGTATAGGGCCTGGGCACAGTGGCTCACACCTGTAATCCCAGTACTTTGGGAGGCAGAGGCTGGTGGTTGACCTGAGGTCAGGAGTTTAAGACCAGCCTGACCAACATGATGAAACCCTATTTCTACTTAATGAAAAAATTAGCTATTTGTGGTGGTATATGCATGTAATCCCAGCTACTTGGGAGGCTGAGGCAGGAGAATCACTTGAAGGGATTCTTTACTTGGGTGGCGGAGGTTGCAGTGAGCTGAGATTGAGCCACTGCACTCCAGCCTGGGTAACAAGAGCAAAATTCCATCTCAAAACATAAATAAATAAATAAATTTTAGGAAAATAGGTATTACCTGATATGTGAGTACATACATAACCTATGACCTAACTATGCCTAAGAATATAGTTGAAAAAAACACCATTTCTCTACACACACGATACTTCTGATAGCAAAACCGTGCTTTTCTTTCACATGAAGCAGTTTTATATCTCTCTGGCTACCAGCTGCGTGTCTCACAATTTAATCCAATTCTGACACTATTTACCTAGACTTAGCATCAGGTCACACAAGTTAAATGTTTCAGTCCCACAAGACTGACCCTGCTTTCAGTGCTAATTGCCAATCTGAGTCTCATGGACTTTCGACTGACTGGCTATAAATCAGAGGCTTCTACCACCCCCTCCTTGGGTTTGATAATTTGCTAGAATAGCTCACAGAACTTGGGAAAACACTTTATTTCTATTCTATAGTTTGTTGTAAAAGACACAGCTGAGGAACAGCAATATGGATATATGTTTCATAATATAAACATTTTAAAAATGATTTTATTTCAATGGAGAATAAATGTGAAAAAAGTTGTTTTTATGGTCAAATTATAAATTAAAATATTAATGTTGTAGTACTTTTAGTAAAAATATATTTTGTGGTTCTTAAATTTGTAATTTAGAAAAATATATCTTTAAAAAACAATCAAAACTTTCTCATTCATTTGCTCTTTGAATGGATATTTATTGATGCCTGTCTCTCAAGTACTACAATTTTTCTATTTAGATTATTTGACTAAAAGATAAAATCTTTGCTTTAGCTAACCAAGTGCAATATTTTAAAAAGATTGTATGAATATGCATTGCCACAGATGCCTACATTTCTACCACAGATAATCAGAGAAAGACCAATTTGTTTGCAAAACAGGTCTAGTCTCATGAAACTTGGCCTGATTATTTACATAAGTGTAGCAAGAACAGTGATCAACCATATAGGCTCCTTTAAGTCTGCTTTTAAAAAGGAATCTCTAGTTAGACTTTTAAAAGTGTTCTCCATGCTAGGAAGCCAAAGACTTGCCATCATAATTTGCCTGTAATACCTATAAATTTAGGGAAATTCTTCCATTCTTAAGAACCCTGAAATATTTTTGAGGTTCTTGGTCCTTCTTTCATGAGGTTTGGGAACCTTTAAAGCCAGATGTCTGGCCAATTATTTTCAAGGGCCTTTACTGGCTCCATAAAGTCAACCTTAGTTTTTTAAAACTGTCTGATCCTATCTGATTCTATGCACATTCTCAAATATAGCATTCCAGTCAAAGCCTTAATAATACTGTATAACCAAAGTTTCCAATTGTCTCCTATTACAAGGCAAGCAGATTCTTATTGAACTTATGCAAATAATGATATTGCCATAAAGTAAGAGTACTCACAGATAGCTTTTAAATTCTAGAGGGATCAGGTAAAAAGAAAAAGTAATTGTTTCATCTTTTTTCACAGAGGCATACTTTAAGTTATAGATAGCTTAAGGGAAGAGAAAAAGTAAAACATTAAAGAGCCGGCAATGTTTCAAAAAAAAAAAGGCCATAACATTAATCATCTGTTTGTTCCGTCCCATGTAATTAATTCTTGTTCTGCTTGATGCTGAGTTAGCAGTTTTAAGAGCCAATGAGTTCCTTCATTAGAGCCCCGGAAATTCTTTACCTAGTTCAATGGTGTGATCTTAAAGTTAGAAACTTGTATTTGTCAGAGTCTTTTTCATGAACTTTCTTGAAGAGGAAAGATTTTAGAAGTACAGATGCTTTCAAAAGCTTTCAGGACATCAGAGTAAAACAATTAACCATCTATGGACAACAATGCTTAAAATGGCAATGGTTAAAGATCTGATGAGAGAGTTCATTATATAAATGATGAAATTGACCAGGAAATTTAAATATTTCTATGGCATACAACATATTTTAACACTATACCCAAATCATGCCTCATAAACTGTCAGGACACATCAAATTTTTAGAAATTTCAGGCCGGGCACTGTGGCTCATGCCTGTAATCCCAGCACTTTGGGAGGCTGAGGCGGGTGGATCATGAGGTCAGGAGATGGAAACCATTCTGGCCAACATGGTGAAATCCTGTCTCTACTAAAATATAAACAACTAGCCAGGCATGGTGATGCGAGCCTGTTATCCCAGCTACTGAGGAGGCTGAGGCAGGAGAATCACTTAACCCAGGAGGTGGAGGTTGCAGCAGTCACCTGTCACTCCAGCCATGTGACAGATCAAGACTCTGTCTCAAAAAAAAACAAAAAAAAAAAAACCACACAAAAAAACAAGAAATTTCATATAATTTCTATGACATTCATGTTCATATAATTCAAAGGTTAAACATCATTTTTTATTTGACAATGTTTCCCGTGCAAATTTAACATATCAAATAAGTCTAATTAGTGTGATACCTTTCCTTTTATAAAGAGAGAAAATAATTATTTTTATATATTCCAGAAATTCCTGGAAAGTCCCCAAATTAGCTCAAAGTCAAAAATATTTAATTTAGAATGCAATTTTGAAGTTTGCAAAAAAATATCAAAGGTTTAAAACATTTTATTAAAAGAAAATCACAGGTCACTTTGAAACAATAGTCATTCATTTAACCAGAGTAATAATTAAAAGACTTAAAACATAAATACAGAAAGTTACATAGTTTTAGAGAAAAATATCCCTTAGCTGTTTTAATAAAGATGACTGTTTTCTTAAGTGACTGAAGACCGGAACATGAAGCACCGGAAATTATTTTGATAAAACACAGAGTATTTCTCCTAAGTGAGTTACTTAAAAGGCGAAGGAAAAACTTTCACAATTAGTTTAAAAGAGAAGATCAAATTCTGGTTGTAATTCAGTGAACTTTTGATATTAAGGCTCGTTATTTTTAAAAATAACTTATAAACTAATTCATTCCAATCTTAGCCGCCTTGACCACAGATAAAATTTCTTTCCTAAGGTTACTTTTCCACAAACCTACAACTTTCTTATATCCATTCAGTTTTGTCCTTTTCTTTTTCAACGAGGAAGAGTACATGTTTACTAATAGACCCAAATATCTTTTTTTTTCTCCTGTAATAAGAAGCCAAGTGTAGAAAAACTTATGTTCCACAAATAATGTTTCAGTATTTATCTGATTTGGAAAGTAATTTAGACATTCAATAAATATTCATTATTTAACTGAGTAAAATTCCAAGGGAACAAGTTACCAAAGAAATTTGTAAAACTGTTTTCAAGTAGACATAACATCAAACAAACTAGCCATCATCAAATTACTTCCCCATAGCTATTTTCACTGTATGTGCATGTTAGGCAGTCACCATGAAAGCAAGAATCCTAAAAAGTTAACTATATATTTTTTTGTTTGTGTTGGAAATACATTTAGTAATGTATACTGCACATCATTTACACATTTCCTTTATAATATTAAATATCTAGTAGAGATAAATGTATTTGACTAGGAAACCCAGGTAAAATAAAAATATTAAGCTCATATTATACCTGAAACTGATAACTCAGAAGTTGCAGCTATTGTTTTGTTTTGTTTTTTGTTTGTTTGTTTTTGTTTTTTTAAGCCGAAGTCTTGCTCTGTCACCAGGCTGGAGTGCAGTGGTGCGATCTTGGCTCACTGCAACCTCTGCCTCCTGGGTTCAAATGATTCTCCTGCCTCAGCCTCCCAAGTAGCTGGGATTACAGGTGCACACCACCATGCCTGGCTAATTTTTGTATTTTTAGTAGAGACAGGGTTTCACCATGTTGGCCGGGCTGGTCTCAAACTCCTGACCTAAAGCTATCAGCCTACCTCAGCCTCTCAAATTGCTGGGTTTACAGGCAGTGAGGCATCGTGCCCAGCCGCAGCTCTTCTGAATAAATGAACAATATTAAACTAATCTTATTTACCAAAGATTTACCATGTTCCAAATTCTCATGAATTTGTTTCAAATTCATGAGAATTTGAAACATTTTATGGGTTAGTTTCTATAATTCCAAGAGTTTAAAGAAAAGTATTAATGTGCTGCAAAATGACATTTCAGTAAATGAGGGACAGTGTATAATACGCGGTCTTATAAGATTATAATGAAGCTGAAAAAGTCCTGTTGCTTAATGTCTTTGTAGCATAATTTGTAGTGCAATGCATTACTGACACACTTATACTGGTTACATTTGCACAGTGACAAAATCATCTAATGGCTCGTTTCTCAGACGGTATCATATGCTCATTGTTAAGCAACACATGACTGTACTTAATTTATATAAGCTTTTAGTTTTCCTTAAGCCAATTAAATAAAGCTCTTTCATAACTTAATTTTGTCAAAACCATCTGGAGGTAGAGGAATACCACATATAGATTACATACATACATAGATGTGTATAAGCACATAAACATAAGTAAATACAGATCATATAACTTCTGTATTCATCTGTTCTCACAGTGTTATAAAGAACTACCCAAAACTAGGTAATTTATAAAGAAAAGAGGTTTGGCTGGGTGTGGTGGCTCATGTCTGTAATCCCAGCACTTTGGGAAGTCAAGCCAGGTGGATTACTTGAGGTTAGGAACTCGAGACCAGCCTGCCCAAGAAGGTGAAACCCTGTCTCTACTAAAAATACAAAAATTAGCTGGGTGCGCTGGTGGATACCTGTAATCCCAGCTACCAGGGAGACTAAGACAGGACAATCGTTTGAACCCAGGAGGCAGAGGTTGTAGTGAGCTGATATTGCACTACTGCACTCCAGCCTGGTCAACAGAGTGAGTATCCGTCTGAAAAAAAAAAAAAAAAAAAAAAAGAGATTTAATTGGCTCATGGTTCTACAGGCTGTCCAGAAAGCATGGCTGCAGAGGACTCAGGAAACCTATAATCATGGTGGAAGGCAGAGGGGAAATGGGTACATTCCACATGCCTGGAGCAGGAGGATGAGAACAAAGAGGAAGGTGCTACACACTTTTAAATAACCATATCTCATGAGAACTCACTCACTATCACAAGAACAGGAAGTGGGAAATCAGCCCCCATGATCCAACAGCTTCCTTCCAGGCCCCTCCTCCAACATCAGGGATTATAATTAGACATGAGATTTGAGTGGGGACACAAATTCAAAGCATATTATGTCTCATGTCTAATTATAATCTTCTGCTTTAAATTTTGAGTCATGTACCATGTACAATAATAAAACACTCATTAGCAGTTTGTAAAATAATATATGAATCAGAATTTTATTCTGGCCAATGAATAAAACTTTCTTCATTGATAGCTATAACTTTTTGCTACTATTTGTAAAAAGAACTTTTAAGATTTTTTATTTGCCAGTTTCCAAATACAGTTGACCTTTGAACAACACAGATTTGAATGGTGGAGGTCCACATATACACCAATATTTTTTCAAACAAACGCAAATAAAAAATACAGTATTCCTAGGATGCAAAACCCATGCCTATGGAGGGCTGACTTTTTGTACATGTGAGTTCCAGGTGTGGCTCTTAGGTAAGGCAAGGCAAAAAAATTACATCTCAAATGAACAGAGTTTAAACCTGTGCTTTAATACCATCATTTTCAGAAGCAAAGAATGGTACAGGTCAAGGCCCACTTAAGATAAGATGGCCAAAAGAAGTAACTTAAACAAAGGTAAGATTTGTTCTATAGATTGAAGCTGAGACCTCACCAGCGTAAGAGGTTCTAATGATTTGGCCTTTCTTTCCTTTCTTGTGAGACAGAGATCCACACTTACAAATGGAGATTTTCTTTACAGATTGATTTTTTTTTTCTAACAAAAGGATCTCACAATAACTAGCTGAAATAGTCCTTATGCCAGAAAGGCATATTTTGGAGACTAATTCAGGTACAGAGGCTGCTTCTTAATCCAGTCTGTGTTTCTTTAACTACATGACTGAGTTCAAGGTGGAGCTCATTAATAAGCAGGGCAAACAGAGCATTTTCTATGCCTAACTCAGCATGGATAGACTAGAATATTTTATAAATAATACTTCTAACCTTTACTTATAGTCAGAAACAGATTCATCCTTTTTCTTTTCACAAGATTGAATGGCCAATCCGTTAGGGTTTGTTTAGTTTTTTAGAAATATTTTAGGTTTTAAGAGGTTGTTATTTTCTTAACCCTTTTCTTTGTCTATCTTGGAAGATTAAGTAATTGAATCTTTGATATATTTCTCAGTAGCTCCCATTTGGTTTCAGCCATCCAGTTTTAGGGTTTACCAGGTCCCAGTATCATGTAAATATAAATTGCCAAAAATCATAGTCTCAGATTCTATATTCCAAAGAGAATTCTGAACTTCTTGGCAATTTTATGGAGGTTTCCTTTGGGACAGGAAAACCATTTCTCTTTTTCTCTGTGCTCAAGATTCTGATCAACATGAACAGGTGGTTAAAGAAGCACACTGAGGTGGGCGGATCACAAGGTCAACAGATAGAGACCATCCTGGCCAACATAATGAAACCCCATCTCTACTAAAAATACAAAAATTAGCTGGGCATGGTGGCCCATGGCTGTGGTCCCAGCTACACAGGAGGCTGAGGCAGGAGAATCACTTGATCCTGGGAGGCAGAGGTTGCAGTGAGCCAAGATCAGGCCACTGTACTCCAGCCTGGTGACAGAGCAAGATTCTATCTCCAAAAAAAAAAAAAAAGAAGCATACCTGATTGTTCTGATGGCCTAACTTTGTAAGGTACTTGTTTTATTTTTATCTTCAGGGTGAGAAGGTAACTAAGCTAAAAGGTTAGTAGATTCAGAGTAGGCAGAGAAGAATAGAAAGAGAGAAAGTGTAGTTGGAAATAAGTCAGTCCATATACTGTTATTTCTAATCAATTAATTGCTTACACTTTAGCCTTTTGTAAGCATTTTAGAGAATATATATATTCTCATTTAGCCCTTTAGAAGCTCTGCATGCCAAACATACATTCTCCATTGTTTCTATGCCTTTCATAGTCCCTTTTTTTATTCTATCAAACCTTACAAGTAAACAATTTGATCTAGTTTAAAACTTTCATGCCCTGGTGAATGTGGCTCCAAGTTACCGTCAGTAAATTTCACCAATTTCTCTAGAAAAGCACATATTCTTGTTCTATAGTTCTTATATATGAAATTGGCTGGCGTTCCATTTGGAGGAGTTCTAGACTTCTCGGATCCAGATGAATCCATGATTCCCCATCTTCTTGTAATCTTATCTCTCGGAAGCCTCCCTACTGCACCCAGCCAGTTTCTGCCTGACACAGTATGACATCTGAGCCCTCTCTGATAGACCCAGTTTAGTTTCTGTTGCATCTTACACACCTATTACAGGAAAAATACGCTCAGATAAACTTGGAGTAATAGACATAAATTTTGGGGCTAGTTTCTAAGAGAGACCTACTGGTGGTGGTTACCTTCAAATGTGCAGCAAGTGGTGAGTGAAAGGGGCTCAGCAGTGTACCTATGCCCATTTCCTTGTTGCTCCTAGATGTTATCTCTTGGAGGAGGTCTTCCTTGGACCCCACTTCTTTCACCAGAACTTTTTATTTTATTTTATTTTTATTTTTGAGATGGAGTTCTGCTCTGCCACCCAGTCTGGAGTGCAGTGGCCAATCTTGGCTCACTGCAACCTCCACATCCCAGGTTCAAGCAATTCTCTTGCCTCAGCCTCCTGAGTATCTGGGATTACAGGCACACACCACCATTCCCAGTTAATGTTTTTGTATTTTTAGTAGAGACAGGGTTTCATCACATTGGCCAGGGTGGTCCTGAACTCCTAACCTCAGGTGATCTGCCTGCCTTGGCCTCTCAAAGTGCTGGGATTACAGGCATGAGCCACTGCACCTGGCCTCTGCCATCAGAACTTTTAAAAGAAAAACTATAGAGAAAATAAGTTTAATAGAGTTTAAGCAAACAATTATTCATGAATCGGGCAGCACTCAGAACCAAAAGAGATTCAGAGAATTCTACTGCAGCAATATTGGCAGCAGACTTTTTAGGCTGAAACAGAAGTAAGACAAATAAAATGTATTTGTTTGCTTAGAGTGAAGGGACCCTAGGCGGAGGTTACTTTGTAGTTTCTGACTGGTAAGGTCTACTTTTATTTTACTGTTATGTTGGGATTTAGTCTGCTTATATAGAAACTTAAATCTCTAGAGTCATCCCAGCCTAGTGATCTCCCAATTAAAAAAAAAAAAATCTTTTAACATTGGGAAGTGATTATTTAATATATGTTTACCTTTTACATCTGTGCTTATTGCTCACTTTATTATTTTCCAAGTTATAAGCACAATTAGAACAAAGTAAGGCCTGGGCGATGGAGCGAGACTCCATCTCAGAACAACAACAACAACAACAACAAACTTCAAAACATAAGTTTAAACTGACATTTTTCTCTGAGAGTCCTGGTCAGTAAGTGAGGAAGAAAGATACTGAGTTAAAACTCAGTACATTTTATTAGCAATTCTCCAGTGCATGGGAATATATTTTGTTTTAATTTGTTCATCTATTGTCTGGATAAAAAAGGCAGAACAGAAATTAAAAGCAAACCAAAGCTCATAAAAGAAAAGAATTGAATAAACACATAACAAAACAAGATCGAGTATTTCGATGTTAGATTTTTCTACTTCTGCCATTTGGAGAAACCAGGGTATTGTAGAAATTAATAAGGCAGCACTTCATGGATTGACTTGTTTTAGTAAACAGAGACCCCTCCAACTCTTTTGTTTTACAGAAGCAATGTAAACTAAGATCCAAACTCTGTATCACACTACAAATAGCTATTCTAATCTGCATGTCAGAATAAAATCTACAAATTCATAATAATTAGACCACATGGATATTTAACAGAACATTTAAAAGACATTTTTATAGGCACTTTCTCTGAATAAGAAAGAGCTCCTGTGTTTCAGCTGCCCTCTCCATATAGCTGAACTTATCTGTTAACAGGATTAATTTTAATAAGCAATTTCTAAGATCTAAAAATTTATTTTAAAGTAGTCATTGTTTTTCACACTAAATCTAGTAGGAAAAGAATGTTTCCCAAATTTTATATACAGAAAACTTAAGTACAGAGAGAAATAATGTGCCCCTCAATATTATTATAGATGAAGTTGGTAAGGCAAGATGCATAAGCAGTTTGTCAGCTCTTGGTATTTTTATAGCAGTTTAGGTTTGTTCTTGGTAGTTCCTCTGCCTGTGTGGAATTCACCTAAATTTTAGAGGGTTTCAGGCCATGGAGGAGAGGATTCAAGAGAAGCCCATGAAGTAGATAGAACTATCCACAGGCAGGTGTTCCCCGAGGAAATGAATTGGCTTCTAGGATCCACCCCTCTTTGCCAATTAGTAGAAACTATCCTTGAATATGGTAAATAGGTAATGAATGGACTTCTGCTGGGAAGTTACTTGCACTTTATTTTCTTACCTAATGAAAGGGTCTCACAATAACTGGCTGAAAATAGTCCTCATGGCAGAAAGACGTATTTTGGAGACTAATTCAGCTATACAGGCTATTTCTCAACCCAGTCCATGTTGAGAAGACTAAGTTTGTGAGTATATAATCATCTACACACACACAGGCCATTTAACTTGAGGGCACTGTGTTGTGTGCCCTAAATGGTCTGTGTGTGTACATGATTAGCTTGAGTCAGAATTACCCCTTATTACAGAGAAACTTAAGGTATATAGAGAATGTATCCACACTTGTTTCCACAGTAACAGGATTTTCCCCCCAGCTTAATTCCCCTAAATGTCAATTTGATGGTTTCACTCTAAATTTTAAAATCTTATCTTAGCTAAATCTAATACCATTTATAACATTTCAGAATTCTGGCAGATATAAATAACTTCAGACCTCATTATAGAAAAAATAAATAATTAGCACTTCTAAGTCCATTTTGTAAGATGTAATAAAGAGTAAAAATAAAGAATTAAACGACATTTTATTGTTGTTTTTCTTTTTAAATCTGCTTTTATTTTCTCAGAGGTGTAACAGGGCATTTAAATAAAAATATGACAGGGTAGTATTGTGCCTGAAACAGTACAATAATGAAGACTTTTTTTGTGTTAGTAACTTACTAATTCTTGATGACTTTGGATCCAGTAACACAACTTTTTTGGATGTGTAATTTCTAGTAAAATCTCAACTCTAATTCTGTACTGTGTCAAAACTCCCTAAAAATACAAGTGTTAAAACAATCCCCCTTATTTAAAATTCATACTTGATACATTTTTAAATATTGAATTTTGGCCACACACTGTGCAGATAAGTTTTTCATAGTTGTTTTCTGGGAATTTTGCTGTCATCTATACTTAATATTTACAACTTAAAAAAGTTTCTTTTAAACTTTACAAGATAATGGTAGTAAGGTGACAATATCTGTTACACTAATGTCCTCTTGAGTCTCCAGAGAAGAACTGTAAGAATCTTGAAAAGCAAGACAAAAAAGATATGCCACCCTTAATTGTACAAATACAGTCGTTTAACAGCGTAATGACATTTTGGTCAGCGATGGAACGCACATACATCAGTGGTTTCGTAAGTGATAATATTGTATTTTTACTGTACCTGTTTTAGGTTTAAATAGATTTTGATAGACAAATGCTTACCATTGTGTTTCAATTGCCTACACCCTTCAGTACACAACATGTGCAGATTTGTAGCTGAGCAGTAATAGGCTCTGCTGTGTAGCCTAGGTATGTAGTAGGCTATGCCATCTAGGTTTGTTTAAGTTACTCGATGAAGTACACTCTATAAGTACACTTTATAATGTTTACATAAGGATGAAATCACCTAATGATGCATTTCTCAGTGTGCAATCTTGTCACTAAGCAACACATAACTGTACCAAACCATCAAGGAAAGGGCCATATACAGTCTATACCTCTCCATAGGAATTTTTGTAAACACTGGAAATGCTAGACTATTGAGGCCTGCAGCTATGGAAACACTATGTAGCTAATGGCTCCATTTAAAGGAATTGTCACTTCTCTATTGTCCTTTTCATTAGTCACTGTCACTTTTCTGTTTTGCCAATTTCATTTTTCCTCCATGCAAACATCCTGTAAGGCATTAAAAAGAAGGGTGGGAGACTAATTAGTGTGTCAAGGGGAACTAGAGGTATGGTGAGAAATACAGAATCTCATTTTCCTTTCCCCTCTTAAAATTGATTTTGCTGTCAGCATTTAAAAAATAACAAATGGAAGTGCTTCTGTTATTTGATGGAGATAAAGTGCTTTTTCCTCTCCAAGTATAATTTGCTGAAAATTCTATTAACCAAAAATATATTTCAGAATAAAAATTATTAAAAATTTTGAATGTCTTAAATAGTCTAAGTATCTGTGACTATAAAATGGATTGATTGGTATTTGTTTATAAATGTAATTAGGACAAATCCAAATAGAAGTGAAATAAAAGATATATAATTACATTAGAGTGCTTGCCAGAAAAGTGATGATTTTTTTAAAAAGCTACGTAGCTGGGAAAAATTTTGCAATCTGTTATTATAAGTATTATATTTATATAGTCTGTTTAGTTGCAGATTGAATGAGAGGTAAGATTTCATTGTTGCATTTTTCTTTTAAGCCACCTCTAGTTTTCTTTGCTTCTAGGTAGAAAGTCCTGTTTTGTAGTGTGGTTTGGGAATGTTGGCAGGAAGGTGTCACAGGTTAACTCTTGCCAATGCTTTTCTTTTCTTTTTTGAGGAAAGGAGTGGGCAGGCACCAGTTCTGTCTATAAACTCCTTTCGTTTCACACGGAGAAGTAGGCAGGATTTGATTGTTTCACGTTGTTATCTTGTTTTGATTGATATTCGCATCCTTCCAGTTTGGGCATTAGTGATAGGGAAAAGTTAGACTCTTTTGCCAGGGGTGTCATTTGTCTGAGTTATTGGGTATTGATGACCTGAATGCTAATCCTACACTGCAGTTCCACTAATTTGTAAGCTTTTCTGGTTTCTGCTCTTTCCTCTTGACCTGTTTTCCAAGTGCTCAATTTCTGTTAGGTTTGTTTGTTTCCAACTGGATTGCTTTTTTATACAGTTTGATTTAAAGATATCGATTGATTTCCCCTGTCCTTCCTCTGGAATGGTACCCCTACTTATTTTATTTTATTATTTTATGTTTATTTATTTACTATAGTAATTTCATATCTTCTGTGTTCTGCCCTCAACCCCCCGACAGCTGTCATGTTTTTAGTGATAAATTGTTTGTGCAAATTGTCTAAGTGATAATACACTGTGGTTGGTTAACAAAAAACTTGCAGCGTACATAGAAGGAAGTGTTCTAGTTTTCTTTGTGTGGGGAATGTAGTCCCTCCCTCCTTTCCTTTCCCTTCCTTCCTCCGTCCTTCCCTCCCTCCCTCCTTCTCTTCCTTCCTTCCTTCCATTTCCCAGCTTTGCTACAGGAAACCATATTTCAGTTCTTTATAATAGGGCCAGGGAAGGTGCCAGAAGGTGAGAGAGCATTGGGTTAGGATGTAGGGTGAATCCCCACACCCATAAACCTCAAAATGATCAGATAGGCATAAAGAAAATAAAAAAAAAATTGTCCTTTAAGGAATGGGTATAATTTTCTCTGACTTCTTTCAAGGTCTTGTTTTCATTATCATCTGCAGAAAGGTGGACATGTTCTTCTCAGTGGGCTTTCGACAACTTGGTTAGAAACTAATAAACTTTTTTTTTTTTTTTTGAGATAAGAGTCTTGCTCTGTTGGCAGGCTGGAGTTCAGTGGTGCGATCTTGGCTCACTGCAATCTTCGACTCCCTGGTTCAAGAAATTCTCCTTCCCCAGCCTTTCAAGTAGCTGGGATTACAAAGACACGCCACCATGCCCAACTGATTTTTGTATTTTTAATAGAGATTGAGCTCCACCATGTTGGCCAGGATGGTCTCAATCTCTTGACCTTGTGATCCTTCCACCTCAGCCTCCTAAAGTGCTGGGATTATAAGTGTGAGCTACCACACCTGGCCTAAACTTTTATCAGTTAAAAAATAATCACTTTCTCCTAGAGGAGAAGTTAAGGGCAGTTGTTAGAAGAAAGATTGGGGAAGTACTAAGTGAGGAACGAGGGTACACTGAAGAGAAGAGGCCACGTGGCTGAGTCCTGGTAGGAAGCTCAGGGCTTTGCCGTTGGGTCAGCTTCATCTGTTGCCTTATCCTCGCCGCACTACTTGGAGCACATTTCCCAACCTTTCTGACCCCTAGTTTCTTCATTTGTGAATGAAAACATAATACCTATTCCCCAGAGTTATTGTAAGGATTAAAGAAGATAACATTACCTCTGAACTATGTCTTCTTGAAGGCTGAGATTTTGTCATTTGCACCTTTCTATGCCTCAGAGTCTAATACAGTGCCTGGAACACAGTAGGTGCTCAGTAAACATCTAGTTGACTGAAAGAGAGGATAAGGAATCTAATAGAGCCAGACATTAAAGCAGTAGCTCAGGAAGATAAGCAGGAAAACAGGAAGAAAAATGGAACGATGAAGCATGGAGGGCTATTTGGACCTCCAGGTTAAAATTGATGCCGCCTGGAGCTATAGCCTCCCCTTCTCATGTCTCCCAGGGAGGGGTCTGTTACTGTCTTTTTCTAAAACCATCAAAGTGTAAATTGGAAATACAGGATAAAAGTAGGTAGTGGCCGATCGCGGTGGCTCACGCCTGTAATCCCAGCACTTTGGGAGGCCAAGATGGGCGGATCATGAGGTCAAGAGATCGAGACCATCCTGGCCTACATGGTGAAACCCTGTCTCTACTAAAAATACAAAAATTAGCTGGGTGTGGTAGTGCGCTCCTGTAATCCCAGCTACTCAGGAGGCTGAGGCAGGAGAATCGCTTAATAAAACCTGGGAGGCGGAGGTTGCAATGAGCCAAGATCGCACCACTTCCCTCCAGCCTGGCGATAGAGCGAGACTCTGTCCCAAAACAAAACAACAACAACAAAAAGGTAGTGATAGCACACTGAAGGGAATATTTCTTTTAAAATGGGTGTATAAGCCAGACCCCACTTCCTCACCTTGTCTAATGCTCATGGTAATTCGTTCAAGTATTCCCATTTCAACTCATAGATTCATGAGAACTGCAAGGTCACTACCACTGCTCATACTGATTCACTTGTGGCCTCTGAAATTGTCCAGTATATCACTGTTTTATTTAGGCCAGCAAACATGGAGGAGTAGTGGTTAGTCTTGTTCCTTATTTTCTCAGTGATTTTTATTAGTCTTCATTTGACACTCTGAGAAATGTGTGTGGGTTGTAGACGGCCAGTTTAGAAAGGTCATCTAATGTCAGCTCAGCCTGTGGTGCATTGTGAATGAATGCTGACTACAGTGCAGTGGCATTTTGGTGCTTTATTTATCATAAGTTTTGAATAGTGATCTCACACTTCACCCCTACAAATTATATCATGTCACTGTGGCTTTTGGAGAACACTCTTTTCTATTAACATCAAGATCAGAACTTGATCTTATCATGAAATTTTCTATGAAAATCTAATTTTGAAGTTTATTTGTGCCTCAAAACTTAAAATAATAAACTATATATACTGATAAGAGAAAGAAGGCATGGAGATGGTCATTTCATTAAATCATCAATATAAGAGATGGCACCGAATTAAAACACAACTAAACAACAAAATAGCAAATTTCTTGAAACAAAATCCAGGTACAGGCTGGGCATGGTAGCTCATGCCTGTTCTCTCAGCACTTCAGGAGGGCAGGGAAGGCGGATAGCTTGAGCCCAAGAGTTCAAGACCAGCCTGGGCATCGTAGCAAGACCTCATCCCTACAAATTAAAAAAAAATAGCAAAGCATGGTGGTACACATCTTTGGTCCCAGTTACTTGGTGAGCTGAGGTGGGAGAATTGTTTGAGCCCCAGCAGCCGAAGCTGCAGTGAGCCTTGAACATGCCGCTCCACTCCAGCGTGCGCAACAGAATGAGATCCTGTCTGCATTCGTGTCCTTCATAGGGACATGGATGAATCTGGAAAGTATCATTCTCCGCAAACTGACACAAGAACAGAAAACAAAACACTGCATGTTATCACTCATAGGTGGGTGTTGAACAATTAGAACATGTGGACACAGGGAGGGTAGCCTCACACACTGTGGACAGTTGGGGGGACTAGGTGATGGACAGTGGAGGGGGGAGGGATAACGAGGGGAGAAATACCAGATATGGGTGATGGGAGGATGAAGGCAGCAAACCACCTTGCCATGTGTGTACCTGTGCAATAATCCTGCATGATCTGCACATGTACCCCAGAACCTAAAGTACAATTTAAAAAAAGAGAAAATTTCACAATATAAAAAAAAGAAAAGACAAATAACAAAGTGTATATATTTTTAAAGCCAGTGTTTTGAACTATCTTTCAGATAGTTCAATTTTTTCAGAAGAGCATCGTTAACCAAGAAAAGAAGCTTTACATCTCGCCCAGAGGCACTTGCTACTTCACTCTTTTGGGGTCATGATCACAGCAGGCTCTCAGCCCTCACGGAGTGCTGGATGGTCAGGAACTGTGACCTCAGAGCTCTGAGAAGCGAGGGAAGCTACACTGTTTTCCTGGTTGTTCTTTTAGATCCACGGAGTAGCTCTTCCATATAAGGTGGAAGCAACAGAGTGATGATGTAATCCAGTTTGCAGCTCTGCTTTCCACAACACAGATCATGTCTAGGTTCAACTCTGTCAGCTTCATGGCCTTTGTACGTATTAGATTCTCAGCTTTCTAGCATGTAAATTTTTTTTGAATGAGCAGCAAAATCTGATCCTTCAGAGTGGATATTCAACACAAAAAAGAAGGCTAAAAAGAGTGGCAGAAGACAGGTTTGGTATCAGTGAGTTTTAATTGAACACATACTATGTTCCAGCACTGTTCTGGGCATTTTCAACCAGAACAGGGAAATGGTAGCTACAGAGGGTTGATACATAGCTCTGTATCTTGGTTATTATCAAGGGGAAAGTGAGTTAGTCTTACAGTAGATTATGTTGACATGGCACCTCAGACAGTGGGGCCTTTCTTACTTGTTTTCTGTCTTGTGCATTTTGTAGCCTCCCGCAAATGCCAGTGTGATGGTCTGTCTTGCGGAATAATTCACTTAGTCTATTAGAGTGATTAGTGGTATGCCTCTGCTAAAGCAGAGAGAGCACATGGTGCCATTGAAAATAAAACGTCCTTGGCTTCTCTCATTTCTCATATACTTGTGACACTGTGTTTCGTTCGCCTTATAAAATGGCCTTTCCTCATGTTGCTGTAAGGGCTGAAAGGTCATATAGCCTTTGGCTTATTGTTTAAAGCTCTCGAAGAAGAACTTATTATTTTTTAACTGCATTTCCTTTCTACTACATTAGAAGCAGGTCAAATTGGAAAAATCATGCTGGGATGGACTAAGGTGATTCTTATTTTATTTATTTTTTTCTTTTTTTAGACAGAGTCTTGTTCTTTCTCCAGGAGCCAGGCTGGAGTGCAGTGGCGCAATATCAGCTCACTGCAACCTCCGTTTCCCAGGTTCAAGCAATTCTCCTGCCTCAGCCTCCTGAGTAGCTGGGACTACAGGCCCGCACCACCATGCCCAGCTAATTTTTGTATTTTAGTAGAGACGGGGTTTCATTATGTTGGCCAGGATGGTCTCAATCTCTTGCCCTTGTGATCTGCCCACCTTGGCCTCCCAAAGTGCTAGGATTACAAGCGTAAGCCACCACACCCGGCCAAGGTGCTTCTTTTACCTGTGATGGGTACTACATTTTTTATACTAAAAATCTTGCAAAACTTGGTTTTTTACTCTTCAGAGTAAAACGTTTACTCTGAAGGACACTGTGTTCTCAAATATCCTTCTATTTGTCTTCACAACAGCCCTGAGAGGTAGGATAATGGAATAAATATTACTGTCATGATCATATGATGGTGGCAACTGAGGCTCAAAAAGAGTACCTGTCTTATTTAAGGCAATTTAAGGATATACTTGATCAGTCTGTAAATATTTGTTAGTCATAGAGTAATTGACAGGGGCAAAAACACAACTTGATTTTTTAGCTCCATGTCTTCCCACTACATTAGTTTTTCACTAACATAAACAACCAGATTCAACATGTTAATCTAACAAAATCATGATTGTGTGGGATATTAAACGCAAAAGTTATAAAGTGGAAGAGAATCATCCTGGATTCAGAAATTATCAGACATTGAAAGCCTGAGCCAGGGAAGACGTAGCCTCTTGCTTTGGAAACCCACTAAAATAAATTTTTGCAGTGATAGCTATTGCTTCTCACATATGGAAATTAACAATAAAATGATAATATACGCCTGGCTTACAACAAACCTTTGTTCTTTTTCCCCCGTTATTCCAGGTCTTTATTTCATCAGTCTTAGAGAGCTTTTCCTCTCAAGGTTTGTAGATGTCAGCTCATTACTTGTGACAGCAAGTGACTGGCTGACTAATCTCAACCTTAGTTCAACAGCAAAGCAAACTTTCTCACTGAAGATGGCCATTCTTGAAAAGGCATATCTGGGTCAGTGAGTGCAGGTAGGTGTGCTGTGTTCAATTAACGCAATGGCAGCATACCAAACTGAAATCCTTTTCCTCTCGTCTCCGATGCAAGCACCTGTTCATTAAATCTGTTCATTTCCCCTCACTTTTGGAAGTCAGCACAAGTGACTAGTAACAGAATGACTTCATATTCATTTCAAGAACACTCCTGTTCGTGACCATGTTTAAAAATGTTGTTTGCTTTAAGGTTTCAATCATCTTGCTCTAGAGAGGACATTATTTTAGTAACTGTGCTCCTTTTGGCACCCTAATAGATGCTTCTATCCTGTGTGGACTGAGGGAGAGTGAGTAAAGGGAAAGGGAATTGACCAGGAGAGACAGAAGTAAAAAAATTCAAACACAGGAGATTTCAAGCAGTCAGTAAACATTTCTGTTGTCTTTTCAAGTAAGTAGAAACTCATATTTGCATATTTACGTAAGAAATTCTCATTTAGGAAAGATATTATGATTCCCTTTTTATTGATGGGATAACTGAGACTTGTCAATACGTAAACTGTCCTGATTCACGCAGCAGGTAAGTAGTGCATAGAGCCTCCACCTAGTTCTCTCTTCAGAGCCACGCTTTCCTCCACCCTCCTTGCCCCTTCAATTACCATTGGAGGCTCACCAGGGCAAGGGCTGCATCTTCAATATTGCGACCTCCCTCCAGGCATATTTGACAGTCTTTGCACACAGTGGTAAATCAGTAAGTGCTGTCATCTGTCTGGTGGGTAATAGTCTTTTGTGAATTAGCGAAATGGTGTTTTTCTTTCTCAATGTAGCGTAGCTGAGCGACCTCATCTGCTATCTCCGCTGCTTGCTGTCATCACAGCACTAGCCCCTGGCTATGGGGCCAATTTTGTTCAGAGCCATCTTTCAGTCTCCCAGATACTTGTAGCTCTCAACAGAATTGCTGACTTTCAAGCATTTTAGAGGAAGGCAAGATTTCATGTCTACAAAAACAAGACAGCAAGTACTCTGGCAAACGGACGTCGTAATCTCGCTAAGTTTAGTCTTTATGATGAATCATCTAGAGGCTGTTACTTGCTCTGGGTCTTTGGCTGTTTTACTTTTAGAAAATCTGAACTTCAGTGAAATCCATTTGCTGGTACATAATCGGAGTGGATCCAGTCCAAACGAGGAAATTATGGGTCAGCTGGAGGTGATTATCTGCATCCAGGAGACAGCCCCAAGCTAGGAAGCTCTATGCAGGACTTTTAAAACATTTTCTTCCTTGTGACCAATTTTGTAGTTATGAAGCTTTTTAGGGGCTCTTCTTGCGTCATCTTAACATGGTTTGTTATCTTTCTGCATTTTCTTGGAAAAAATAAATCTCACCAAAATTTTATCTGAAACAGTGAGAAAAAACAGAATGTGATTGTGCTGAACTGATACTCACAGGCGTGTCTGCTGTAGTCAAGACACCTTCATTGTGGATGTCCTTTTCTGAGATCATTTTACAAAGTTTTCCAGGGCAACGTCAACCCAACCTCCATGATGAGAGAAGAGATTTCACAGGGTTCTCTTTCTTTTTTAATTTGGTAGCTCTTAAACTTCCAAAGAAAGATTGGCAATGCACTTTGCTTTATAGCTGTTAACAGGAGAAAGTAAATGCAACCATTTAACATGGGTTCTGTCTGCTGGGCTGGTTTTGTCTCTAATGGGTGGGAGGATGCTTTGTGCAGCAATTAGAATTCCATGGTTCCCAGCCTGTGCTTTTCCCAGTGTGTCAGTTGTTTTTCTACTGATGAACAGTCAGCATCTCCCTCATCTTGTTGTCTCTAAATTGGACTTCGGCTTCCCCTTCATCTTGCCTTGCTGCCTTGAGATGGACTCCAAGAGGCCCTAATAAATGTGTCACTAACATCACATGCTTAGATCTTCCAGTTTTCACCACTCACTTGGGGTCTTAGCAAGAAAAAACAGAAATGTCTATTATTTAGACTGTGTTGGAAATAAATCCAACTTTTCCCAGTAGGGATTGTATACTATTTCAGAAAAAAAATTTTGAAAACCCTCTTGATGACCAGTTTCAGCTCATCACTCTCCTCCCCCGATCACTGGCTGCAAACAATTTCTGGAAATACAGCTTTCATGTTCTCTTCTTCTATCTTCCACTCTTGCATCCAAATTTCAGTAAATGGCATATGTTTGTGCTATGAAAACCATCATCCTTTTGTGAAACAAGGTGATTTTGTTAGGTTAAAAGAATAGGTTTCAACAAATAGAAGAACTGTCCATTGATTGAGTAATGTGGACATTTTAATTGCATCTTTCTGAGTCTCAGTTTCTTTATTTAGGTAATGAGATGATAATATGTACTCCACAAGATCATGGAAATCATCAGATATGGCTTATAAACCAAGAAATATTCTCGAGTAAATAACTATTAGTCTACTTTCAATTTATGCATTCATATGGTCTATATATATATGACAAAATTCGGCATTTTATATCGGTATATGTCTTAGAGTTCCTAGGGTCTCTGAGCACAACATATGTGACCATTTCCAATATTAGCAGAGTAAAGGCAGATAACAATTTGATATATACCATCCAAGCATGGAGTGGATGAACTAATAACTGAGAAAAAGAAAACTAAATTAAAAGAAAAGCAAATTCATGACTTTCTAGAATCATATATCTGGAAAGAACCCTAAAGATGATGTAATGTTGATTGATTTGTAAAAAAGTAAGACCCAAGAACAATACAGATATGGACAGATAGAAAACATTATGATATCTGCCCAATCTCCCAGGTTATTTAGTTACTGACCTCAGCCTGGTCCCAAGCTTCTTGACCTGACCCCTCAGCCCTCATCCTGTCCTGCACATTGCCGTTGTAAATGCTCTTTCTAAGCTCTACATGTAAGCACATGGAACAAATATAAAAGATTTCCAACTGGAAGAGAGAAATAACCTAGAATCCAAGGTATTTTTGTCATATCAACAATACATAACAATGGAATTTATAGTGCCCGTCATTTCTGTCCTGCCCCTACCTCCCCACAATGAGAGAGGTTCGTTAGCTCACATGGCTTCTCTAATCTCTGCCTCTGTCTTTCTGAGATTTCAGATACATTCTTGATTCTGTGAGATGGAAATAAATATTGGTGCTTTCCCATTCCAGTGGGAAATGTATAACACTCAGATTTATAGTTCTGATATTTATTCTAAATAACTTGAACTCTGGTTTTTAAAATATACCTACACTTGACTTGATAAACTAGAATGAACAGTCAATAAAGAGAGGACCAAATAACCTTCAGGACTAAAGTCAAATGGTTGACTTATTTATTAATAAGGAGCAAGTCTATTTTGTTGTAACCAAATCTACTCTCCCTTAGAGAGACAGAACATTTCCCAAGGTCTAAACCAATTCCCAAAACTTATTTTGGAGAGAAAAACAGGTGCTGGCAAGTAAACAAATAGTCTTTTGAAGACTCAATTTCCTCAGAAAAACAGGGATGATAATCTACGAGCAGTGCTAAAGGAAGGAGCCAATGAGGTCGTGCATTTAGTATACATAGCACACTGCCTAACACATGGTAAATACTTAAAACAAATCTGTTATTTTTATTTTTAAAACTGGCAGAATTTGAAGACGGGGAAAAAATCTCACTTGGTAGTAAGAGAAAGAGGGTCAGTATTTGAAGATTATATTTGACAGGGTGCAGGCGTGAGTGTATTAACTATTTTGATTCTCTCTGTCGGAGGATATAGAGAATGAGAAGAGTTCAGCTCACCTGTCCACCTCAAACTTGTGGGGTATTAACTCTAGATGTCTGACCTATTCCAAACAGGAAGCAAGCTGCTCGTGTAGATCATGTTTCATAGGTGTGAATATTATTCAAAACATTTTTGATTCATTCAGTTTTTACTTTAAGAAATTTCTAAACTGATATTTAAATTCAGGTAATACAGCCTGAATCCAAATGCCTCTACCTCTTGTTCCTCGAGTAGCTAAGGTTCTTCTTCCTGAATGATTGTTAAGTGACTTCTGGGGTGGTCTACTCAGTGTAGTATTGGCATTGGACAATGGCTAAAAGAACAAATATAAAAAGTCTAGACAGATACTCCATTTCATTTGTTAGCATGTGTCCTACTCTTATTTCAATTTTGACAAATAAGGTATAGATCTATAAATATAACTGATTATATGGAATGGACATTTGAAAAGAACAAGTTGGAAATGATCCACATTTTCATTATTTGTCAAATTTTTATAAACTGACTTTTCAAATTCATTATTTTATTCACATCACTATTTGACTTTTCAAATTCATTAAGTCACATTTTGTCTGACTTATTTTAAATTGGCAGGCGTATTATTTAGAAACAAAAACAAAAACCAAGACTCAATTAAGGAATCTGAATTCATAGTTCTCTGAAAATAGTATAGAAATGAAAATACAATTTTAATGTAAAAAGAGTTACATAGACTTATAGTACCTCAAAAGATGACCATTCTTTTAAGGCTATTTTAATTTGACCAGAGGGGAAAGAGATGTGATAACTTTGAACTTTTTAAATAGCCTGAAAAAATTAAGAAATTGATTTATGTCTTTCCTCTTCTTCCATGCTATGGCTCCTCTTTCTCTCATGCAGGATCTCGTTTTGCTGAAAATGCTCATTTCATGTTTTAAAATATTCCCTCCAATTTCTGTTCTATTAATAAACAGCTGAATTTTTATGTTGGCTAATCATCTTGTCCAAGTATTTTATTCCTCATTTAAATTATAAATAATAGATAATCATCCATGTACTTACTCAGAAAAAAGTATTAAGTTCTTGCTGTTTCCCTGCATTTTGAAGATATAAACTGGAGTGAGATCTATCCCTGCCTTCGAGGAGCTCACTTACCTCTAATCATTCGTTCTCTTCCAAGTCATTGGACACATCCCCCAGCACATTCAGAACGTCCCAATAATCACAATTTACAGCTTTGATAACTGTTAATATTCTTTTGTCTTCATCACTAGGATCCTTGACTCTTACTGGTGACATTTTGGTGCCTTCTATCTAGTTACTTGACTCAACATTAAATGCTAAATAAGCCAGAGTTTTTAAAAACAAAGATTACACTCACTCACTAAGAATATGACAGGCATTATTTATCCAGAGAGCCGGCTATGGGCACCTACAGTTTCTCCTTGTTCTGCCATTAATTCTTTGTATAATCCCATCAATTTATCCCACTGCAAAATTCTACTTATAAGTCTGTTCAGAGCTGTTTGCCAAAACTAAGATCAGCCATAAAATTTTCATTTCCTTCAAATCACTGATAACAAAAACATGATTTTGCAAAAATTGAATAAATCACTCATTCATTAACAAATGAAATGCAAAAATATCTCATTTTTACATTATGGACTATTTTGATTTTTATTTATATCTCTCCAGTTGCAAATCATTTATTTTCATTGTCATACACAGAGAATATGCTTCTCGAAGGACAGACACAATATGACAACGTTCCACCAGCACAGGGTATATGACGTATTAATAAGCATTTGATTTTATTTACTTTAAAAATAGACAATTTAAATGTTTTACCTTCTTTCCAAGTACAAACTGTGTTTATGTAATTCTCCTATGATATCTTTTCAGTAAGGAAGTCAAATGGCTAAACGATTGAAATGAAATTTGCAAACTCGTTTAGCACGGGGCATATGCCTAAACAGAATGCAGAACTCCCTCAACCTGGGGAGCCCTCACTGACTCTGGCTCTGAATATTTAAGCAGTCAATCTGGTTATGCCATTGCTTCATTCACTAGACAACACTAATTATATTAAAGCCACTGGAGATGTGATTTAATCAGTTTGCCCATAGCAAATGTTCTAGAAAGAATGTGTCATTTCTTAAAAATGACTAAACTTCCAGAATTAGATTATTTAGTTAAACCTTCTACAAGGATCCTTTTCAAGTTAACTGTGAAAGATGGTCATCCAGCCACTGCTTGAGTATGTCAAGGAATGGATGACCACAACTAGCTCATGGAACATTCCATTCCAATGTTGGGTAGTGCAAAGTCTCTCACAAGCCTGCTTCCTCTTTCCAATGTTGCCATTTCAACCCCTATATTTAGAGAGAGCTATAGGGGTGGAACCAAGCTCCTGGTCTATTACTGTCTTCCTCTAGACTTTTTCAATATTTGGACCAGTGGTTCAGAAATGCCAACTAAGAAAGTTTAAATGACTTGGAGGTTTTCAGTCCAGTTTACAATGAGTTAAAGGCTAGGTGGAAGGCAAGAACTTTTGTAGCAGATCTGGTTGGTCATTTTGAAAGCAGGTAACTGGTCAAAGGTAGAAAGGCATGTGCCTAATAGAACAGAGAATCTGGGAAGCAGCAGATAAACACAGCAGAGCCAGAAAGCCCTGGCAGTAGCTGCTTCTGCAGCTCCCTGATTGTCCTGAGCCTTGACAAAGCACTGTTGTGGATTTCACAGGCTCTATAAGAGAAAAGAAGTTAGTGGTAAACTGTGTTGGTGCTTTCCTCTAGATGTTTATGTCCCTCCAAATTCATATATTGAATTCTTCATCCTCAAGTTGATGTGATTAGGAGATGGGGCCTTTGGGAGGTGATTAAGTCATGAGGTCAGAGACTTCATGAATGGGATTTGTGCCCCTATATAAAAGAAGCCTGAGAGAGACCCCTTGTCTCTTATGCTAAGTGAGGTTAGAGTGAGAAAATGGCTGTATATGAGAAAGCAAGCCCGCATCACCAGACACCAAACCCTCTGGTGCCTTTATCTTAAACTACCCAGCTCCAGATCTGTGAGAAATAAATTTATGTTGTTTATAAGCCATCCAGTCTATGCTATTTTTTTTAATAACAGCTTGATCAACTGAGATAATTGGGGAAATTCTGGGCTAAGGAATAAAAAACTAGTTTCTTTATAGCAGGCCCTACCAGTCTGTAACACACTGTGGTAGAATGTCATTCCAATAGAAGGGTGCAGTATGCAGTGTTGCAAAACATCTTTAAACTTGAAATCCTTTTTTTGCAAGCAAAAACCGAATAGACCCCCAAATTGAATCTATTCATTAATCTTCGTTCTGAATGGCCAGCTCCTCTGTGCTTAAGCGTCCTCAATGATTTCTCAAATAATTAAAATCATCTTTGCTTGAAAGGAGAATTAGTTATCCTATACCAATTCCTTATTGGAATCATGAATTTGTATTATTTTTAACAGTTGTTATCCAAACTAGCTGCACATCAAAATCACCAGGGGTATTATTCAATAAAATATCTGGACCCCAACCCAAAATCAGAATATCCAAAACAGAGATTCCGGAATCTGTGTTTACATGACTTCTCTCTAGCCATGTGATCACTATTGCTTACTGCCACTGTGTGGCCTTGGATAAACATTTTCACCTTTTCTAAAGTTAAACTTCTTCATCTTCATAATGATTATTTTAATAATACTTTCTTCACAGTGTTTTTCTGAGAATACGATTTTTTTTTTCTTTGAGATGGAGTTTCACTCTTGTTGCTCAAGTTAGATTGCAATGGCACAATCTCAGCTCACTGCAACCTCTGCCTCCTGGTTCAAGTGATTCTTCTGCCTCACCCTCCCCAGTAGCTGGGTTACTGGCACCTGCCACCATGCCTGGCTAATTTTTGTATTTTTAGTAGAGATGGAGTTTTACCATGTTGGCCAGGCTTGTCTTGAACTCCTGATCTCAGGTGATCCACCCGTCTCAGCCTCCCAAAGTGCTGGGATTACAGGCATAAGCCACTGCACCCATCTGAGGATACAATGTTTAAAAAGCTATGTAAATTACTCATGATACATTCTAAGTTCTCATTCAATACCTGAGAGCTGTTGTTGTTAGTATTTTTATAGCTATGGAATAATTAATTAGATGAAGCTGAAGATAATAAGTTGCTTAACATAAGTTTACAGTGCCTTTAGTTAAAAGCAAGGTAGGCCTGAAAGCCAGGTTCCTCCTTTTATAAAGGGTAACATGTGCAGCTCAAAATAGGATACAGTAAAAATGTTCCAGACAATTGACTCCAGGCTTCGTTTCCTTTCCTTTAGAAGTTAGGCTTTGACTCTGGCAGTGGTACAGGTTTCACACAATTTGAAAAACTTCTGTATATTATGGGATGTGTCATTTGACAAAAACTAAGAAGTGTATTTCTGAATGTGTTTCAAGGGTCCCATCTAAAGGTCCTCTTTGCCAGATTCTGATTTGAGTTTTAGAACTCTGCCCAAGTTTAAGTGTTCACTTGATTTCTTTCCATGGTACAAATGGTTAGAAGCTCACCAACTCACCAGTTGGCATGGTACAAATGGCAGGTAGGAAGAATCAGCTGAAGGAGAAGTCTGTCTTTCATTTGGAAGGGTAGCTATGGCTCTGGAGGAGTTTTCTTCCACCAGAGCAGAGACAAACTTGTCTCTGAATTGATGGGCAGAGTTTTCTCTAGCCACATTTTAATTGAGGATGTAGCTTTTCCAAGGGTCTGCTTTATGCAAGGAGTACTGTTCAAATTCCCTGGCTCTTTGGAGCCCAAGATCTTAAATTTCATGACCATCTCGATGTTAAAGCCATTGGCTGTCAAGACCAATTTCTGGGTCTAATGCTCCCATTCTATTCTCTCTCCAGCTTATCTCGACTCCACCTGAGCTTGCATTCTTTTCTTTTTCATTTCTGGCCCATGGAGAGTTTTCTTTCTGCTTACAGGCCCATTTACGTTTAACTTGCTTTTTAGTTATGTTTTATGTCAAATTTCTAGTTGTTTATAGTTAGAGAAGTGACTTGCTATCTCAATTCTCAACGTAAGAACTGAGAGTGAAAGAACGTCTGCTTTGTATTGAACATGGACCTCACACTATAATTTTTACCTGCTGGTCTTTCTGCTATATTATGACATTACCCAAAAGGTCCAGTGAAGATGGACCTCAGTTTTTCAATTACCTTAAAGCCATAGGCTCAAAGCCTCACATCCCAGGGTGTTTCAACCAATCTAAACTAAAAGCTAGATGATCACCTCTTCTCTGAATCCTGTTCTTCTAGTAATGTAATCTGTGATTATACAGATACCTTTTGACAGCCTTAGAAGCTGTTGACCCAGATTAAATTTAGTCAAATAAACTTCTATGTGCTGTTGTAACACAGGATAGAATTGAAGTTTAATTTTGTAAACTGGTTTCAGTCTGTTCAAATAGATTGAAGATGCATGTTAATTATAATGGTTTTTGTTAATCTATTTGAAGGGTTCTGGTTGGATTATGAAAAAGCAAAAATACCCACAAGTGAAATCTTTGAAACTAATTCAAAGACAACATCATACTAAGTAAAGGAAGGCAAAACTTTCCTAAAACATATTCAACATGTGGCTGACTTGGCCTTTTCACTTTTATTGGCTCAATTTATAGATTTTTTCTAAAGGTCAGTGTTTTGTATTCTCTATTACAGTTCTTCTTTTGATTTTTTTCTTTGTCATTGGCCTTATGACTATACCCTTAATGTAACGCACAAGATATCCAACCCACATTTTTTCTCCAATTTTTTTCTTCCACCAATGAAAATTTAACCCTACAAAATACTTAGCAATAAATTTGATATAATTCAGCAGGTTGTTGCCATTCTTTAAAAAAAATAGGTGGTGCATTTACTGCCACCTGGTGGAATATTTGAGAGGAGAGAGAGAAATAGAAACTAGATTAGTGTTAAAAAAATTTAAAATACCTAACGAGGTAAAATTTCTTCACTGAGTCAGTATATTAGTTTACCTGGAGCCATGCAAAATTAATCTGTGCCCATAGGTAACTTAAATTAATCTGAACCAAAGAAAAACATGGGCTTCAATTGTATTTTCTTTGTCTAGTTATTAATTATTGTACCAACATAGGAGACAATGCTAATCTGATTGTAATTCACATTTGATTGTTTAGACATGAAGGCAAATTCAGAAAAACCTAAAAAACTGGAAAGTTTTAGGCTTAGATTTTCTTCGTCTTTGATTTTCTGTGTTAATGTTGTTTGTTTGTATCCCTTAGTGAATCAGCCTGATTTTGGCTTGATTCCTCCTCTCATCTGTGTTCTGAAGTTTGGTCTATCTAACATTCCATCAAACCAGGACAAACCAGGTACAATTTCCTGGCTGTTCCTCACCTCCGCTTTACTTTCTTCCAAAGTATTCTTGGTTAATTTTCTTTGTTTATGAACAAATTGTGAAGAATCGGGTCACAGTTCTGTCATCTTCCTGCTAAACATGTTGGACAAGCAACTTTAATTTTCATTCTCATATTACAGGTCTGTATCGTGTCAGGGATTGACTTGTTTATGTTCAATGGTCTCTTACAATTCTTGGACTCTATGAAGTCATGAATAAATTAATTTAAATTTAAATGAATTTGGCCAGTTAAAACCCTCTAGAACTGTTAATACTCTATTTGGGGCACTAAAAGCTGATAGAATTTCCCAGACTTAATATTAGATTGAACAATTAGCCTTTCTTAAATCATGCCTTGTGGGCAACTGCCCAGTTTATTACTTAAAATGTATACCATACTTATTGTTTCTTTTATTTTTCACCATTTATTGAGTCTTCGTTAGCTCCTGGAGTGAAAGTCATAAACAATAGATCAGCAAACATTAGGAAGGTTGAAATAAACAAATATTTACAGCATACCTTAGTGGTTCCTCAACTTGAATGTTTATAGAAATCATGGGCAATGCTTGATAAATTTGTCCATTCCTGGGCTCTAATAGAGCCTGATTACTTGAAACAATTCGATTACTTCTGATTCAATAGGTTTAAAAGTAAAGCCATAAACCTGTATTTTTCAGAAGGATTTTCAGTAATTCTGATGCAAGTGGTAGGACATACGACACACAAGAAAACCTGATATAGAAAATGGATGTTATAAAAGAAGGTAAGCACAAGGTATAAGGGAAGATAAAGAAAGAATGCTTAATTCAATTAGGAATCAGAGAAGCTGATAAGGAGTAAACCATGAGAAGGAATGAATTCAAAAATGAGTCTACAATTTCAAGCAAATGAATAAGAATTCCATGTGGGAGAGCTTGGCACTTTCAGGGGGTGGCAGCTAGCTCTGTGTTTCTGAAAGGTAAAATTTGAGGATGAAATTGACCATATATTCAGGTAAAAAGCATGTGTTAATAAAGTTAAAAAGAACTAGTATAATTTGGACAAAATGTCTTGATCACAATGCAATTAATTTAGAAATCGCTAATTTATTTTACTACTCTATATGAATGAAAATGTGAAACCCATCAGACATTTAATAATTTATAGGTCAAAGAAGAAATCATAAGAAAAATTAAAAAGTGACAAAATTTCCCTCTAATTAAAATGCTACACACTGGAAGAAGTAGGAAAAAGTTTTGAATAGTAGTTAGAGGAAATATTAGAGCCTTAAAACATATATTGAAAAAGTAGAAACTTTGGAAATTAAAGAAAGTAGAAGAAAATTAAAATATAAGCTACTGAAAGTGAAATCCAAATACAGCAGAACAAAAACAGGATTATTGTACCAATTTACAATGTTTTCAGTAAATAAAACACATGCACACAAGTGTGTGTATGTATTTTGACTAATGTATTATTTAGTTGAGAGTTTTTAATAATTTGAGATTTGAGTTGAACTTAAGAACTGTTTAACATGCAGTTTTTAAATTTCCATACATATGAAGTTTAAAAATAAGGTGTAGTTGTTGTTATTGATTTCTGAGTCAATACCTAGGTTGGTACACTACTGTAATCCACCAGAATGTGATTCCAGCTGTATCCAAGAATATATATATTACTTTTCTAAATGAATTTTTATGGGATAAATTATCATACAAATTAGCACATCATTAGTTAAGCTACAGATCTCAGTGTGTTGCATAAGATGACTCCTTATCATTTTCCCATCTTTAATCAGTAAGAGAGAGAGATATATTACTATCAGGGCTGTGGACAAAGATCTAATCCTATAATAAATATATGTATCATGTAAGTATCTTTCTTTATTGTATGTCAATAAGGTAAAGAAAAAACTTATTTCTGAGGTAGATATTTACAAGTAAATAAATGAAGGTGTTATTTTGCCTAAACATTCAACCTCAGATGGTTAGCATAATATCATTTTTATTTCTCTTGATTTTTATTTCCATAGGTTTTTGGGGGACAGGTGATATATGGTTACATGAGTAAGTTCTTTAGCAGTGATTTGTTAGATTTCAGTGCACTCATCATCTGAGCCGTAAACATTTTTTATTTGTGATGGAAATTATAAAAATAAACATGTTCTGACAGTTAATACAATTGAGATAGAAAGAGAGTGTCTAGACAAAATATTATTCTTGAATACCAATTATAATCTTATTTCAGTAGGCCTTATCTTAAAACCTTGCCCCAAAGACTGTAACACATATATATACAATATATCTGCAGCAATTTATGGTTCATAAATACATTGGATTGGTCTGGAATTATAATGAAAAAATAGTGCCAATATTCCCAGACACTATACCTTTTCTGCCTTTACATTGCCTCCTATTAGAAAGCGTGTTGGCATTGAAACCATTGGAAGTTTTGGAGAATTTTGAGCTAGTCAGGAAGCCTTGAAAAGATGATTTAAAAGCTTGAAGAGGGTGACTATGCAAGAAAAGAATTAACATAGTAGACTTCGTACTCCTTTTCTTGGAAAGGCCTGTCTGCAAGGGTGAGCCTTGTCTGATATCAGGGAACTTGACTGGCAAACCCTTTCTACACTAATAAAACTTTCCTTAAATGAAACAAGTGGCTCACCGTGCTTACTCTCTACGTTTTGTATATGAACAATACGATTTATTCTGAGTACCTACTTTCCTTAAGGAAATTTGGAATTTTGGTACATGCTAGGCAAAGAGTGCCTTTATTACCAGATTACAATAGAAACCTTGGCCACTGAGTCTCCACTGGGCTACCTAGTACATACATGATGTCCCATTTCAAAGACGGGGAAATTAAGTGTATCCTGTGTGACTCCAGTCTTGGAAGCTGGTACTTGGTTTCGTCTGGATTTTTCCATGTGCCTTTTTGCTTTGCTGATTTTGTTTCGTATCATTTCACTATAATAAGTCATAGCCATGAGAATGACTATACACTGTGTCCTGTTAGCCCCTCTAGCAAATCATCAAGCTGGATTGTTGTCTTGGGGACCACAGTCAACATAGTGATATACAGGAAAAATTGACCTGCCACGTAATGTTCCTTATCCGTGCTGTTTGAAATTGGAATAATACAAAGTAAAAAGAGTCATGTATTTGACCAATTTGGAATTTATCTGGACGAATAAACACCCTCTAGAACAATAAAAGTGTCTTTTGAAAGTGCCAAGAGGTTCATCAGTTACATATTGCATAAGCAATAACACTAACACCTGATATCATTACAGCACTTCTTACATGAGTCACGGTCCTAAATTCTTTAACTGGATGATGTCACTTAATCCCTGCAGTGCCTTCTAACAGTACCTATAATTACTCCTACTTTACAAATAGAGAGACGGAGGTCAGAGTAACTCAGTGACTTGCCCTGGTCATGTATCTAGTGAGAAGCGCGGGTGGGGCGTGAACATTGGAAGCCTGATTCCAGAGCCTATCCTCTTAACCACTGCCCTCCTATATTTGGCTCAGATGTTTTTCTAATCTATCATGGAAGGAAGAAGAATTTTGGACTGAGGCAGAGGGATAGGTAATTTTGGAATACAGAAACTTGATTCCTGGAAGACGTAGGTTGTTACTTCCCTAGGTTCCATCATACTGTGATTGCAGCTAAATATTTTTTTTAATCATACACTGAGGACCTAAGGGGAAAATACTGCAGCTGTGTTGGCCTAAAGGCCTGAAAAGAAGAGGCTGGAAATGTAAGAGAAATTAGAAAATAAATTAAGAAAGTGACAAATATAAAATTAATGTGTTTAAACAAATAAGCCTAGAGCCCAGTGGCCTTACTGAAGGAAGAAGAAAGATTTTGGTGTTTGGAAATCCAAGGAAGCTAGAATTGCAAGGCAGAGAAACAAAGAGAAAGGTACTTCGTATATCTGTATCTCTCCCTCTCTCTATCCGTATCTCTATATTTAGAGATATGATATCTCTATATTGATCTATCTATCGTCTATCTGTCTGTCTATCTATCTATCTATCTATCTATCTATCTATCTGTCTATCATCTATCCCTCTGTCATTTGTCTACCTATTTGAGATAGAGGTAGGTGTCTTCAGAGATCCTCTCACGTGATACTCTCAGTCTTTGGTGAAATAGTGACGTAGGCTTGCAGGTAAGAAAACTACCTGACTCAAGGGAAAGCATCACAGAACAATGGAAAGGAGCAGGCTGAACCATCCTAAATGCTCATTATAGGACCAGAAAGAGTTATTATTTCCAGTGGTCAGAGTGGAGAAATATTTTTGTATACAGGGCATTGTGTAGAGTTCTTAGGAAGTTATTGTCTCAGTATTGGGGTAAATTATCCCCAAATTACCCAAAGCAGAAAAAAAACATGGAAAAACCACCATAAGGCACATTGTTGTAAAATTGCTGATACCAGTGATGAACACAAATTGTTAGAAGCAGCCAGAGGATGGAAGGCAAGTCAAGTACAGAGGAATGGCAGCAGATGTGGCATCAGGGACCACCCAAGCAAGAAGAAATGGTGGGATACCTTTAAAGTGCTAAAAAGAAAAAGAAAACTAAATCTATATCCAGACAATATATTTTTCAAAAATAAAATCAAAAGAAAGACCTTTTCAGATATGTAAAAGCTAAGATAATGTATTACCACCAGACCTTTACGACAAACAAAGTTAAGGTAAATATTTCATGAAAAAGGAAAATATAAGTTTGAATTTACTACCCAAAGAAATAAAAAGCATCAAAAAGAGTAAACATATGGGTAAATTTAAAAGCTTATAAAAATATTTTTGAGAAATTTAATAGATAATATACTTTTATAAACAAAGAATACTAATGTATTTTGGCATTTATAACATATGTGAAAATAAAATTGTGACAAAATAGCACCAAGGCTAGAAGCAGAGAAATGGAAATACACCAAGAATACTGCTGTAAAATTCTGATTCTATAAATAAAGTTGTGCAATATTACTTGAATGTACAAGTTAACAATATAAATTGTAAACATTAAAGCTAGCATCAAAAAATAAAATAAAATAAGACCCACAAAGAGGCTAGGCTAATAAGCCAACAATGGATGTAAAATGAAATATTATAAAACCCTCGGTACCATAACATTCTCTTAGCTTTTATATATCTTTATATACTGCTGGTAGGCATGTCAGGAAAAGGGTGGGACAAACCCTCAAAATTAGATGAGGAAAATAGAAAACAAATAACCAGAGGTTAATTTAACCCCCACTTATAAATGATTCTATTAAGTATAAAGGGTTAACAGTGTAACTAAAAGGCAGGGGTTGTCAGAGTGATACAAAAGCAAGATCCAATTATATGGTGATATGGTTTGGCTTTGTGTCCCAACCCCAAATTTCATGTTGAATTGTAATTCCCAATGTTGGGGGAGCGACCTGGTGGGAGGCGACTGGATCACGGTGGTGGGGGAGCAGAATTCTCACTTGTTGTTCTTGCGATAGAGAGTTCTCACGAGACCTAGTTCTTTGAAGGTGTATAGCACTTCACCCTTCCCTCTCTCCCTTTGTCCTGCCAACATGTGAAGACATGCTTGCTTTCCCTTCACCCTTCCACCATGATTGTAAGTTTCCTGAGGTCTCCCCATCCACACCTCCTGTACAGCCTGTGGAACTGTGAGTCAATTAAACCTCTTTTCTTTATAAATTACCCAATCCAGATAGTTCTTCACTTTTTGAGATGGAGTTTAACTTTTGTTGTCCAGGCTGGAGTGCAATGGTGTGATCTTGGCTCAGTGAAACCTCCACCTCGTGGCTTCAAGTGATTCTCCTGCCTCACCCTCCTGAGTAGCTGGGACTATAGGTGCTTGCCACCACACCTGGCTAATTTTTGTATTTTTAGTAGAGTTGGGGTTTCACCATGTTGGCCAGGATGCTCTCTAACTCCTGACCTCAAGTGATCCACCTGCCTCTGCCTCCCAAAGTGCTGGGATTACAGGTATTAGTCACTGTGCCCAGCCAGGTAGTTCTTTATAGTAGTGTTAGAGGGAACTAATATATAGAGTATTAAAAAAAATTTTTAAGCCCGTTAAGAAGTGTGCAAAGGACATGAACAGATAATTTAAAAGAAGATATACATATGTCCAAAAAGCATGTTAAAAAAAATACTTAACATCTCTTATCAATAGAGAAATGCCAATGAAAACCACAGTGAGATATCATCTCACACCATCAGAATGGCCATTATTAAGTCAAAAAATTACTCATGCTGGTAAGATTGTAGAGAAAAGGGAACCTTTATACACTGCTGGTAGGCATGTAAATTAGTTCAGCCATTGTGGAAAGCAGTATGATGATTTCTTGAAGAACTTAAAACAGAATTACCCTTCAACCCAGCAATCTCATTATTAGGTATATATCCAAAGGAATGTGATTTATCCTACCATAAAAACATATGCACATGTGTCTTTATTGAAATCCTATTCACAATAGCAAAGATGTGGAATCACCCTAAATTCCCATCAACAGTAGACTGGAAAAAGACAATACGGTACATATACATCACAGGATACTATACAGCCATAAAAAAAAGGAAGTCATGTTTTTTGCAGCAACATGGATGGAGCTGAAGACCACTCTCCTAAGCAAACTGATACAGGAACAGAAAGTCAGATAGCTTATGTTCTCACTTACAGGTCAGAGCTAAACAACAAGAACACATGGACACAGAGAGGGGAACACCAGACACCAGGGCTTACTTGAGGGTGCAGTGGGGAGGAGGGAGAGGATTTAAAAAGTACTATTGGGTACTATACTTATTATCTGGGTGACTAAAAATTATGTACACCAATATCAGTAAAAACCAAAATTAGTTATTTGTGAGTTCAATAAAATTTAAAAAGCTATAAAAGATATAGGAAGGCTGATGAAGATAAAAGAGATTTCGGCTACCAATAACAGGACTGATTAAAAGAACATCACAACAGATTATGCAAACATTAGAAGGATAAGAAGAAAATAAAATGAACAACTTTGTGTAAATGTATTTGTTACTTATCTGATATACACAAGTTTCTTTTAAAATACAAATTATAAAAGCTTGCTCCAGGCCTAGAAAATATCACTAGTTAATTCTAACAAACTATTAAGGGAGAAATAATTCTGTACTAACTCCTCCTTATAAAATAAAAAACTATAATAATTCTGTACTAACTCCTCCTTCTGTAAAATAGAAGACTCCAAATCACTCCATGAGGCCAGTATGACCCTGATAGCAAAACTTAAGACAATACCAAAAGAGAGAGAAATACTTATTAATATTTCTCATAAAGATAGATACAAAAATTTTATGACTTTAACAAATCAAATACAACTATACATTAAAAGAATGATAAATCAAGACTATATGAAATTTACCAGCAGTACAGGGTTGATTTAACGCTGGAAAATCAATCAATGCTATTTCCCATGCTAGTAGTCTAAAATATAAAGCATTTCAATAGATGCAGTAAAATAGATGCTGATTTAATCAGTTCTGTCACTGGATCTGATGTAAGTAAACAATTCTTATTTTAATTTGGGATGTGGACATTTCCAGTGTGGCCATGATCAGTATAGAAATCTCTGTGCTGCTGATAAATTAAGATTTCTATTCCTGTCATAAAATAACTTCACCAGGAAGAAGCATGTTGTTTTTCAATATTCATCTCCACAGGATAAATAAAGCTACCATTCAAGAGAAAAATAATTAGTTTCAATCCATAAAACAGAAAATTAAATTTATTGTGATGTATCCAGCTAGAGCCTTTAAAATTGTTTCTGTTTTTGTTTGTCTTCTAGAATAGCAAATGCATGTGACAGAAAGTTGAGAACTGGTAAAGTGGCCCCTTGATGTCCCAGAGAGCCTGGCTTTTTCTACCTTTGCAGTCAGCCTGTGATTAGATTATTCACACGTATCTCCTCAAGGTTGAAAAGTGGCTGCTCCATCTCTAGCATCACATCAGTGTTCCATGCAGGAGGAATGGAAAGAACAAAGGGCCAAAAGTGTTTGCCATTCTGCTTTCAAAGAACTTTCTGAGAAGCCACACTTCATGACTTCCACTTAAGTATCTTTAGCTAGAAGGATGACACTGTCTATGCCCACCTGCAAGGTGGGCTGAGATTTTGGTTTTTAATCTGGAAACACTGATATTACAGCAACAATAGGGGTTCTGATTATAAGGAATAAAGGGAAATAGGTATTTAGTAGACAACAGAGTGTCTGCCACATGCTCTCCTCCCTGCAATCAATGGAGGGCTTTTGCTGACAGGCTGACTCATATTGAAGACATTAGATCTGCATACAAAGTTTTAAGCTAGTTAGGTTTTGGATCTTCACAGACCTTGAGAATAATCCTGTAATTTCTACAGCAATCTCTGCTTTTTGTTGGTATAAACTTTGAAGAAAGAGTACAGCAGTGGTTGTATGTGGTAGAACAGCTGAGGCCTCTCTAGTTTGAAAACTGGATTTGTTCAGACTCACCTAATCTTGACCGATGAAATATTAAAGAAGAGGGTTTCCTTGTTTTTGATAAACGTGTGGATTACCCCTACTAAAACTTTAAAATATGAGTCTGAATTATGTCTACTTAAAATGCTAATTCATCAAAAACTGCACAAACATCAATGACCTAACATTACATTTTTTTTTTTACAAGCATGTGGGTACTTAGTATATGGCATCCCTGAATGTTCATCGATGAGGAAATTTTAATCTAACATGATTGCTCACTTTGTCTCAAAAAAAAAAGAATAAATTTAATTTGTTAATTTTGAAGCAATCTATTGACTTTAAAGGTGATCAACATTTTCCAAAGCAAGTGTGATTTTTGAGAAAAAATATAGATAGAAACAATTACGAATACAGACATATAGTTGCTGAATGAATGAAGTGATGCAAAAGAGGCCCAGCAATTCTGGATTGTTCATTACTTGTCTACTTTAATTTTCTAAGACTTGCAGAATTTTACTTTGATTGATTCTACATATCCAAAACATTCAGAGGTGAGTTTAAATGGTTTTGATATGTTTTAAACATAGCTTTCACCATTGTACTTCAATTATCTCTATACTAATGGAAGGAATGCCTGTTTCTTACCCACTAGGAAGAGATTTCCTTCAAAACCAGCCTGACCAACATGGTGAAACCCTGTCTCTACTAAAAATATAAAAATTAGCTAGGAGTGGTGGTGTGTAACTGTAGTCCCAGCTACTTGGGAGGCTGAGACAGGAGAATTGCCTGAACCCAAGAGGTTGAGGTTGCAGTGAGTCAAGCGGAGATAATGCCACTGCTCTCCAGCATGGGCTACAGAGCAAGACCCCGTCCTAAAAATAATAATAATAATAATAATTTGAAATCTTTAGTTTAGTTGGTTTCATTGCATGAACAGTACATAACTTCACCATGGGGAAAAAGCACTTTATCGCCATCATTTTAGATACCCCTCCCTCTGGTTCAAAAAACCCCAGAAAACTTTCCAACTGAATTAAGTTTGGATGTGTTGTAATTAGTAGAGGTTTACCTCAGAATAGGTGAAAATAAAAATAAAATAAAATCCTTATAAAGGATGCTAGAGTTATGCTGGGCCCTTTTATGTGTCTCATGTAGGTTATGCTGTGTTAGAAGACCTGCTTTCCAGATCTAGTTCTGTCATTAAACAGGTTTGACATGTTGGACAAAATGCACACATTAATGCTTTGGCCTCACATTTTTCAGTTACACAATGAGTTGTTTTTAATTACAATGATACTTAAATTATAAGATATAGTATGAATTCATCTTTTATTAAGTCCTGTTTTCTCAAAAGGAAATGTGGATACAGCACTGACCCAGAGCAATTCCCTTCTTGGTTTATTAAATTTATGAAAGGAATTCATATTCCTCTGGAGGAATCTTACTAGGCTTCTCAGAGCAAAACTATTTGGGGTTGGATACACAGCCATAGCTGAATTGAATTCCTTGACTGACACATGGCATCTAAGTCTTAGGAAAATCCTATGGACTTCTTGACCAGCTTAACAGGCCTAAGTAAGGGCCAGGCTTGAATAAATCACCCACCAGAGCCAGTACTTTTACCAGTTGACTAAATAATGATAACATTTGCCATTTCCTTAGCATATACTTTTTGCTAGGAACTGAAATTTATCTATATTATTTAAAATCTACAGCACAAAACCTCAAAAGTAGGTGTTAACGATCCTATAGAGAAGACTAATTCTCATAGACATTCACTAATTGTTCATGGCCAAGTAATTATTAAATGCTACAGATAAGATTGAAACCCAGGTCTGCTGAACCTTGAAGCCTGCGCTCTTCTTTCACACAGCCAAGCCTCAGTCCTAAGATTGGAAGGGTGTTGGATTCCTAACAGATCATCCTCCCAGCACCACAGTCTTTGGTGGCGTATGAATTTTCTAGCATTTCCAAAGTGGTATGGAATGTTTGAAGAGTTCTGGGACTGTAGCAAAATATACAAGAATATAAAGTTATTAAAAAAAAAAAAACCCGCAGAGCTCCCTTAAATAGGAGTTTACAGGCAAAGCTTTGTAAACAAGTTACATTTGACCTGAGCTTGGAGGAAAAGCAGGGTTTTGATAGATAGAATGAGAAATAGAGGGAGCTGGGAAATGCTGGTGTGCTCAGGAAACACTGAAATATCCTTACACACAGGAGTGTAGTGGGACTTATTACTGAGTTAGGCATTAATGTTTAAAGAAAGGTAGGCAAAGTAAGACTTAATGAGTTCCATTTATGTTTCAAACCCTCTGCTGGACTCTTCATCATGTCTCCAGTAGGGGTGGGGTGGGGACGTCAAGACAAAGAGTATGTGTTTAAATTATTTGACAATGAGGATTCATTGGTGTCTTCATCAGTGATGTCTTTAACACTGTGCAACCAGATTAGTGCTCAGTTTTAGGGAGATTACTTTGTCAGTTGCCTGCTTAAATATATTATTCATATAGAGGAAAAAGTTAAAGACAGATCTCTTAAAGCTAAGCGGATCCCTAATCTGTGAATTCATATAAATATCTTGGATACACAAATACTTTTCTCTAACTTCCAAGGAGTAATTCACATTTTCTCACTTTTTATGTAATGAATGACAATAATTTTAATAAAAATAGTATTTTCTGAGCCCTTATTTATGTATGAGGGTATTCTAAGTGCCTTTATACACATTTTCTTAATTAATCATCACAGGGTCAAAGTCAGAGGTTTAGAATAAATTAAGGAATTAGGTGTAGACAGATTAAGGAACTGAGGTTTAGACAGATGAAGGAATTTCCCCAAGACCACACAGTTACTAAATGCCAGTGCCAGCATTTTCACTCAGTTGTAAATCCAGAGATCCCAACCACTGTGGCACTAAAGAACAGACTGAGTAAAAAAACCCTGTGCCATTTTGGAAAAATATCCCTTCTTTTTAGTGAAACACATAATGTTAGGAGCATTCTTAATATCAGTCAGGCTACCAATAACCATTCTTAGGGTAGAAAACCAATAAAATGAGCCCACCAAAAAGGAAGAAAATTTCAAAATTTTCTTTAAAGAGGACCCAGCAACAATCACTTTGAAAATAAGAAACTGGGCCAAATGTATCCATCAAGCACATAAAATACCCATTGTGCTTCCAAAAATCAAGATCCAGCCAAAAAAAGCTGAGGAGAATTATGAAGGCATCTCAGTGCTAGCAGCTGGATAGCATTGCGATATGGCAGGTTAAGATGAGAATGTGTTGAGAGGACTGACTCCTTCAACTCATCCTGGTGCAGATATTACAAGCTTAAAGATAAGGTTTAAACACTGAACTCAATTTGCTGTTAAGGTGACTTGTCAAGAGCTGAGGATAATTGCAACTGGATCTCAAGTCTCAGTGCTAAACAGTCTTATAAATGGCATCACCCACAGTATCCGTGGTGATACCAGCGGAGGCCCAGCTGTTTCTCTGTAGTTCCCACACTTGGGAAAGACCACAGGGTTGTTTCAGGTAGACTTATGGAGGGGGCTGGTATTTTGGTGAATTTACCATTGGTCTAGTTTCTGAATTTCTAATATTGAGGACCAGCTTCTCATGAGGATAAATTTCAGTGAAATTTATTTATGTTACCCAAATGCACAGGAGGACTACTTATAATTGAAAATTTAGTAATTAATTTTTAAAGCCTCAAATTCTTTGTGGAATAGTACAGAATATAAATAATGGAAGGCTGAGTGGCAAGGCAGAGAGAAGACATGGTCTGGATTTAGACAAAACAGTTTCTGAGAACTTCATTTAGCTAGATGACCTTGAGCAACTTCTTAACGGCTCTAACCTACAGTTTCCACTGAGAAATGAAGATGATATTATGTCATCGGGTTAGTTTGACTCTGGAATACTCAGCTCAAGGGCAAGGGATACTGCCTGGGGAAAACATCACGGGCTGCTAAGGCTGGCTAGAGCAATCAAAGCTGCATGCCCCAGGAAGCAGGGCCCCAGAGAAGTAGCTGTCTAGGTACCCATCACGCTAGGGCATTACCAGGGGTCTCAATTTGGTGGTTGGATCATTGCAGTATCAGAAGGGCTCTCATTGTAGAAAATCCTAGAATGTAGTTTCCTTTACCTCACAATATGGAAGTCTCAAGACATTAAACCATGGCTATGATAAAATGGCATTGGGTTCAGAGTCTGACTCCAGTGACATAGGAGGAATGGCAACACGGAACCGGGGAGCCAGGGTACTTTCAGAAGGAGTTCTGTGCACTGAGCCATCCCATACTAGGGCAGAGTAGTCCCTGGTGCTTCTGTTCCATGCCATAACATTGAATTCCAGTTCCCTCTGTGTGATGGAAACAAAGCTGTTACTCTTCCTGCCCATCATTATGGCTAACTTTGGGCAACTGTCAAAGATGAAGGCAGGGAGGCAAGGCAAGTTCTATCAGCAACATGGCAAGAGACGTTGAATACTAATGAGATTCTAGAAAAGCTTAGAAAAGTACCTGAACCTCACAAAGGGCATCTGTTCCTAGGGCCAGTGAGGTATCTGCTGGGCCACCTGTATTTTAAGGTCTGAATAACATTAGACCAGCACCCTGTCGCAGTTTCTCAGCCTATGGAAGTCACATGGCAAGATTTCTCTGAATTCATTTCTCTCCTTTCCTCTTTCTCCTTTCTTCTCCTCTCCTTTATTTTTCTTTTCCTTTCTTTATTTCCCTTTCCCTTTTCCTTTTTCCCTCTCCTGTCCTCTCCTCTCCCCTCCCTTCCCCCTTCCCCTCCCCTTCCCTTCCCTTCCCATTCCCTCCTGTCTTTTTCCCTCCTCTCATCTCAACTGCGCTTCCAAGTAACTTGGAATTCTTTCTAGAAAAAAATCTTAATCTAATAGAAATTTTATTTTAAAAGTATTGCTTTCCTTTCCTTTTTCCCTCCCTCCCCCTCTCTTTCCCGCCCTCTCTCCTTCCTTCCTTCCTTCTTTCTTTTCCTCTGCTCACTTTTCTTTGTTGTTCACATTGGCAACACGATTATGAACCACAATGACCATGGTATGGAATTTGTTGTCTTCTTCAAGTTGAACACTGACCTACCCATACAAACACTCACTCTGAAAGTGTTCACGCCCTGATAGACTTTATCAATGATTTTTGGAAATGAGTGAGAGAAGAGGGTCACATAATAGCACTGGGAAAAACAAGTGTAATGGACACCTAGGTTGTCCCATCCCTGGAGGTTTCATTACTCCCCTCTTCATCCTCCCTTTCTCACTCCTTTTTACTTATTTTTCCCATTTGCTTTTGGGCACAAATCCCACAAATTAGGCTTCTCTTCTCGGGAAAATCAATTATAATGTCCTTTGCTAATATTCATGCCATCTGCTAATGTCTCACTTCTCTTAAGGGAAAAGAAGGTAGTTTTTTTGAGGACCATTTCTTCCCTAAGAGATATTCTTATGTTATCAGAAAAGATAGTAAAAAAGACAATAATGATCAGAACACTGGTGCTTCCACAATTCAGAATGTTTTTTTGGCTGATGCTAAGAAAACATTACTATTCACTTAGCCAACTCACTTCAGCATTCTAGCAAAAGAGCCTATTACTCCAATTTTACCTAATGACAGTCACGTGTCAAATAGTTAAGCTTAGCTTTCTTTATATTCATTGCATAAAAGTCTTAACATATGCATGTTAAAAGACACCCTATTCTTTATTCTCATCAGCAATACTTTTAAAAGAAAATACCTATTAGAATGAGATGGTTTCTAGAAAGAATTCCACAGGAAACCAGCATCCATTGTATCTTGCCGTTTGTTATGTTCAGTTTCTGAGGATGACTCCTTAACCTTCTGCCTTGATACTAAGGTCAGCCTTTACATAACACTAGTCATACCCTGTGCTCTGAAAGTTGCTTACAAGAAGTATGGGGTCAAGTTACTTGGAAGTGCAATTGAGAAGGATTCAGAATTACCACTTCTGATTTTGTTGTCCAGAAAATACTGATTAATTTAACCAGAATTTCTGCAGGAAATATTCTGTCATTGTGTAACAGGAAAGTTCACCCTATTATGATAATGGCCAGGTGTATTTTTTTAATGAAAAAGTTATCTTATTTGACCACATCAGCAAAATATTTTATACCTGAATTAGTAACCAGATATGGAAAACTAGGAAAAAGAAGGTGAAGAATAAGTAAAATAGCCAGTAGTTTAGAAAAAAAGTAAAATATAATGCATTGGTTAGGCAACCAAAAATTTGTAGAAGTGTTACAGAAGAATTCTGCAGAAGATTTTTGAATTTTAGTAGAGATATTTTTGGAGGTTTCAAAGGTCTTAAATAATCTGCATGTAGTTTTACATGACTATACCCTGGAATTGGGAAACTTGTGTAGAGCAAGTTGATGTAACATCACAATAGGAAAGATGAATATTTTCTCATATTCTAAAAACTGCTCAAGCATATGAGTGGCACACAAAATATCAAATATCATCCCTCGGTATCCCAATAATTTTTCCAGGGCAAAAGCAATTATTGTTGTCCCATTAGTTTGAATGACTAATTTTCCAGCCAAAAACATTGCAGCTTTTTTTTTTTTTAAGATCTCAGCACATTAAATAAACTGTTAGTTATTTGGAGTTACACTAGTTCATTGGTGGTTTTGCATGCTTAATCATGTACAGTTTTCTCACTTTAACTCCTAAAACAGCAGAGAAATATCAGCAGTAATAAAATACCTTCAAAATGCATAGTTTTATGTAAACAACAATTTCCACATATAGAATAGATCCCAGCCAGGCACAGTGGCTCACTCCTGTAATCCCAGAACTTTGGGAGGCTGAGACAGGCAGATCATGAGGTCAGGAGATTGAGACAATCCTGGCTAACACAGTGAAACCCCATCTCTACTAAAAATACAAAAAATTAGCTGGGCGTGGTGCTATGTGCCTGTAGTCCCAGCTACTCGGGAGGCTGAGGCAGGAGAACCACTTGAACCCAGAAGGCAGAGGTTGCAGTGAGCCAAGATCGAGTCACTGCACTCCAGCCTGGGTGACAAAGCGAGACTCCATCTCAAAAAAAAAAAAAAGAACCTGTCATTTATACTAATGATGGGGCCCCTGCTGTGCTGCATTATGGGAGGACCTCTAGAGAAGAAATACGCAAAACAGAACCAGACTGTGGGCTAAAGCAGGATGCTGGGTGGCAGGGCATAGACCTGATGAAGACAGCAAAGCTGCTTGCTTCCTTCCTCACTCATGGGAAGGGACCAAAAGACCAAGTCTATGAATGTGTGGGAACCTGGAATTCCTACTCTGGTGTCTCGGCCCAGAAGTGAGGGTGTTGCACAGCTTCCACTCCATTAGTGAACTGTTCTTTTCAGAGTCAGTAGAGCCTACCTTGTTCTTCATAATGAAAGATGGTGCAAGCTGATGCAGGGAATTGTGAGAAGAGTTCTCACAGAGATAGGCAGGAAGAAGAAAGGGCCAAGCACCTCAGCCCCACAAGCCTGCTAACTGAACCCTTAGGGCTGGTCCCCAACCCTGCAGAGAACTAGAATGTCATAGAGAACCAAAGATCTTAGTGGAAGACCACAGAGGCTGCTTCTGACTATGAACATGGTGTAGATGGGTAGGTCTGGTTTGATCCTCATGGGATAACATTCCCTTTTGAATTCCCAAGAGTATCTCCAGAGTCATGTTGCTCACTTGGAGGGCCTCCTAATGTGCCAAGCACCTGCATTCCAGGGGCCCATATCTGAGTGACAGACGGTGATGCAGGCACCTAGGTCAGAGTTGTAATGACCAGAGAACTACTGTTTTGATACAGCTATTATGGAATGATTTGTATATACTGCAAATTAAATTATGTACTTCCTTATAAATATTACATGTAGATAAAGTGAAATATGACTGTTAGCCTAAGTTAAAACATCAGCTTTCTATTGACTTTTTGCTCTTACTCCTTTTTTCCCTCAACTTTTATTTTAGGTTCAGGGGGCACATGGGCAGGTTTGTTACATAGGCAAATAGCATGTTGTGAGTGTTTGTAATACAGATTATTTCATTACCTAGGTAACAAGCACAGTGCTCGATCGGTATTTTCCATCCTCTCCCTCCTCCCACCCTTCACCCTCAAGTAGTTCGACATGTCTGTTGTTCCTATCTTAGGGTCCATGTGTATTCTGTGTTTTGCTCCTACTTTTAAGAGAGAACATGCAGTATTTGGTTTTCTATTCCTGTGTTAATTCATTTAGGATAAAGGTCTCTGTCCCTGCTCCTTTTGATCCTAAAGAAAAGTCAAGTCCACATCCTTTTCCCATGTCCCTGGGGTGGACTTAACACCCAGGTGCGCAGCACATTAGGTAGGAGAGAATTTGTTCCTGTAGCCAATACTTCTTGCTTTATGAGCCTAGGATGCCAAATAACATCATATTCTCTTTTTGTATTTATATCAAATGATGTTAAACTCTCATTCTACCTGTTGCAAGAGTATTTCTTTCCTCATATCTGAGATCTTTCTCTTGTGATTACCACAGCAACTCCAGGGATGCTTTTTTAGCCCAAGATAGTCTAAGAATAAGGCCTATTTACTGTTCTGTTTTCTAACTATATTGCTGCCATATGGATCACTAAAACTCAGCTGATCCTGCCAACTTAACATATATGTTGTCTATTGAAAAGTAGTCTGCCTTAAATGGAGCATGTACCTCAGCACTGACCTGGTACTCCAGTAGAATGGTGCAATTTCTGGTCTCTTTTGAGATGCAATCTCTGCTGAGGCACTTCCAAATATGGGAATGAATTGTAACATATACTTGGGTGTATTTGTTTCCCGAGGCTCTTGTAATTATCACAAATCAGATGGTTTAGAACAATAGGAATTTATTGTCTTACAGTTCTGGGAACTAGAAATCTCAAGTCACAGTGTTGGCAGGGCTATGTTCTCTGTGAAGACTCTAGGGGAGGATCGTTATTTGCCTCTTGATATTGTTTGGCTGTGTCCCCACCCAAACCTCATCTTGAACTATAGCTCTCATAATTCCCACCTGTTGTGGGAGGGACCCAGTGGGAGATAACTGAATTGTGCTGGTGGTTTCCCCCATACTGTTCTCATTGTGGTGAATAAGTCTCACAAGATCTGATGGTTTTATAGGGGGAAATACCTTTCACTTGATTCTCATTCTTTCTCTTGCCTGCCTCCATGTAAGATGTGCCTTTTACCTTCCACCATGATTGTGAGACCTCCCCAGCCACGTGGAACTGTGAGTCCATTAAGCCTCTTTTTCTTTATTAATTACCCAGTCTCAGTTATGTCTTTGTCAGTAGTGTGAAAGCAACCTAACGCACTTCTTCCTAGCTTCTTATGGTTGCTCACAATACTTGGTGCTTCTTAGCTTGTAAATGCACTATTCCAAGCTCTGCCTTCATCATCCTACATGTCACAAAAGTATTTCTTTTCTCTGTCTGAAAGCTTTCTCTTGTGATAACAACAACCACCCTAGGGACGCTTTGCTTTATTAGCTCAAGTTAGTCCAAGGGTCATGTCTCCTTATTCTCTTTTTTAGGATGTCCTTTTGTGTGCATCTGTATCGAAATTTATCTTCTTTTATAAGCATACCAGTCATTGGATTGGCACCCATCCTAAATGACTTAGTCTATTCCTGCTGCAAAACCAAATACCAGAGCCTGGGTAGTTTATAAGCAATAGAAATTTATTTCTTTTAATTCTTCATAACTGGGAAGTCCAAGAGCAAGGTGCTAGCAGATTCAGTGTCTGGTGAGGGTCATTTTCTGATTCATAGGTGGTGAATTTTTGCTGTGTCTTCATATGCTGGGAAGAGTGAATGACTTATCTTGGACCTATTCTATAACAGTACTAATCCCATTCATAAGGGCTCTGCCCTCATGACTTAAATCGTCTCTACAAGGGCCCATCTCCTAATACCATCACTTAGGGGTTAGGATTTCAACATATGAATTTTGAGGAGACACAAAATTCAGACCAAAGCACTAATCCAGTATGACCTCATCTTTATTTGGTTATAGATTTAAAGACTCTAATTTCCAAATATGGCCACATTCACAAGTACTGGGTTTAATTTTAGGAGACATCATAATTCAACATATAAACTCAACCAATAGCAGTCCATCCTCTGTCTCCATAAAATTTCTACCTTTTCTGCATGCACAAGACATTCACCTCATGTCAACATCTTCCAGAGTCTTAACTCTTAGAGCACTGAGTAATTTGTTTCCCTCCTGCTATGTGTAGTATTTTACCAGTCAGTGGCCTGATTCAGGTTCATGCTTTAGTTACTTGGGTCTTTCAATTTACACACACACACACACAAACACACACACACACCACCACCACCCCTTTATTTCCTCAAATATTTTTCAATGTAAACTGAGATTAAGACCCACATACTGGCCCTCCATCTATCTCTATTTTTCTTAAGTCTATGCATTAAATGCTCAAGCAGAGGCTTGAGGAGGGCCAAGAAGGAGAAAGTCAGGGAGACCTGAAGCTGTTCGACTCATTTAAATTTAATTTCAGCACCTACCAAACTTCGAAGGCTGTTTGAAGGCCGTTCTTACTTCTCGCCATATCATGAGCAGCATGCTTTCAGTCATTAAAAAATGACTGAATTTGTAAGATCAGCTACTTATAATATGTATTTGTATATTTATGAGTAAGTTATGGCTCCTAAATAGCATATCTTATTTGCTAATTTTTAATTAATTTAATAAGTATTTACTGATATCATGTGCAAGAAATTGTTCTAATCTTGTGAAGGAAACAAAAATCAGTGAGATGTAGATTTGTCATCAACTGAGAGGAAGGAAGACAAGGCAGCGTCAGTAAGTCCAGTACAAACTGGGCATTAGTATGTGCCACTAGTAAAAAGGCACAGATGAAATCTGTGAGCCTTAGACCAGTACAGTAGTACTGAAATTAAATTTGAATGGGCAGCCTCAGGTCTCCCTGACTGTCTCCTTCTTGGCCCTTCCTGAGCAACACATGGAGCTCCAGCTTCTTTATGTCATCTCTCAGTGCTACATGAATCCAGTGAAGTGGCCCACTACTCAGATGATGCCCGAGTCTCATCGCTGCATTGACCTCTTCTCGGCCAATGGATGAATGGATGAATAGTGATGGATGCAAGGTCTGCTGATGGAAATGCAAGGAATAGATGTGGTGACATTGTTCCATGGTGATAGGGTTTGGCTCTGTGTCCTCACATAATCTCATCTCTAATTGTAATCCCCAAATGTCAACGGAGGCACCTGGTGGGAGGTGATTGGATCATGGAGGTGGTGTCTCCCATGCTGTTCGGGTGATAGTGAGTGAGTTCTCATGAGATCTGATCATTTAAAAGTGTGGCAGCTCCCCACACTCTCTCATTCCCGTTACCATGTAAGATGTGCTTTGTCTCCCCTTCATCTTCCACAATGATTATATGTTTCTTGAGGCCTCCCCAGCCATGGAGAACTGTGAGCCAATTAAACCTCTTTTCTTTATAAATTACCCAGGTTCAGGTAGTTTTATATAGCAGTGTGAAAAGGGACTAATACATGTGGTTAGGTTGGTGTTCCCCTTAGTGCTTACTAATGAGTCAGAGACATAAAGGTGAGGGCAGATATAGAGAGTGGTCAGAGAGGGGGCTCATAACCATATAATCAGTGGTGTAAAGCTATAATGTAGTATACCATGCATTGATATCAATCCTTGGGGGAAGAACACTGTATACCGTTTACCAATCCCAGGAGGTGTACTATAAATACCCAATTTTTGCTAAGATTTCTAGATCTGACTGATTCTCAAGTGTGGCAGGAGGTTTTGCACAAACTCAGCTGCCAGGTTTTGAGTTCAATGAGACAAAGCACTAGCACAAGTCAGACAAAGTAGCTTTATTACTCACAGATAGGCGGTAAGAATCAACAGTAGTCTAGGACCCATGGAGAGCCAGTTCCCCAAGGTTCAGGAGAGCTGCTCAGGGCAGATGGAGTCTTTTCTGCTCATGCTGCACTTCACATCCCCCCCTGTTTTCTACACCAGGAACAATGAGATCACTGAGTTTGTGCTTTGAGGATATTCTGTTCCAAAAGGGATGAGGACAGAGGCCAGGGTGTTCTAGACATTTCTGTCTTTTCTCAGGATGTTGTATTTTTGGTGTATTTGCCCAAGAATTGTAAGCAAGAGGGGGAAGGTTTGGGTCAGCTGAGATCATTTGAAGACCTGTCCTCCTGCAAAACCCAAATGAAGTATGAGGTCACAAAGAAAGGGAAGGCTAAATAGGAAAGGTGGAAATAGTTTCAAAATTACTCCAGGAAATAAAAATGCAAAACAATTGGCTTAACTTAGCAAATGATTAATTCCTGTGATAAAATTTGAGGAGAGTGTTAAAGAACTACAGTAAAAAAAACTGAGAAACAAGTAGAAGGAGTCCAGAAAAATCATAATAAAGCAAAATCTTTGGGATGTACACAAAAATAGCTTTGGTGTGGGGCATTCCTGAGTGGATCAATCCAGGCCTCTTATACTTAGAATGGTCTTACCTGAATTTGACCATGTCCTTTTCTTTTAAATAGTAGATGCTTCTCTTCTGTTTCATTGAGTGTTCATAGAACATATAGTAAACTGTTTGGCTATTAAAAAAACCTTTTTAAAAATGTTGCAAGTAGTTGAGAAGATTGAAATCTCTATTTGGAATTTGGGGAATCCAAGTTGATCTATATTTCTAAACAACTCACAAGGACAACAATTATTATTCTTGTAAAGAGTAAATATTGGAGCCAGGTGCCGTGGCTCATGCCTGTAATCCCAGCACTTTGGGAGGCCAAAGTGGTAGGATCACGAGGTCAAGAGATCAAGACCATCCTGGTCAACATGGTGAAACCCCATCTCTACTAAAAAATACAAAAATTAGCTGGGCATGGTGGTGCATGCCTGTAGTCCCAGCTACATGGGAGGCTGAGGCAGAAGAATTGCTTGAACCCAGGAGGCGGAAGTTGCAGAGAGCCCAGATCACGCCACTGCACTCCAGCTTGGTGACAGAGCGAGACTCCGTTTCAAAAAAAAAAAAAGAGAGAGAGAGAGTAAATATTGTTTTAATAGAAGCCTCATCAACAAACCAATGGGAACTGTTAAAGAGAATTAGTTGGGAGATTATTAGGCTGAAATGGCTCCAATGCTTTGGATTCCTACATAAGCAAACCAAAGCCCAGCTCAATGTAAAAAGTAAAACAGCACTTAAGCTCAGAAACCACCAAACTAACCTTTGATTAGCAACTTTCCACTTTAGCTCATCCAACAATATTTTCTTTGTTAATCAGTAACTTTCCACTTTAACAAACCCAATATATTTTTCTTTGTTTCTGCTGGGAACACAGTATAAAAGTTTTTCCTCACACCCACTTGATGGAGCCCAACCACTTGCTGTCTGGAGCTGCCCAATTCATGAATCACTGCTCAAATAAACTTTAAAATTTTAATGTGGCTAAGTTTATTTTTTAACAAAACCAAAGAAGCAGTCAACGAGATGACCTCTACTTTTATTTAACTCAGCATCCAAGGGCAAAATGCAACATTGCTGAGAAAAGAGCCACAGCACAGTAGCCCTATACCAGTGCCATATATGTATATATGTATCTTTGTGTGTGTGTATCTGTGTGTGTGGTCTCATTATGATAAACAATTGAGAGAGCTAGGGTTTTTTTCTTTCAGGTGCAAGTTACAATACTAAACACTGCAAACAGTGACTAGAAGAGTCTGTGAGGACAGGGTGGGAACAAACTAGAAGAGAGTTCAATTGGGAGGATCCAGAAGGACCATCCTTTCACAGATATTGGATTTTTTTTAAAAATGTACTTAATTCAGGCTATTCTCAGCTTGGCATGACCATGACCCTTTGATCCAAAGAGCAGCTGACCTAGAAATTCTAGTGCATGTTTCAAAGGCAGATGGGGTCTGCTGACATGGTCTGAACAGTTCAACTTGCCCTCATCTGTCAGTAACCACTAGTCTCTGACATGGAGCTCTAATTCTCATCTGTGAATCCTTCTGTACTCCTTTGCCAGCAGCTGCATTTTGCCTTGAACTTCCCTTGTGATCTGCATCCAACCCTAAGGTTCTGTACTCTGACTTGTTCCATGGTTTCAGCTTCAGAAAAAGACCACTGATCACCTGATTTCCTGCATCTTCCAGATCAACAGCCTGATTCAACTGATCCTTCTTTGCATGACATCTTCTTTTTATGTCTGCTCATGTGGCCTGATAAACTCCTTAATGGACATTGAATTAAAAACTCTCAAGTTGGACAGTAGTCTAGCTATATGGTTGTAAGAACATGTCTTTATTCCAAAGGAGTTGAAAAGTAAAAAGATACATCAAGGTCAGGTATAGTGGCTCACATCTGTAATCCCAGACCTTTGGGAGGTAGAGATAGTTGGATTGTTGAGCTCAGGAGTTCGAGACCAGCTGGTCACCATAGTGAAATCCTGCCTCTAAAAAAATATACAAAAATTAGCTGAGCATGGTGGTGCTTGCCTATAGACACAGCTGCTTGGGAGGCTGATATGGGAGGATCACTTGAGCCCTGGAGGCAGAGGTTATAGTGAACCAAGATAGCACCACTGCACTCCAGCGTGGCCATCAGACTGAGACTCTGTCTCAAAAAACAAAAATAAAAACAACCAGCAACTATGGAAAAGAATCTTAGCCTGGTTAAGACGCTAATTAATTTATTACCTAATTTCTTGAATAATTTAGTGTAGTACTATCCAGTGTAACTTTTTTCAAAGATGGGAATATTCCATTTCTGTACTGACCAATTCAAAAGCCACTAGCCATATACAGTTACTGAACACTTAAAATGTAGCTAGTATGGCTGAGGATCTGAATTTTTAACTTAATTTAATTTTAATTAGTGTACATTCAAATTTAAATAGCAACATGTTCCTGTGGCTCCTGGCTCAGAAGTACAGATTTACTCTACTCCTTTATATTCTGTGACAGAATTTCTATGAGAAGCAAATGATTGACCTTCATTCATTTGTTATGATAGGATCTTTGTAGAGTATTAAGAAGAAAAGAAAAAAAAGGCAATGAACTTTGAAATGGGGGTCTAACCATACAGCTCCAGGGCAATAAGTTAGCCTCACCATCATTTATATGTCACTGGAAAATGACATTTCTATCTTTCTAGCTCCACACACATCTCAAGAACTATGGGAAATCTGACAAAGGTGAGAATGTTTGAAATTTATTCATTCACATTTCCCAGAAGCTGGATGAAATCCTGGACAAGGCTGAGGACCTAGCCTTTTCTGATGAGTACCTTGTCCCTTGATAAAATTGCTTGGCTCTCATTTTAAACTATTGCAGCAGTTAAGAAATAAAAGAATTATCTTGGCATTTTGAAATTGTTTCTTTTAATTTCTCTGAGTCCAATTTAGTGTTTTCTTAAAAAAAAAAAAGCTTCATTAGCATTCATGTGCAAAATGTTATTCAAACTTTAAAAATAGAAGATGTTAAAGTTGAGGTAACATATCTGATTGGGAGATTGAAGACTAAGCTCTAATTTTTTTTTTTATCTTACCCAAATTTCTACCTAAGTGGTCTAGGGAGTCATGCCCTACAAACCATGAATTCTCATCAGATGGGTTTTATTTGACTGTGTATGTTGTGACTTACTTTTCAGTCTGACTCTGGTATAACATTATGAGACAAGGAAAAAAATATTTAACTCCAAAATATATTTCCTTGTCATGCTTTAAAGTTGCTCTTCAATGGCTTTTGTGGGAAAAATCCAGGTGCTATAGAGAATACTCTTCCCCCTTTGTTTTCCTTCCTTCCTTCCCAGATCCAAGAGATAACCAGCTAAGAGCCAGGCACCTTTTAAATCCGATAAAAAACAATTTACAACTTGCTCTCTCTGAAGTCTTGCCTAAGAGCTTCCCCTGCACAATAAACTTGGTGTCCACAATCCTTTATTTTTAACCTGAGTATTCCTTTCTATAGATCCCATGTCTTCAGACAACCTCATCCAATTGTTAACCACACAACATTTACATTTACCAATAGCCTAAAAGTCCCTGCTTTGAGTTGTCCCGCCTTTTTAAATCAAACCAATGTATTTCTTAAATGCATTTGATTGATGTCTCTCATGCCTTCCTAAAATACATAACACCAAGCTCTACCCCATCTACCATGGGCACATGTTCTCAGGACCTCCTGAGGGCGGTGTCACAGGCAATGGGCACTCATATTTGGCTCAGAATAAATCTCTTCAAATATTTTACAGAGTTTGACTCTTTGTCAACAGATTATTTTATTCCCGAACTGGAAATCCAAAGAAACAATGAAAAAGGGCGGTTAAACGGAGATACATTTTATTGACTGCAGGGAGCAAATCATTGCAAGGCCTGGGAGAAAATATTTTCTTATAGTGCCCAGATGAGAAACTTCATAGAGAATCAGTTTGATCAACTTTAAAATGCAGGGCTCTGGAATCTGCGTGTTTCTGTGGCCACTAAGAGGCCCTTTTGCAGAAAAGTTTTAATTAAAGGTAGCTAAATCTGGCATTAGTGTCCTTTACCGTCCTTTTTAATGGGATGACTCTAGAGAAGATGTAGCTATACAGAGTAGACAGGGAGAGAAAGGGGTGAGTTGAGAAATAATTTTAAAACATAAAAAAATTCTAATTTCAAATGTAATTGAAAATAAAGTGATATAGGCACAAAACCCCCAGTCTTCCTCCTTTCCAGATTCTCCCTCAAGGGCCCCCAAAATCTGCAGCTTCTGTGGTTTCGAATGTATAATGACTTTCCAGTTATTCCTCAGACAGTTTGTTGTTGTTGTTGTTTGTGTTTTTTTGTTTCTTTGTTTTGATGGAGTCTTGCTCTGTTGCCCAGGTTGGAGTGCAGTGGTGCGATCTCAGCTCACTGCAACCTCCACCCCTAAGTTCAAGAGATTCTCCTGCTTCAGCCTCCTGAGTAGTTGGGATTACAGGTGCCCACCACCACACCCAACTAATTTTTGTATTTTTAGTGGAGACGAGGTTTCACCCTTTGGATCAGGCTGGTCTCAAACTCCTGACCTTGTAATCTGCCCGCTTTGGCCTCCCAAAGTGCTGAGATTACAGGAGTGAGCCACCACGCCCACCCCTCAGACAGTTTTTTCAGGATATCCTTGAAATATCCTCATTTTTGTTGGATAGAAACCAGCTCCACTGAAACATACATTTTGGGCGACTTGCTTTATTTAACACAATACTGAGTCTGTATGTCTGTGTAGAGAAGGTGATGGGGCTCCTTCCTTCTTCCTTCCTTTCTTCCTTACTCTCTTCCTTCCTTCTCCCTCCCTCCCTTCCTCCCTCCTTTTTCCCTTCTTCCTTCCCTCCCTTCCTTCTTCCTTGCCTCCCTCCCTTCCTTCCTTTTTCCTTCCTTCCTTCCTTTCTTCTTGCCTTGCTTCCTGCCTTCCTGCCTTCCTGCCATCCTGTCTTCCTCCCTTCCTCCTCCCCTCCTTCCCTCCTTCCTTCCTTTCTCCTTGCTTTCATCCTTCCTTTCTTACCATCCTCTGTCCCTTCTTCCTTCCTCCCTCTTTCCCTCCTTTCTTCTTTCCCTACCTCCCTCCTTCTTTCCTTTCTTCCTTCTTTCCTGTCATATTGCTTGCCTGATGTGGGTGGGAATTATAAGATTGACTCATGAATATAATATTTTAATTTTTTGGCTAATATTTTGGCTTTCAAAATACTTGTGAAACCCACTGTCTCTAAGCTGGGCTTGAATAGGAGCATTGCCTGATTTCTATAGTGAGCCGGAAATCACACAGCTATGAAATCCTCCTCCTCTGTTCCCTGACCTCACCTGCATCTCTAAGAGATATGCAAGAATGTTTGTCTTTTTATTTTCAAATACTTCTTTTATTTATCTTATTAAGTCTTTTATTTTTGCATAGAAATGAGGAAATGTTTTACTGTTCATATCACTGTCACTTGTCAGGCAATTGATTTATTCTATGTGACACTAGAAAAAATAAAACACTAATTTATATTCATGAATTCTCATTTATGCTTTCTAAACAAATACAATACAATCTGTCTAACCTCTCCAAGAAGTTCTAGAGTCCTGTCATTTTGTGACATTTTCTCTCCAACATAAGTAAAGGAAAACAGTATATGAAAGGTAAAAATACTATAAATAAAATTGAATAGACTATTTTTCATATAAACAAAAATTAGAAGGAATTACTAAGTAATGTTTTAGTTTATAAACTTAATTTTGTAATACTTCAGAAGATGGAACAGAAAACTTTGGCCTGCAACTTGAGGATTACCACCTTATGTCTTGCATGGACATATGAATATCTATATTGGCAAACAAGCAAATAAAAATCCAAAAAGAGTCATCAGTAATTAGTGGACACATTTAGCTACAGTAACCTGTATAAGCAGTCTCACCTGTCAATTTACAACATGCCAAATTTTTTTTTTTTCTCAGATATTCTGCAAGTTTTTTTTAATCACATCACATGTCTCACCAAACCAAACCAAACCAAATAGCTAATGTTTATCTTTTAAAGGTTTTGTTCTTTTAGTTAACGTCATTAATATTTAACATTTCCTTGTGGAGACAAATAGGATGAAATAATTTTAAGTCTCAGTTGAAGATCATTTTCATAGAACAAGCTTCCCCGGCTTCCCAGGTTTGTCTAGTTTCCCCTGGTACATGCTCTTTTTTTTTAATTTTACTTTAAGTTTTGGGATACAAGTACAGAATATGCAGGTTTGTTACATAAGTACACATGTGCCATGGTGGTTTGCTACACCTATCAACCTGTCATCTAGGTTTTAAGCCCCGTGTGCATAAAGTATTTGTCCTAATGATCTCCCTCCCCTAACCCCTATCCCTGACTCCAGTGTAGGATGTTCCCCTCCCTGTGTCCATGTGTTCTCATTGTTCAACTCCCACTTATGAGTGAGAACATGCAGTGTTTGGTTTTGTGTTAGTTTGCTGAGAATGGTGGTTTCCAGCTTCATCCATGTCTATGCAATGGACATGAACTCATTCTTTTTATGGCTGCATCATATTACATGGTGTACATGTGCCACATTTTCTTTATCGAGTCCATCACAGTTGGGCATTTGGGTTCATTCCAAGTCTTTGCTATTGTAAATAGTGTTGCAATAAATATATCTGTGTATGTGTTTTTATGGTAGAATGACTTATAATCCTTTGGGTTTATACCCAGTAATGGGATTGCTGGGTCAAATGATATTGCTGGTTCTAGATCCTTGAGGAATCGCCACACTGTCTTCCAAAATGGTCCCTGATACATACTCATGCAGTCCTCTGTATTTCCCCTCTTCAGAATTTTGTACAATTGCAACGTAGGCAACTGTTTTTACAATGCTGGCTTCATGGCTGCTTATCATAAGACTGAGCTCCATGGTGAAGGCACTGCACTGAGCTTTTTCCTCATTGTTCACCAAGGCTGAACCCAAGACCCCTCTGGAATCTATATTATACTTGTTCAAAAACACATTGCATTAATGAGCTATGATTTTTTACAAGAAACCTTAAAATAAAATATTTAAAGCATTTAACATTTGCATAAGAACTGCCATGGGTTGGATTGCTCCCTTCGGAGGGATTTGGCTTTGGGATAAACCTACTAAGCTGGACTTGGGCATCACAACACTGGATTCCGCTAAGGGTCCAGAGATGAGTGGTTCTTTTGTATTTGTGATTTACATTCTGGAAATGAAAACAGTGAGTAATGTGTGGCTGAAGTATCTGTGGGATGAGGCCAAAATTAGGTTTATTCTGTGACGAAGCGACTTTTTTCAGTAGAAGTTAAAGCTGAGGAAAATAAAAATGCTGCCTAAAATGGAAATGAGAGCCATCATGGGCCAGAAACGTGGGCAGGCGTAGGAAGCTTCAGAGTTGGAATCTAATTTGAAACAATTTCCCATCAAGGCAGGAAAGAACCAAACAAATTGAAATAGAGGAAGAAACTTTGGTGAAATTGAGCTTGGAAAACAGCTTGTTGGTAAAAATATGAACTAAGTCATTGATGGGTCTGGTGTGTTAGAGTGTTGGTGCTGGCCCCCTGAACAATACCACTGAAATACCTGATGATAAGATAAACTCAAGCTACTGTGGCTACTGGAGTTTTGTAAGCTTGTTGCTTGCAAAGTCAAGAAGAAGAGAAGAAAAAGTCAGGATATTTATGAGATTTGGGGGTAATGGTGTAAGGGTTAAGATTGGGTGAAAATCATACTAGTTTAAAATGGGTGGGTAACATTTCCAAGAGTCTTAAAGAGTTAACAGTCATTCGATGCTATCTGTTGAAAAGTTGGGCAGTCTGATAACTTAAGTGGAATTTGGGAAAAGTTTCTGAAATAAACAATGAAATTCTCTGCAGCTTTTATCTTTGTGGGCAAAAGTTTCCTGGAATAGCAAAGCCCTGTTGATGAAGTCAAGGGCATAGTTAAGTCTTGGTAAAAGTCGACAGTAACTTGTATGGGTGTGGATGGTTTGAAATCTCTATACTCTTCTTCCTCTGCAAAATTTTTCTATTTTAGCACAAGGAAACCACTTAGAGGAGCACTGGAGGAAATAATGGCTACCTTGTAAAAATCAGCATTGGAAAAAAAAGATAGGAAAAGGTAGGATATCTTTCAACCTACCTATTCCGTCATGAGCAGGACATTTCTTAACCAAATTCTAATTTGTGAAGTGTGGGTACTGGAACTCATGAATTTAAATCTTTTCACTCCCAGATTTCTAATTAAATAACTATACAGCAATAAACAAGATCCTGGACCCAGAGAAGAAGGAAAAAAAGCAGATGATACGTTTACCTGTTTAATTCATTTGCCTAGATAATTCCAGAAATACTTGTTGGCGGAAATTATTTATAGTAAGGACAGATAGGATGACTGTATAATGTTAGTTATTCATGCACTGTACATAGTTCAATGACAGTCTAAGGCATATAATATTTCTGATAGGTATGTGGGGAAACGCTTTTAAGTTGACCAGCTATAATTTGTTCTGATCACATACTTGGTTAAAAATGACCACTTTCATAATCAAATGAATACCAAATGGAGTAAATGTTATAATGCAATTTTAAAACATGAAAAATGTCTCTCATAAAAGGCTTATTTAATTTTTGGAAAAAATATACTGCAATGTGACAAAATGTATTAAAATATCTGTCAAGAACTTTCAGTGGACTGGAAGGCTAGCAAATCCTCCTGACCTAGATGAGGAGACAAGAAAAATACATTAAAACCTGAATGATTACCAAACTGTATGAACATATACCTGACCAAGAGGGAGCAGCAACAGTGGCACCAGCAGCTTTGTTATTTTAAGTGAGTTATCCAGAACTGGACTGACAGGGATACTGGTGCTGCAGTCCCTTCTCTTGTTCCTTAGGGAATTCCAGTTCTTCCCTAAATGCTTCCCTCTGTGGCAATATGGTAGTGAATCCATGTAAAGCAGAAGTCACAAAATCATATACTTATAGAGAACAGCAATTTACCACAAACTGGGGAGATTATGGGAATCACTAGGGGATGAAGGCAACTGTGGTGAATTTAAAAAAGCAGCAACTTGTCAGATCTACTTTACTGTTACCATGTAGGGATTGATGACCAATGTGGCCAGAGGTTTCATTCTTTCAAGAAATTTTGGCCATTCAGATTTTTATATACTATTAATAGTTTCCTATTTATAATGTTTTAATAGTTAAAAACAACCTCACACATCTGCAGGCTGCATTTTGCCTGTGGTCTTCAACTTTCAAATAGCCAAATTATAAAAACATAATAGCCAATATGTAATCCACTTTTCTCCTTTCCTCTTTCATCTTGCTGGATAGGAAACCATCATTGCTGTTTATTTTGAAGGGGAAATCCTCAACCCAGTCTAGAATCATCCTGTGCTAGCTGTAGAAGGACCTGAATTTCCATCATTAATAATTATTTTGGTTTTAGGATAGAGGGTCCTTTAGTTATCTGTCAACTATTAAAATATCCCTGGTTGTCACTTTGTTAAGGTAATAAAATAAATCTAATCTATTATAAACTTTTGCTGAAACTAATCAACTAGTAAATGATGGAAAGAAAGCAAAGCACCAGGAAAATGATTCTATTGTGTATAAGAATAATTTGTTCAAAGTGCAGTTTCCCTGGCTATAATCCTAGAGGTTCAAATTCTCAGAATCTAGGGGAGAGACCAAACTGTGTGTTCAGGAAACACTCTTGGGGGTTTCTCCTGTAGTTAGTTATTTCGAAACAGAAAAACAAAAAGGAAAACAAAAGTCCAAGCAGTTGTTCTCAAGATTTAATAAGCCTCAGAATCACACGAAGGGCTTATTGTAATGTAAGTTACTGGTCCACCTGCAGAGTTTCTGATTCTGTAGGTCTGGGGTGGGGCTGAGAACTTACATTTCTAACAAGATCCAAGATGATGTTACTACTGGTCCTGGGACTATGCTTGGGGAACCCCAAACAAATATTCCCCCAACAAATATTTCTGGAAGTCTCCAAGCAAATGAATTAAAAAGTAAATGTAGTACCTAACATTTTTCCTCCTTCTCTGGGTCCAGAGCCTTGTTTATTACTCTAAAGGGATGAAATACAGGCCAATGGTATCCAAAGTGTATGGTAAGTGTTTGCAGGAGCTGAAAGTGAGAACGGGAGAGTTGAATAGTGCCATCCACTTCATAATGTTGCTTTGGGTCTGGTCCTGGAGCCCAACACTTAATTGCATTGTAGACTTTGCTCTTGGTTTATTCACTCATCAAATATTTATTGCCACTAACCATGTGTCAAGCATTGTGCTAGGCTTAGGCCCATCAATTAATTAGCTTATTAAATTAACACATAATTAATTTGACAAATATTTTTTGAGCATCTACCGTTTTCCAAGTCCTGGACTAATTGGTGGTAAAAGACAAATCTCAGCTGCCGCGAATCAGGAGCCCTGACTCTTGGCTTCCCTGCTGTCATTCATATTCAGAAGCAGGCTTGAAGAAAACCTTGATTCTTTCTATGTAAGCTAAACAGAGCACAATAGAGCTGGTTGGTTGTGTTATCCCAGGGGAATGATGCTCTGCACTGATCCCTGAAGCTCTAAAGGAAGAAGCATTTCTGTCTGAACTGTGCTGACAGCTGTGGACCTGTGTGCCAATGGGAACAGTGAGCACTTTCCTGTTATGAGCGATCAGGCTTCCCATGGTCACGGCTGTGCTTGGAGCAGAACCCCTCCCCCCACCAGACATCCTTTTTCTAGAAATGGTGCCTTTTCAGTAATGAAAAGAAATGCATGTAAGGCAGGCTGTGAAAACCTGTGCCAATGCAGCCCTCCTGCAATGTTTCATAGAAAGCATCCTTTATGCTCCACAGAAGATCTGCCCTTCCTCTGTGTCTGCAGACAGTGGGGAATAGAGGGCATGGGGTCAGAAGCACAGGTTTTTCCCCAGCTACTCAGGCTGCTCCATATGACACCTGATGGCAAACAGTTCATTTTTTCAAATGCAAAAGCTAGGGCTGGAGGAAAACTGGGAGTCTCCTAGCATCTCCACACTGTTTTCTTGAATTCAGACCTCTTTTTACAAATATGGTACAACAATACTGAGGACAGAAAACAAATTTTCATCCACTCTGGCTTTTGTTCCCTTGGTTTCCTCTGTTGTTCACTTTTTAGGAACAAAGCTGAAAACATAAATTAGGAAACAAATATCAACAATTTTTAACGTGTAATTTCCTAAACCCCTTAAAAGAGTTCTCCACTGCCTAGAGAATGAAGTCCTACTGAGTAAGTTACACCACTTTTCTGATACTCAATGTCCTCATCTTGTTAACTCCCTTATAGGGTTAACAAGAGTTGAACTAGATACATCTATAAGGTGCTAGGAGCAAAGAATCCCATGAAGTGCTGAGAGCAGGTGTAATCAGCACCATTCACACTGTTGCTCATGACCCCTTCCCAACCCCCAGGGAGACCACAAGTGGCAGGGGATTGCTTACTTCCCACTTTGGAAATCAATTAAGTATTTCTCTGGATTCATGCAGTACTGTGTCCTTATTTGGTTGTGCCTTGAGTTGTTATTAGAAGTAATATGTCTTCATATCCCCCTCAAGTTAATGAAAATCTTGAGACTGGGAACCTTGACTGACTATTCTTTCCAACTGCATTGCCAGTGCAGTGCTTACCTAGCACCTGGCGAGTGCTCAATAAACATTTGGTGAAACAGAGATTTATCTATGAGTCATTCAAAGCACTTTGTGTTTAAATGCACACATCTTAGAAAATAAATGTGATTTGAGATTATTATTCGTTTACCCCTATGTAAAAGTGAATTCTACTCATTCCACAAATATTTATTGAGTATATATTATTGCCAGTCACTGTTCTAGCCACTGGGGATTTAACAACAATGACAAAAAACCCATATACATTTCCTGCCCTCAAGGAGCTTCTATTCCAGGGAATAAAAACAATTAACAAAGAAGATTAAGAACATGATATGTGTTATGAGTGAAAAGAAAGCAAGGACAAAGACTTGATGAAGGAGTATTATTTTATATGTGGTTAGTCCAAACAGGCTTCTTTGAGAGAGTAACATTTGAGCAAAAACTCAAGGGAAACTTGCAGCTACCCACAGAGAGTTCCCAAGCAGAGGGAATGACCAGTGCCAACACCATAAGGTAGAGTTCTCCAGGGAGTAAGAGGACCCCACTGTGTGGCTCCAGCACTGTGATCACAAGAAAGAATGGTAGGAGTAAGGTCAGAGGTAATGAAACCTGGATCTTACAGAACCTGTGGGGTCCATGTCATTTGACTCTACAACTTCTCCCTCATTCCTGCCCCATTACATGCTAGCGCCAGGATCAGTCCCTTACTCTCCATCAAATAAAACTTTGGGTCTGCTCCTCTCTACCTTTTGCCAGTAGTTCTAGATGTTTGCCACGTTCATGAAAACAAAGTGTCCACTGATGCAGTGTTTTTATGAATTTGCAAACATCACCTAGAACACAACTCCTGATCCTGCTCAGGTGACCTTTTTTTTATTATTACTTTTTTTATTTTTATTTTTTATTTGAGACAGAGTCTTGCTTTATTGCCAGGCTAGAATGCAGTGGCGCGATTTCGGCTCACTGAAGCCTCCGCCTTCTGGGTTCAAGCAATTCCCCTGCCTCAGCCTCCCAAGTAGCTGGGACGACAGGCTTGTGCCACCATGCCTGGCTAATTTTTTGGATTTTAGTAGAGACAGGATTTCACCATGTTGGCCAGGATGGTCTCTATTTCCTAACCTCGTGATCCACCTGCCTCGACCTCCCAAAGTGCTGGGATTACAGGTGTGAGCCAGTGCTCCCACCCTAGGTGACCTTTATCTCTTCCACAATCAGCCACTCTCAACCTACACCAGGTCATCACCTGGAAACCACTTTATCAGACACTTTTCATTGTCCAATATATGCCCTCCCACCCTCATCCCCCACTGTGGCTGCCTTTGGTATCTTAGAGACTACCAAGCTGTTGATACTGCAGTTTCATCACATTTTATCAGTTCCCCTGGGGTGTCTTCCTGGTTTGCTCAGGTCAGACCCCAAACTTGATTATCTGGGCTGATCTCATGTCTCTGTTCTTAACTTATACAACACCAGAATTCTGAAGGTAAAAAGAAGTGTAGTGAAAATTGAGTCTCCCTCTGCATCTTCCTTTCAATAGACAGTTTTCATTTTAGAAGATAATCATTGTTTTCAACTTCTTATCTATCTACCTGGAAATATGCTATAAAATATGGGTACATAGATTTGTGTATATGTGTCTATAGTTTTAAAACATGTAGATGTGTGTGTCTACACCATTTGATAGCACATTAGAGACACTGCCTTCAATCCTACTTTGCACACTGTAATTTGAAGGTTATTCTGTATCAGTGAATAGGATTATGTTTCATTATTTTTGATGGCTGTGTAATATTTCTTCATCTGCTTACACCAACCTTTAACTTATCACTCCCAAGCTAATGGACCCTTGTCTCTCACAGACAGTTCTTTCATGAGAAACTTTTTATATGTGTCATTTCTCACAAATCCTAGTTGCCTACAAGATATTCTTTAAAACAGAATTGTTGATTTGAAGTGTATGAACATTTTAAATGTATTTGGACAAATATCACCAAATAACCTTCCACAAAGGTGTGCCAATTTATACTCCTCCTGGTAATGAGGTGCCTGTTTATCTACCAAGTGAAAAATAGCATCTCACCAGTGTTATTTGTATGTCTCTGATTACGAGTAAGATTGAATATCTTTTCATACGTTTATGAGCTATTTGTATTTATTTTTCGATGAGAAATCTGTTCACATTGGCATCTATTTTGGACTCTGCTTAATTTTCAAATGTTTGGAGTCAAAACTGTTTTAGTTAATATTTCTTCCCCATTATGTTCTCTGATTAAACAATGTTAGACTTCTGTTATCTGACTGCTTATCTATCAAACAGCTCTGTCTAAATATTTTGCCTAATTTTTTTCCTAGTAAATTGGTGCTTGGCAGATGTGAGTTGAGGAGAGTGGGGATGGATGGTAGTGTTGGTCCAGGACAGGTGGTTAGATTTCACTCAAATTCTTGATTCCATAGAATATGAAATTCCACAACTTAGCCCTCTCCTTTCAGTTCTCACTATATCTGGGAGTTGGGGGGAATCCTACACTCATCTCACTTTCTGCCTCCTGGATCTTTGTGTGACAGATTTGTTTCTATGCATCCTCTGGGCATAGGCAACAAACTCACAATCTTTACGTCTCTCTCAAGTACTTCCACAGAACTGGAATATTTTTTAATTTAGTTGAATTTACCAAAGCTGTGTAGATTATGAGAGATTGCACCTTTAAACCCCCTTGCTTCCTTTTTCTGACACCCTTTTGTATTCTGTATCTCTCCACTAAACTCCTTTCCCCACTTATTTCTCAGGCATAAGTTCCTCTTTTTATGTATTTTGTCTTTTGGTGAGGAAGTTTTTTGAATTTCTGCATGACCTTTCCTATGTATGAAATGGCATTTACAAGTATTTCTTCAAGACAATGCAGATCTCTTACTAAGATGAGTTCTGGTGAACAAAATTTCTTCCCTACATGTATATCTGGAAATCTCTGTAATTTTGATATGTGTCTCATCTGCTGATAATGGACATACAGATAGACTCAAGTGCTATGATATTGACTTAAATGCCACATGATGCTGGTAGTTCATGAGAAAGAATTTAACAAGTTTCCTTCATGAAAAACATTTTGAGTCAAGTACAAAGATCTCATTGATAAGATGTAGAAAGGTGCTTTTCTTTTTCTTATTTAAATTTATTTATAACGGTCATATATAGGTATTCCTGCCCAACTTCCATACTGAAGATTTATAACATTGATATAAAATTCTGTATTGTAGATCAATCTCAGCTTCTAATAAACTTTGTTCAAAGGTAGTGCTTTTTAGAAAAGATGTCCTAGCCCTAGCAATCACCTCATTTTAAAAAAATTTTTTTAAGATTTCTCACTGGACTGTTATTCTCTTTTAAAAAAATTTTTTTAAGATTTCTCACTGGACTGTTATTCTCTGATACGTTTATGAGCTTTTTATTATATGATTTTTCTGCCTCATTCACAACATAGACATCATTGGGCATAATGTTTATTATTCAACTTTCTGTCTCCATTAACAAATTTATCTACACCTACCCAGTCTTCCCTTATTTCCAACCGTCTTAGTGAATGGGGCACTTCTTTTCCTTCCCAAGGTCAACCTGTACCTTTGTACCCTTGACTCCATAAACCTTCTCAGATCTGGCTAATAGCTCTTTCCCTTACCAAAATACACAAATATCTCTCCTAAACTCTTAACCTTGAATTCTATCTAGGAATTCCATTCTTTCTTCTTTACCTCTTATTAAAATTTTAAAAGTGCCTCCATCTGTTTTCATTTCTTTCCTTTTCATTCACTCATCTAACAACGGCAACCTGCCTTCTGTCCCTACCAATTTACTGATTTCACCCAGTCACCAATGATCACCTAATTCCCAAATAAATTAAGCTTACAATTGTATCTAATTGGCCCCTTGTCTGCCTCTGTAGCTGTTGATCTTTCCCCAGTTCTTGAAAAATCTTTCTTCTTCTCTTCCACAGTACCACTCTCTTCTGATTCTCTGTATGCTTTTATGATTGAGCTTTACCTGTATGTTTTTGAGTGTTCCTCTTCTTTGCTACACCTTAAAATGCCTCTTTCCCAAGGCTCTGTCATTGCCCACTGTCCACTGAATTCTTCTCCTGCTTCTACCTTCAGAATTCCTGTATTTTGTGTGCAAGAATCTATCTTTTCCACTCTCCTTGAGCTATCTAACCAAATTCCTTGATGAAGTATCTAATGCTAATACACTAAAGATCATGAATTCTCTATGTCCAGCTCCAAGCTGTCTATAAACTCCAAATATTTAAGGAAAGCCACACATTGACTATTTCATTCCATTGTTCCACAGTCTGAAACTCGGTTCATCTCTGCCCTGCTTGGTTAGCTTCTATTCTTGTTTTCTCTATCTCTACAGGGGAATGAGTATGCCAACATTTATTTCCCCAACGTTTTAAGCTAACACTCAGATTTATTTTTGATTTGTTTCTGTACCTTGTTTTTGTTGCAAATGAAATTGCAAGTTTCATTTCCTAAATATTTCTCAATCTCCCCCCTTTCACTGCATCTTAACTAGGGTTAAGGTAGTGTGGCAGAGATGCAGTGAAAGGGGAGAGATTGAGAAATATTTAGGAAATTAAATATCTTTTAATAAGCAACAGTTTTTGGTAAGGAACAGTTTTTCTGTTGCTTATCAAATTTCAGCAGCCTCCCAACAAACTTTCTAGCCTCTTTTGTGTTGTCTGTCTCAAATTATTCAGTATATGCTAAAGTCATATCTCTATAATGTAGACATGACATTTCATTCATCTTTAAACCCTTGCCATCTCTCCATCTCATTTCTTATCACTTCGTTGCTCATGACACCATTCCTCTCATCTGTCATGATGTTTCCTGTCCCAGGCCTGTGTTCAGAGCCTCCTATATTAAATGTTCTTCCATTCATCATCTTCCAATTAGCAAGCTATTTGGTAAGAGCCCATAACTTAAGATTTGTGTGTTTATACAATCATCTCTCCCACTGATTTGAATACCCGAGGACAGAACCTGTTTCTCATACATGTCCAATGGCAAGGGCAGTTCCTGTCACATAATATATGCTTAATAATGTCATCGAATAAATGCATCAGGGAATGATTTAGATAAAAATCATGCAATGGATATCTCAAGGTTGAAGTGAACACTGGACCAATATAATCATTTCACTTCTCTTGGTTTTATTCTCTTTATTGCAAAGTGGGTATAATGAGATTAATCACCTTACAGGATTTTTACAAAGATTAAACAAGATAATATTATGTAAAGCACTTGGCATGGTGTCTGATATAGTAATTGCTCACTAGATATGACAATATAATACCAACAATGAACTTTCCTGCTTCTACTAGTAATATGGTTGGTTGGCATTATCAGGAAGGTAATTTGTGAGTCTATTCTTTTCACTTGTCACTATTATTTGCTTTAACAGTGAGGAAATTGGCCTTATGGAGGCTCATTTTCTCAATAAGCGAGCTCAAGGATCATGTTGGCTTTATTACTATTTTTTTAATTGCAAGGCTATTTTACTTTATTTTCCTAATTGGAAAACAGTGAATGGAAGGAGCATCTAAAAACTGCTCATAGACCCACCATCCAATTGCAACCACAGTTGCCATGCAGATTTTTCTCCTGAGGAATCTTTTTCTACATACATATTGCACACATCGAGGGTGGTTGTAGCTGTTAGTGCTGGTGACCCTGATGTTAAATGTGCTACTTAGTGCAAGGATCATAGGCACTGGGAAAGTGTAGATTTAAAGAATCTGTAAGGAAAGGAGATAGGTTTAACCTGAGTCCAGACCTGAACAAGAACCAAAATTGAAGATCAGTTAGACCCTCTATTAGCATCAGATTTTTCACAGGGCACAGAAACAAACATTCTTTGTTTCAAATCTCCAAGAGTTAAGGGTTGTTGATGTCTGTAAATATTAATAACAATGATAACTTATTACTTGCTCAGCTAATTAGGATTTCAGCCACATTTAACTTTCAAAACACCATGTTTTCTTATATTATGATTTCTTAATGTGTTGTAGTTATTGTTTTTATCAACAGCCATATGTTCTCATCTTCTGGGAGTGAGCACCTGCCATTCTTAAATAGATCCATCACAAATTCAACATTTATTTAGCAACAGATAGTAAACAACAGAAAAGGACATTCTTTTCAGTTTATTAAATTGTCTAAGATTAAAACTGAAAAAAAAGGAATCATTCATTTATTATCATTTTAATTAATTCAACAATTATCTATTGCCTAACTTCTGTGAGCTGGCTATAGCCCTTGGTTCTGGTTAAGCCGTGATTAACTTACATGTTTCATGCCTTCAAGGTACTCCATTTAGCCAGGAAACTTATCATAAACAAGACAGTCAAATAAATGTAAAGTTTAGGATTGTGATCAGCACATTGAAAGAAACAACATACATTGTTACAGTAAAATGATGAAGTTGGAGGGTATGGGATCGGGGACCTGCCTTTCTGTAGTTAGGGAAGATGCCTTTGAAGAGGCAATATTTCAGTTGAGGCCTAATGGAATATAAAGGTCAGCCAGGTATCAGCTTGATAGGAGAGCAGTTTGGCTTGGTGGCCAGATGGGTTTGCTTCCTGAGGGTACTGAAAGAAGCCCAGCATGGCTGGAGTTTGGAGGTGAGCAAAGGAGTGAGCAGCTCTGATGAGGATAGACAGGCCAGGCCTGATCACATGGAGCCTTGTAGGCCACGTTAAAGAATGTGGGTGTCTTCAGATGTACTATTTGAAAACTCATGGCTTCCCCTTTGATGCTCTGTTCAAGATGGTTGCTGTAAGCATTATGTGTCAAACACATCTGTGCATATTGTTACCTTGGTGCTTTAGTGCACACTCATATTCCTAGCTGGAATGGAAATAATATTAACTTGAATTAGAATGTGTGCTCAGAGACCTGCAAGCAATATAGCCCTGGGCAAGTTTTGAAGCCTACTGGGCCTCATACCTTGTGAAATTATGAAGGGATGAAGCAGGATATTTCTCTAACATTTTTGCAGGTGGGAACTGGAGTGCATGGAGTCCAGCAGGGGCGAAATCCACAAATCCAAACCCCAGTCGGAGAGGAAGTGCAGGTGAGTGGCTGCAGGAGCCGGGGTGAGCACTTTTGGGCACCAGCAAGAGTGAACTCTGTACTGTCCCTGTGGCGGCATCTTGGGAAGGGTGCCTGCAATCCCAGAAGCTCCAGGGGAAGTGTCACAGTGTCCTATTAGCTTTGCTGTGTGAGGATGATTTATATGTTAACAGCTCATTGGAGGGTCAGTGTCACACCTTTTTGCACCCACACTCGTGGCACCCAAGTTCTTGTCTGGCATACAGGAGGAATGAGGTCGTATGAACGAATCGAAGATGGTAAATGTGGGAGATTTTATTGCTGATGAAAGTGGCTCTCAGTGGGAAGTGGAGCTGAAAAGAAGACTGTGAGGAAAGGTAATCTTCCCCTGGAGTCTGGCCAGGGGTGGACTTTTCTCCAAAGCTGTTCCATCAAGCTGTCCATCTGAAGCCAAGCAGCTTCCTCCAAAGTCCACCTGTAGTCCCAGACATCCAGCTTCTTCTCCTCTCTCTGCCAGCTGAGACTTGGGTTTTTATAGGCACAGAATGGGGATGGGGCAGGCCATGGGTGGTTTTGGAAAAGGCAACATTGGAACAGGAAAACAGAGAAGTAGGTTCTCACTTTGAACTGTGGTCCCAGGCTTTTTGGCTTGAGGGTGGTGCCCTCAATGGGGTTCTACTCTCTTCTGCCCAGAATTTCCCTGTCTGCTGTCCCTATCAGAGATACATCTCAATGTTTTGAGGAGATAAATAAATAAAGTAATACATGTGAAACTCTCTAGCATAGGGCCTGATAAAAACCAGTTGTTATTAAATATTAATTTCCCTATATCCACTTATGGAGTTTTTATCTATTCCATTCCATTTTCCATTTCTAAACCACCAAAAATTTTTTGGTTCTGTACCACCCATTTTCCCTTATCCAATAATTTACTGTAGTTTTATTATTTATCTGTCTTACTTGTCCTAATAGATTAGAGTGGAGATCATGCCCAAACCTCACAGTGATGAATAGCATTGGGCACAGAGGTGATGTTAAGTAAATCTATTGTGTTTACATTTTATAATCCAGTAAAGCCAAGGAAATCTTGACTGGCAAACTGTGCGGGAGACAGGTAACAAAATGGAAACAGAAAATGGATTCCACAATTTCAGGGATGCTAAGGAGAGCCTGCTTAGGCAGCTTGGGGTAGAGAAGAGAGAATGCTACTACAGTAGGGAGAAAGGATCCTTGATACAATGATGCCCAGTTTAGAAATACCTGTGGTTAAACCTGTGATCCCAAAGTACATGGTGAATTAAAACAACTGATTATTTGCACTCCCCATTAGTTCATTAATTCAACATTTATTTAATGTTTTCCATTGATAATGTTGTATCTTTAGCTATATATTGGTAAAATATCTGAATGGAGTAATTTAATTTTGGACAGACTATATATATTATGTGAAAGATTTTAAAGCAGTGAGTTGTGGCATAGATTTCTTACATTGTATTTTCCTATGCAAAATATTATAGGATTTGCATTAACATAGGTTATCAAATATTTTTATTTCTCCTACACTAAATCAAGCAATAAGATTTTTAATTGCAAAACATGATGAGATATTTGATTTTATAAATAGAAAAACAATATTTTCAAATGTTTTATTTGAATATTACTTTTGTAGGTATAATTGCTGAGAATCTTGGTGAATTTTCATAGGGCAATATAAATATTTGTTCCCATGTTCCTATGTAGAACAGAGGTCGGCAGAGTTTGTGGATCACATTATAGTTATTATTTTATGATCCTACTTTTAAGATAATGTTAAAAACATGTCTATCTTAATTATTCAGGTTTTTTTTCTATCCTCATGTTTAAAAGTAGAGTAGTATATAAAATGAAATAATCCCTTGAGTATTTTTATTTCATTCGTCCCTATAGTATCCCAGATTGCTGTGTCCTTTTAATTTTAATAAGCAAATTTCTCAGAAGCTTAATCATTTGATTTAGAGATTTTACATGAATACTTTTATCCCTCTAAATAGCATAAAGACCTTTATTATATTAGTCTGAGGCTTTCTTCCAGGTATTAAATTTATCTTCAACCCAGCGGTCCAGGTTCCAAGGGATGCCTGTAATTAGATGTAATTACATGTCATAGTCATCAGCCAGTAGTAGTTCAGGTCATGATTCTGCTACTCTCCTCCCTAGACTTCCCATATTCACCTCCACCTCCCTTTTTAGATCCTCCCTTATGATCCCTACCAAGGAAATGCCTCTGAATTACATCCTACTTCTAAAACTGCCTGGGAGCTAACTCCCATGAGAGCCTATAATCAAGAATAATAACAGGGGCACAGCATTGTTTTAATGTCCGTTTTTCCCTGAGAAACATCTCTTTAATTTCCAATTTTAAATCTCTGTCTAAAACCCCTTCTGTGAAGGTAGCTGCAGTTTTGGCCTGGCAGTCTTGCTCTAAAGTATCTTCCTCTGCTTTTGGACTTGCATTGTGTCTCAGTGTGCGTGATATGAGTCTTCTGGTTTATTTTTTCTTGCAGTTCCTTGGAGTATAGGAGCCAAAATAAGAGAATAAGTTTTCCACAGATGTCCAAGGCACACTTGCTGGCCTCTTTTGCTTTTTTCAGGATTTGCTGAAAACCAAAAAGTACATGTTTTGGGCACAGGCTGACTCTGGGTGGAGTGTGAGGTCCAGGCGGGAGTCTCTTGGAGGTTTGTTTCCACTCTGCACTCAAGGACCTGGAATTCTTCAGAGGCCTCTTGCCAAGAAAGTAGGTGGAGGTGAGGACACTAGGCAGCCAAGTTGTCATTTTCCTCTTCCTTTTCTGCCACAGATTTTGCTTTTCATTTCTGTTTTCCAACATTGCAGGTCTTCCCTTGTAGATTGTTTTGAGCTCCTCAAATGATCCAGTAAATAAATAGTCTAGATAGTGGTTTGTTAACCCAGTTAGCATCGGATTTACAATCCTCTTGCATTCCTCTCCCAATTCCCTAAGTTTTCCTTGGCATTACTGCAGACTTAATTTGGTGACTTCCCAGTATTGCACTGAAGGATGGGGAGATAGGCTGTTGCCATGGAAACAAGGTAATTGCTCAGAGAATTCATCCTGCATTGGTAATATTGAGCTAACTGCTGTACAGTTTCCCATTTATTACAAAATATTTACAAGGAAAATGTGATGTGTTTCATGATGCTAAAGTGTTTGCCTCTTTTCAAGAAGCTGAATAAATGGAAGGGCTTTGTGGCTCACACCTGTAATCCCAGAATTTTGGGAAGCCGAAAGGGGTAGATCACCTGAGGTCAGGAGTTTGAGACCAGCCTGGCCAACAATACTGAAATACCATCTCTACTAAAAATACAAAAAAATTAGCTGGGCATGGTGGCACACATCTGTAATCCTGGCTACTGGGGAGGCTGAAGCACGAGAATTGCTTGAACATGGGAGGTGGAGGTTGCAGTGAGCTGAGATCGTGCCACTGCACTCCAGTCTGGGTGACCAACTAGATGCTGTCTCAAATAAATAGATAGATAGATAATAGACAGATAGATAGATAGATAAGCTAGGTAAAAATTATTCAGATGTAACTGATACCAAAAAAATCTATTGGTAGGCCACAAGCCTTGACTGGGCAGAGGATGTCAGGTCTTCTCTCCTTCTGTCTCAGGTGTTTATATCTGTTGGGTTTTGCAGCAGTAGTCGTCTGGCTTGCCTTGCATGGCAGTACATTGATGGAGTATGTGACCTTTGTTGGGCTGTTTGAACATCATTTGGTATTCCTTGTTTTTTGACTTCCTCCGTTGCACAGAATGACCTGATTATCTTTTTCAATAACAGCTTATTTTCCCTTTGTCTAATTGTTCATATACTCACCCATAATAACTTCCTTTGAAATGGAAGGCAAAGTTTTTCTCCCGCTGTCCTTGGACAAAATGGATTTAACTATGTGTTTTAATTCCAATCTGTAAAATGCCTTTATACATGTAGGAGTTCAATAGAGGTTCAGCGAAAATGCCTTCTGAAAAGACATTTATTTTTCTTTGGCACCAGTCTTCTTCTCTGCAAAACCAAAGTCTAGGTCAGTGTTTCTCAGTTTCTTGACCTCAGCTCACAAGTGGCTTCCTAGAGGGCATGTTCTGGCCCTAGTGCAGTGCCACCCTTTTCTGTAGGCTGAGAAAGTCCATAAAATACTTTCTAAAAGTATGCATCTCTCCTCACACAATTCTCACTCACACCTAGTTTGACACTGAAACTCATAGTACTGGTTCTAGATGACCTCCAAATTCCCATTAGGTTTTGATACTCTGCAATTCAGTGGTACTATTCTCTAGTCACTTCCTTGAGAAAATCAGGTCTGAGCAGATTGGCTTGGCATATCTTTTAGAAACTCCCAAATAGCACATGCTTACTGTTATTGTTACCCTCACCACATTTTATTGATTTTATTCATCTGTCCCCCTCCAGTAGACTTGCACTCTTTGAGGATGAGTCTATTTAATGTAGAGTTGTTTGCATGTGGCCTAGCACGGGATAAGAGCAAATCCTCAATAAACATTTGGTGAACATAACAGTTGATTATGTTGGTGTAATATGCTGTCCAGATTACAACTTTATTCATGCATTAAAAGCTGACATGTAGGGAGCCCTTATGATGAATTCTTTATAAAAGTGGCTTTTACATCCCCTAAAATATATTTAAGTTTCATGAGGACTAAGAATGGTTAAAAGACCAACTGGTGTGTTGAGAGTGGGTAAGTTCGAATAACCTGATTTGTGTTCTTATTTGTGTAACATCTTCTACATGCCAAGTGTGATTGTCTTACTTAGATGGTGTGATATTAACAGCATTGCTTTACAAATGTTAAGCTAATTGTTTATTCATGGTACTGTTAATGAGATGGCTACTTTATCCCTTTCTTTTAAAGCTCACAGGATGGAGCCAAATCCTGACATCTCCATTTCCTCCTGTGGTGTTACGGTGCCTGATTTTATTTGTTTGATTAAAAACAAATAAAAATAAAATATATGCACTAATATGAAATGTCAACTAAAATCAATAGTAATCTATTTCTCTTGGAGTGTGAGCAAGACCCAAACAGTCAATTAGCAGTAAGCTTGTCAAAATGCATGGGGCAGAGGTTGCTAGGCGCTTCATCATAATTTTATTTGCCAAGAGCATTTGAATAAATGAAGTGAAATGTTTCCACAAGTCTCTGAATCTTTGATAATTTTTAGACCTCCTGCTGAAATACTGTTGGCTAATTTCCTGCAGTAAATATTTTCAGTGATTGTCAGAACCTGTAGTAGTAAATGACATTTTTTCCGATATCTTACTGTGCCTGAGTGCAGAGAGATGACACAAAGGCTATGTGCATGCCTGTGAGAATGCAGCTCTGTGTGCATTTTTTTATGAAGAAAAATAGCATTCTCTGGAGATTTTGCTGAAAATCCCATTCCTCCTCTCAAGTAGCAGTCATTTAATAAATATTCATTGGGTTGCATTCTATTTTATGCTATCTCTTGGTATTCCCTGCCTCTGCTGGATTGGGGGAACAGAATGGAAGGGGTGATGAATATAAGAAGAAATGCATATGCATTGCACCAGTGTAGCCATAGGGGTCTGAACTGGCAGTCAGACTCACAAGATGCAAGTAAACTTTAACGTTGTGTTTCCTTAGCTTTATAGAAGAATACAGGGCAGGAACTTCAGCAAGCACATCATCATCCCATGGGCTCAGCAGATAATACACGGTTCTTTCTGCTTCCTTTCCCACTGAGAGTATCTGCATTGTCCCCAGACAGTAGCTGAGCTTCCCACATATCTTTGATATTGTTTTAGTCACATAGGTCCAAGACCTGCCAACCTTCAGCTTCCACAGCCCGAGTGTCATTCTACAGAGATGACGTTCCGAGTTTATGCTGCAGTTTCCAAGGAAGCAGGACTACAGAAAGGCACACATTGTCCCGCGTCAGCCCAAGCAAGTCTGATGAAAACCCTTATACAGGTATTAATTTTTTAATTACTTGAATTGCAAAATACACACAGAAGTGATTTTAACAAAGAGAATTTTATCTTCCACCGACTCATTTTCCAATGGGTGAAGTGCTCACGGAGGAAATCTCTCCATGACAGTAAAACGAAAACTTCAACCATTAAGAGCTTAAGATGCTGATCAGTCCTATAGAATGACTGGTCTGTGTACCCAACACCCAAACTTGTTGAATGGCTGAATTTAAGCCCAAGGAGATCCTTCTTTGTAGTGTTTTTCAACTCTTCCTTTGGTTCTGGTCACTCCAATAACCCTCTCATTCAGAGAAATTTCTCTCCTGCCTAGGAAACTTATTCTAAATTTCTGTCTTTCATAATTTTTTACTTCTTCTACCTTGAAACAGAATCTAAAAAACATGTGTCTGGGCACCAACCTACAACTGGATTGAAAATCCTAGTGCAAGGCTACATTCAAGAACTGTATTCTACGAAATTGCTTATGTACGACCAAAATTCCTTGTCCAATTTACCCAATTTGAATGTGATTTGAAGTCTTTTATTTCTTTGGAAGAAAGTATATTCTACAAATGCAATAACAATAATCCAAGCTCTACCTAAAAATAATGAATTAAAAATATAATAATTAAGTTCACAAATTATTCAGGACTAACTAAGAATGGCTTAGAATTTTAAGCCATTCACATCCTAATAATCAGAATAAATATTAATTCCATAGATAAGTCTGAGCCATGCTTTGCCTCAACACAGGACAAAATTGTATATTATACCTTTATATGTAGACATCCCTTGAGAGTTTAAAACAGAAGATTTTTCTCACTTGATTTCTTGTTTCTCATGTTGTTTATTACCTCAAATAGAGAATAATTTGAATAAGCTATTTAATAAAAAAATGATTGGAAAATGTGTGAATCAAGTTTATAAGAAGTAGGAAATGAATGTAATGTCCACGTACATCAAAGTTTTAGACACAAGAAGAATGGATAAAAATGTTTAAAACATATCGCAGCATTAAGCCCAAATTTCTATTGTTTAAAAACATATCTCAGCATTATGACCAAATTTATATTTTTTACAGTTTTATATACTTTATATACAGAAGTCGCCAGTGGACTTCTATAATTGGTATAATTACCTTTCGGTGGAAAGCTTAATTGGGGTGCATTACTGATACAGGTCAAATTAGTCGAAGTTGTGTATTCAGGGAAAAGTCGCTAAAATATTATGAATAGCCGAAACATAAAATGAGAAGCATTAATTTGTGTGATGTTACCAATAATGCAAAACTTAGCATGATTTCCTAAAAACCCCTGGTTAAAACATATGTGAAGTTAGATTATCATAATTTATATATGTCTACTTTTGCTTTATATATATAATGGCGTTTATAGTACCTGTTAATCTAATGCTTTAGTTCCCTATCATTCTATTTTTAAAAGTTTAATAATAATATTCTATCATTACTTCAATTTTCTCCATCTAGAGACATTATGTAATTCATATCTAACCAATATCAATACAGGATCCTGAATTCTCCATTAAAAAAAAAAAAAAACAAAACACTTTTCTTTCAATTGAATTATTCAGTAGATTTAGTTTGGCATCATTTTTTGTGTTTGTTTGTTTTATAATGAATTATTATTTAGTTTGGAACATATGACCAAATAAGCCAGTTGTTATGGCATCATCGATAAGTTCTTAAATTCCTGAAACTTACTGCAAGTGACAAAATTACAGTGCATTTCTGAGGTTTCAGGACAATAACAATTAGGAAGATCATGTCTTCAAAGAGGACTATCCAGTCAAATTCTTGCCAAAACCCCCGACAAACTACCTCAATGGCCTTCCTTTCTAATGAAGAAAAATGGACTCTTTCTACAAGTAGTTTCTGACCAATGTGCTTCCATAACATACTTGATAACCCAAGATGCACTTTCTGGTTTAATACCCTGTCATCACTAGCAGGGAATGAATCAAGAAGTTCCCTTTGAGTTCCAATTTTAGTTGACTTATAAAGGAGAGACACATGCCAGTTATTATATACCTATTTTTGACAGAAGAGATAGGTGGAAATGAAAAATATCTCTCTAAAAATCCACTGGTTTCAATCATACGTTGTACATTCATAAGTATTTCTCCCTCAATCAGCAAATTATAATTTATTAATAGTTCATATCTCCTGAATGACCTTTATCAGTTGAGCGGCTCTGACTCAGCAAACTTTGAAGAAGAGAGATACAACTTTAAGGTGCCAAGTGCTGTCGCAGCTAATTTGTTAATATTTATGGCCTCAATCGACAAGATGAGTTATGTGAGCACGCAGCAATTTTCAGTAGAACATTTACGAGAGTCTGAGATTTGGAGTCGGAAAAGATAGCTTTGGGGATAAAAAAGAGGAATCACAGATAACCAAATTTTAAGATAACTTTAAATGACCTTAAAGTAATATGGTCTTTTTTGCATAACAAATAAAAATTGGAAACACACAAACACATCCATTTAACTTAGACACTCATAAATATTTATTACCCTTTTAGATCGCTTTATTGTGGCATGCTAAATTTCTAGAAACCTAATAACCGTGGCTTGATTCTATTTTTGTAATTAGAACACTAAAAAGAAATAAAATGGTTTATTTCTATCCAATATGCTCTTTAACTTGGTTTGCGTAGCGTCCAGGAAAATTGCTGTTGTTGTTTGATATGCACAGTCTGTACATCTGTAGCCATTACAGCATGACAGGCTGCCTCTGAGAGGTTGAAGCAATAACAAAGTGTGATAATACATGTACTAAACACAAGCAGTGTTTGTATATGCTTTTATAGTAACACCATTAGAAATCTCCTTCTGGGAATACACATTTGGGAATGCTGTGAGTTCAATTATATTTTTCTTATGATGAATAGTGTTATGTTGCTAAATAGAACATGAAACATGTAGGGTGTAATCCTTACTCTGTGGCATTATTTTATAATAGCATGTATGTCTATGGACAATTTGTTACATAGTTTCACATTTGGTGAAGGTTTAATAAAGGCAAATTTGTTGATTTAAAAAAAACCCTTGTGTTGCCAAAAAAAAAGAAAAACCAGAAAACTGGAGATCTGTCATTGACTCTATGTCCTTAAAGTCAGAGGAGATTAGTATGCATATCAAGGTTATGACATTATCTATCATAAAGTAAGGAATAAGCCAAATATCAGGATTGTGGTATGTAGACACAGTACCAAAGGCTAAGAAGTGTTTGTCCTAAAAATAAATTTCTAACAACAACTTCAGTAGAAACAAAAATGATTATTTAAAGAGAAAAAAATTATTTTTTTCTTAGAACGAATATATAAAATATATTTCAATTCATCATTAAATAAATAGTAGAAATCCATCTCTAAGACTATTTTGCATGAAAATAAATTATATGTATTAACATTTTGCTTTAAGTCAATATAAATTTAAGATTCTTAGAGAAAATGTCTACTGTTCCCCTCATTTCATTGTCCTTGGCAGAGGCAATACTACAGTCATCAACATTGCAAATGTTATGATTTTATAATCCACATTTATTGTTCTGGCTCTCTGCAGACCAAGGCATTGGGAATGGCGGATAGCCACAGGATGCAGGAAAGATCCATTTTCATGGTATGCACATAATTATTATATGGATTCCCCTCTGTCTTGATCTGATTAATGAATGTGATAGTCATGCATATCCAATCACAAATAGTTCTTTCCATCTAATTTTGTTGATAAATTTGAAGAGGTGATCACCAGATAGAGGAGAAAAGCCACAGTACATTCATAATGCTTTGATGTCACTGAGCCTGACCTTGCAGAGAGAAGAGGTTCATGGTGTGGAGCAGATTGAGAGCTGATTTCCCATGCCCATGGACAAGTCTGGCTATCCTTTTAGACTGTTTGTGGCAGGGAACTTCAGTGCAACTTCTGGTCTCTCTCCCCAGTATATTTGTATGCATCCGCTGGCTGAATTTTTACATTTCACTGAATTTCCATGAAAAATGTGTTTAGAGCAGTATTTCATACCTGAAATGCTTTTACATTTAGAATCACTGGATTTTAGATCAGAAAGCTAAGGGAACATTTACTCCCATCCATCATTTAACAGATGATAGCAATGAAATTCAAAATGTTAAGTGGCTTTTCTGAAGCCGTGAGATTTTTGTGTGTGTGTGACAAAGCCTAGACATTCTCAGTGTTGGTTCAGAGCTCTTTCATTTTCACTCTAGGATGATTCTTTATTAAACAGCTTATACCATTAAAATCTGTTAAAAGGCTGGTATATCTAGGCTTTTAAAAAAGTTTTAGCCTCCAAGATTTTTTTATTTCATTTATGTAAATTATGCAGCCAAATGTACAATTTAGATATCAAAAAGAGCTTCAAATAGATTAATGCATTTGACATTTCAAAGCTTGAGTATTAGTAATTGATTATGTCCAACAAAAGAAAACACCCATTAATATTTCTGAGAGGTTATAAGCGCAAAGAAAGCAGGAACCATGTCTAATGAATTTGCTTGTTCCTGGTGCATAACAACTTATCTAGTGCAGAATGAACACTTGATAAATTTGTTGACTGCCTAAAGAAAACATTAAATGGTAAATAATTAGAAGGAGTTAAAAGCATGTATGTTTAAACTAGCTTAATGTATGTTTAATGTATCTTAATGTATGTTTAAACTAGCTCTGTGACAAAACTGCAATGATAGATTCCTGGAAGTCCATGTACCTTAAGGACATGTCATCAACAGACCATTCAGGAAGGTGACAGAGCTGACAACTGGATCAAGAAAAGGGTTTATCATTTAGGAAAACTAGGAAGTTTAGGTGTCATAGCAACCCAGAGGACTTAAGAAAAGAAGCAGATATTCCAAAGTATGAGTTTTAAGAAAAAAAGAGTTAAAGAAAAGAAAGAGTAAAGAGGACCGTTCACTCCCTAAGTAGGGATATGATGTTGGAGATACGTGGCGACACCTGAATGAAGTCTGGAAGACACTCTGTCATTTTGTTTTACTTCCAAAGCTGAGCATCTGTAAAGAACAGAAATGGGCTCTCAGGAGAAATTCAAAACCAGTAAGGGTGATAAATTCTTCTACATGAAGACTACTGTTGTGCAAAATTTTTATTTTACCTTTATTTCTTATGAAATAAAGCAAAATACTTATTCTTTTCAATCACTTTTATACCAACACATATTCTGGAAAATGTGACTGGACCCACTGTTAAATAAAGAGTAATGAAGTGAACAGTGGAATCTATTTTGAAGAAGTTTCCTGCTATAATTAAGATTCAGTGTCCCCCTGAAATGTAAGCATGGTACATTTTTAAATTTAGAAATTAAAACGGTAGGCCAGGAGCTGTGACTTTGGGAGGCTGAGGCGGGCGGATCACAAGGTCAGGAGATCAAGACGATCCTGGCTAACACCATGAAACCCCATCTCTGCTAAACATACAAAAAATTAGCCAGGCGTGGTGGCACGCACCTGTAGTCCCAGCTACTCAGGAGGCTGAGGCAGGAGAATCACTTGAACCCAGGAGGCAGAGGTTGCAGTGAGCTGAGATTATGCCATTGCACTGCAGCCTGGGCAACAGAGCGAGACTCCATCTCAAAAAAAGAAAGAAAGAAATTAAAACGATATTATGTAGGTATGTATATTATAGTAAGGCAAGGGTGGCATAACAAATGTAAATAGTTTGGTGTTCTTGCAGCAAGAATAAAAGAGAATGTGCTGAGGGATGTCAGGCCCTCACTCTTGATGAACCCTGACTACTTGGAGGATAAACGGATTTCCAGTGCCCTTACCATTACTAGACTTAGTGTTAACGGAAGAAATGAATAAAAGCAAGTGGGAGAAGTTGTATTAGAAACCACGAGTGTACGATGAAAGATTTTGGAGGTTTTGGGCCATATGCCTTGGGAAGCTCACCTCTGGGACTCTGACTGAAACATGTCTCACCTTCCAAGGCAGTGAGCCTTGTTTCTACAGTCAATGGTTTAAGAGAGATTAAGGATTTTCTTGCCTAGTGCAAGCATTAGGATGGCTTCTAGAGATTAGATAAACCCTATATTTTGCCTCAAGGTGTTTTCCTTGTCCAGGTAAGTGCTAATGTGCAAAACTTTCTGAAGAAGGCCAAATTCCAGGGGAAATATGCTGACTACCCGAGGCCTATGAAGCAAACACTTTTGATTATGTTTAGGTATGGAGCATAAAAAACTAAATTAAGTGATTGAGATATTCATGAAATGTAACCTCAGAAAGCTGTGAAATGCTCCAGAAGTTTTTGAGACCGACCATGAGATAAAATGCTAAAAATATATTGGAACTAAATTAAAAGGAAGGTCAGGACACAGCCATGTCTGAATGGGAGATATAAAATACAGTGAATACAAATTGATAATGCTGAGGCGAGAGATCATTTATTGCTCTTCCATTTTTCTTTTAGGGAACAAGCAATAAAATTGAAATGAATGAGCCAATTTTAAACCTAATTTTCATACAGCATCATTTCTCCTGAAGGTCCATCAAAAATAGAAACCAAAGAGAAAAATAAAGAGAAAAACAACTTACTTCACCTTCAACTCATCTCATTGAAGGGGGAGGGCTTGATATCTTGCCTCACAAATACTTTTTAAAATAGAAATTCTGAACTACAAATGAGTTTTTATTCCTATGTGCACATATTCTCAACTTGCATAATAATGCACAGCTCAGTCTCCACACGTCCACATGAATACATAGACATACACACATACGCTCACACATCCAAATATGCACACTGTTCTCTCTCTGTCACTGTCATCTATCCACAAATCTATTTATCCTCATTTCTAAGTCATCTAAAATATGGTTTTTGTTCTGTGTGTGATAGTGTTTTCGCCACCTCGTACTTGTATCTGTTTTTCTCATTGACAATATGTCTGCTTTAATTATCATCTAGTATATAAAAAGTTATTGCTTTGAAGAGTTTATCAAGAGATTCTATGTGATTCTTTTTTTGGAAGTTGTCAAGATTGTGTCAAGAACTGTGAAAGGTCTGAAATTTTACCCTGTATGCAAGCTAACAAGGTAGCCTGACACAGTTTCTTGGATGCCAGCTCAAGAAATGAGACTCTTGGATCAGAGACAAAGGACTTTATTATTCACAGCACAGCAGGCCTTTTAGGCTTCGTATTCCCATCAGTTCCCCTTCCCTTTAGTCCCAAGGAGGGCAGCACAGAGCAGCCCAGACTGCAGCACACGCAGCGGGTCTGTAGCCCTGATGAACCTGAACTGAAGAAATCCATTCATTTACAAGGGCTGTTAGCAAACATACTCAAACTTTGCCCCCGAGAGACATTGTCTTTGTTATCCTGGACAGCAGGAAAAATAAAAAATAAAAATAAAAGATCTGCCCTCTTCTCCAGAGAGAGACACTCTCTCCATCTTCCAAAAATCTGTTTGATTTGTAAACATACTTGAAAAGACAGTCCAGAACAAAATATTATCAGTGAATTTCAGCAGAAACATGAGAGAACTATTGAGCCTTGTCTCCCACTACGGACTTGCTTCTGTAGTTCTGAGCACATATGCTCCGAAATGTTCATTTTTAACAGCCCAAAGGGTAAATATTTAGTTTTCCTGTCAGTTTCCACAAAGGTCTCTTGTCAGACAATAAGCACTATTTTCTTTTCTTTTTTTTTATTTTCTTTTCTCTTCTTTCTTTTTTCTTTCTTTTTTTTTTTTTTTTATTTAAAGAATCAGTCTTGGTACAGAGGCACCAATGTCTCGCTTCTGTGTTTTGTCCTTAACAACCTCAATAGGTTTTCAAACATGCGCCATCTTTGGACCATTTCTTTTCTTCCATCTTTCCTTCTTTCTTAGGCTGCAGTCGATGCTATCTGGGTGAACGTTCTAACTCTAGTGTTTATGTGTTTGCCAACATCTGCTGCAACTAATGAATCAGGTTGTCTGTGTTTTTGATAAGATCTCAGTAGGTGAGGATTCCAGCAGCACTTGACTGTTTCATGTTTCATTCTTTGCTTTTATGCATCATATAATGCTCTCCTCAACTTCAGGTTTCCTCTGAGTACATGTATTCCCTCATCTCACATCAGTTTCACACCGGCAAAGAATCATACCACAGGAAAGCCGTGTTCCAAGAACTTCTGTAGAAACATAGGTTCATGTCCAGCTTCCTAAATCTGGAAAAGAAGAGGATTTTTATTTTTATTTAATTGTATGCTATAAATAATAAATATGATTCTTAATGTAATGAAAATGATCACAAACATACCCTCACTTTTGCATTTAGAGAAGTTTGGGCTCCTTCAAAATAAACTTCTTGAAAGTGATTGACTTATTTCGGTCTTTTTTGCTTTTACACAAAATGTTTTTGGCATTGTCTTCAGAATCTAACATAAATTTTTACAATTTTCTTCCCATAGTAGCCAATCTTTATCCTTTCATATTGAATTCTACTTTTGGAAATAGTTAAAAGTTATTTAGAACCCAATACAAAAAGTAGATTAAAAAATGGATTTAAAAATATGTGAATACATGTAATGAAACAGATATCCTTCTGTGATTGATAAATTGGCCCTGAAGATGGTTCTGGCAGAAAAGTTCCAAATGTTTCAGGTTTTTACAGCTTTGGAGGAAATTAAATGTAGCTTGTCTTCAGAGTATGGGGAATTCCTTCAACGAAAGTATAACTAATGAAAACTTGTTTAAATTGTACTCTTTTCGGTGATTTTTATTCATAAAAACAGGAATCATTTTTAAGCTAAAGAGAATATATCAAAATGAAGGCATTTTGTCCATGGACATTGTCTGTGCATTGCCAGACCCTATAAAATCACTTGAAGAGTTGCAGTCATTGCCAGCAAAATGACTCTGTTAATTTCTCCTTCTTTTATAAACTCCTGTGCTCTTTGTTTTATCTTGTTTTCGGAAGATACTGTGTTTGATCAGAAACAATGGATATTTGTGAATAAATCTTAACATTCACATGGCATTGAGTTAAATTTAGGCAAAGAGCAAGTCAGCTTAAGTTTTACTCACATATACAAGTTGGGAATATTAATACCTGGTCTCCAGGATGATTTTTAGATTACTGATATAATATATTTGAAGGTGACCGCAAAATTGAAAGAGAATTGATGCTCAACAATTCTCTTTTCACCCTCCCTTTATCTTCCTGCTTGCCTGGGTCAGGATTATATTTTACATGCCAATTTAATATTTCCTTTGGAACACAGGAAATGGATTAAAACCTCTAAGTTTATGGTGGCTGAACTGCCAGCTTCAAATTTATTCTCAAAGTACATGCCTACTCAAGACAAAGAGGCAGGAGAGATAAGGGGCCTCTTCCTAGTAGCTCCTTCCCTGTGTGGGATGCAGATGGATCTGTGTAACAAGATTGGGACAGAAACAGAACCCACCCCAAACTACTGAGGTGGGCTTTGACCCTATGATGTTAGCCAAGAAACTGTTTAATACTATTTCCTCCAATATGCAACCCTTTTAGTGGGAAGAACCATCAAGGAAAACATAAGGCCCCCGTTCAATGGGGTTAGAGGAGATCAGTGTAGCAGTGGAGTCTTCTACAGAAAGATAAAAGAGCTGAGTTCTCCTTCTCCAAATGCTTATTCAAGCTTCTCTACTGGGGTGGCAACTGGGGACCCTGCGTGTGGGGGAAGAAGGTCCTCCACTCAGGAGAGAATTGGGAACTTGGAGGATGTGGAATGTGAGACGAAGGGTAGCCCTGGGGAAAAGAAAGTTGTGAAGTTTTGAAGATTTTACTTTCCTATTCATATTTATTTTTTTAGGCTACTGTAAAGAGTTGGAGATTTTGTGAAGCAGCATTAGCATTGCACAAAAGAGTCTCTTAGCCTGAGGTTTTCCCTGAATCCTATCTCCTGGGAATCTAGGAGACACTGTGGGAAAGATGAGTCCACAAAGGCAAGAGAAATGGCATCCTCACAATCTAAAATCTCACATGTAGTCTTTCCTTGGTGATGCTCAGTTTCTACTCCTAAACTTCCCTGAGTTATTTTCAGCTATAAGGTGAGGAGGGGGAATTTAAATATCATTTCCCATTGAAACTTGAAACTGTTGGGAAAAGAAAGATAAATCAGATGCCCTTTTGGTTGGTCTCTGGCACTGTTTTTTTGTTCATGCATCGATATATTGAGATTGGTCAGCAGTGCCTCTCTAGCCCTGTGGGAGAAACTATGAAAGTCTAAAGGGAAATGAAAAAAAGTGCATGCTAAATTGGAATGGGAAAATGAAAAAGGAAATCTCTCTATATCCAGGAGGGGCCGTCTCCACTAACAAATTTACCTTTTTTTTTATTTTTGGCTTTTTTTTCTGAAAAGCCTAGTATTCTCGGACGTCGCATTTTAAAAGAAAGCCAAAAATAAAAATCTGTGTTCATTGAAATAATAAATAACCCTTTCTACTGGCAGAAATGAGTACAAGAAATGGGTCCTAGTACAATTCTATCCGCTCCTGGGGAGCTGCTGAACTGTCAAAACAAGAACACGTAACTACTGAAACTCAGTCAGAAAAAAGGTCAAGTGGATTCTACAGGAGAGCTTTGCTTTTAAAAAAGATTTAAGGTAACAACGACAGCAAAAAAATTAGCAGGAGAAGCTGGAGTGAAGTTGAACAATTAGTCTCTAATTATTGTTATCATAAATACTTACCATTATAAATATAGGTGCACCTTTCAAGAAAAGCTTTGTGTTGCCTTTGTCTGTGAAATTAGATTGCATTTACCTAATCAGTTTGATAGTACATGTGGCCTTCTAACTTCAGCATAGCAGAAATGTGAGTCTCAGGTAGGAGGGCATGGGTAGGATACAATATTTGAGCTCCAATATTTTCTGTCCAGGGTCTCCCAGTGCTCTTTTATACTGGCCTCATGGTTAGACCCTATAGTATTTTGCACTCTGATTGCATGGAGACTGCTGGTTTATACCCTCTGTGTGCTCCTGGTGTTTATAGCAAAGGATTGTCCCAGTGGGAGAGCTTTAAAAAGTTTTTTATGTGTTATTCCCTTAGCCACCAAGGGCTGTAAATCATCTTTTCAGGTTTTAGCTTTCCCTGGCATTCTGGCCTGCCTGGCTGATGTTGTAAGGGGACAGAGTACAGGAAGGGGGCAACTGTTTTGCAGACAGTTTCTGAAGCTCCACACATCCTGGAGGCTTTCTTCCACCTTTCCCATTCTTAAAAGTAGCATTTTAAGGTGACTAGGATGCCATGAATAGCTCTTGACGTGTATTACTAAATAATGTGAAAAATCAATATCCATTTCAAGGAAATGCTTTATTTCACAAGGCTTGCTTCTGTTCACAGTTCTGGCAAAGACTTTATTTTCCATAAGGCTCAGAAAGACCAATATTACTTAGTTGCCATTTTTATTTTTATCAATAAAATTTCTTTGGCTGTCAGATCTTCTCTTAAGCAATGTTTAAGAGTTTGAGCAGCAAAGATATTTGAGGCTATTCTTGAATGAGAGATTCAATTTTATTCCATCCAAATGCATGCAAAGACTCTTCACTGACAGGTACCATGTGGTAAGTACTCACCCCAGAGGTACACAGACAGAAACCTAGAGACATGGACACTCGTGTACTTCAAGTCCACCTGCCCCACAGCAAGTCAGTTCTTTGTATCCATATCAGTCTGGATTTTCCAGAGAACATATATATCCTATTGGTTCTCTTTTTTCAGAGGGAGAATGAGAGGGGGGTGGAGGAAAGAAAGAAAGAGAGAGAGAGAGAGAGATTTATTTTAAATCTCCACATGATTGTGGAGGCTGGCCAGTCTGAAATCCTTGGGGTAGATTAGGAGGCTAGAAATTTAGGCAGGACTTATATTTTACAATCTTTGCCATAATTCTTTTTTCTCTAGGAAACCTCAGATTTTTCTTAAGACACTTTCTTAAGACTTCCACTGACCATGTGAGTCCCACCTGCATTATGCAAGGTAATCTGCTTGACTTCACGCTAATGGATTATGGACGTAAATTACACATCCACAAACACCTTCAAAGCAATACCTGAGCAAGTATTTGACCAAACAAATGAGAATCACAGCCTAGCCAGGTTGACACGAGATTAGCCGTCACAGGAGAGAGATCTAAGATGGCCGACTAGCATCAGCTCAGGATTGCAGCTCCCAGTGAAGGTGCAGAGAGTGAGTGGACACCAGACTTCCAGACGAATTTTTGTTGCCTGTGGACCAGGGGATTCCCAGCGGAGTGCCCCATGAGTCACCAGCGCGACTCTTTTGGCCGGCGCGGCTGTTTTGCTGGCATCCCGGCATGGCAGTTGTCAGTGCAGAGTGTGCGGGACTGGGTGTCCTTTTAGTTGGCGTTTGGTGCTCCGGGAGGGCAGAGTCGCCCATTCAGCTGATTGAAAGGGGGACTGAAGCGGGGAGCCAGACCGGGAGATTCCCGGGCAGAAAAGCACCAGGAATCTCAGCGCTGCTGTTTCAGCCGGTGAGGTCGCCACACGGGAAGTTGCATTGATCCCGGCGCCTTTTCAGCGGGCGACTGGGGCACCTGGGAGAGTATTGACCATTCAATCAGGAAAATAAAAAAAGGGGCTCCAAGGCAGGGAGCCAGATGATCAGGCTCGGCTGGTCCCACCCCCACAAAAAAACAGCAATTGGAAACGCTGACGGTTGAGAGTTTCACTGCAAGCACAGCTGAACCGGGAAGGTCCAGCTCTGTGGGGGAGGGGCGTCTGCTGAAGGAAAACAAAGAAACAGAAATAATATCATTACCAACAAGCTGTACGTCCACTCAGAAACCCAATCTGAAAGTCAGCAATTACAAAGACGACAGGTGGATAAATCCACAAAGATGGGAAAAAAACAGTGCAAAAAGGCTCAAAACACCTGAAATCAGAATACCTCTCCTCCTTCAGGGGATCGCAGCTCCTCATCAGCAAGGGAACAAGGCCTGATGGAGAACAAGTGTGACGAATTGTCAGAATCAGGCTTCAGAAGGTGGCTAAAAAGAAACATCTGTGAGCTAAAAGAACATGTTCTAACCCAATGCAAAGAAACTAAGAACCCTGAAAAAAGGTTTGATGAAATGCTAATGAGAATAGACAATTTAGAAAGGAATATAAGTGGATTAATGGAGCTGAAAAACACAATACGAGAGCTTCGGGAAGCATGCACAAGTTTTAACAGCTGAATTGACCAAGCAGAAGAAAGGATATCAGAGGTTGGATACCAACTCAATGAAATAAGACAAGAAGACAAGATTAGAGAAAAAAGGGTAAAAAGGAATGAGCAAAGTCTCCAAGAAATATGGGACTATGTGAAAAGACCTAATCTACTTTTGATAGGTGTACCTGAATGTGATGAAGAGAATAAATCCAAGCTCGAAAATATTCTTCAGGATATTATTAAGGAAAACTTTCCCAACCTAGCAAGACAGGACAATATTCAACTCCAGGTAATACAGAGAACACCACAAAGTTATTCCTCAAGAAGAGCAACCCCAAGGCACATAATCGTCAGATTCATCAGGGTTGAAATGAAGGAGAAAATGCTAAGGGCAGCCAGAGAAAAAGGTCGGGTTACCCACAAAGGGAAACCTATCAGACTCACAGCAGATCTCTCAGCAGAAACCCTACAAGCCAGAAGAGAGTTGGGGCCAATATTCAATATCCTTAAAGAAAACAACTTTCAACCCAAAATTTCATATCCAGCCAAACTAAGCTTCATAAGTGAAGGAAAAATCTTTTGTGAACAAGCAAGTACTCAGAGATTTCATCACCACCAGACCTGCTTTATAAATCTTCTGAAAGAAGCACTACACATAGAAAGGACCAACCAGTATCAGCCATTCCAAAAATATACCAAAAGGTAAAGAGCATCAACATAATGAAGAATCTACATCAACGAATGGGCAAAACAGCCAGCTATCATTAAATGGCAGTATTAAACTCACATATATTAATATTAATCCTAAATTTAAATCGACTAAATGCCCCAATCAAAAGACACAGACAGGCAAATTGGATAAAAAGCCAACACCCATCGGTATGCTGCATCCAGACCCATCTCACATGCAAGGACACACAAAGACTCAAAACAAAGGGATGGAGGAAGATTTACCAACCAAATGGAGAGCAATAAATAAATAAATAAATAAATAAAAAGCAGGAGTTACAATTCTCACCTCTGATAAAATAGATTTTAAAGCAACAAAGATCAAAAGAGACAAAGAAGGACATTACATAATGGTAAAAGGATCAATGCAACAAGGAGAGCTAACAATCCTATATATATACGCACCCAATACAGGAGCACCCAGATACATAAGGCAAGTTCTTAATGACTTATAAAGAACTTTATAAATGACTTAGACTCCCACACAATAATAGTGGGAGACTTTAACATCACGTTGTCAATATTAGACAGATCAGCGAGACAGAAAAATAAACAAGGATATCCAGGACTTGAACTCAGACCTGGAACAAGTAAACTTAATAAACATTTACAGAATTCTCCACCCCAAATCCACAAAACATACATTCTTCTCAGTACCACATCACACCTACTCTAAAAATGACTACATAATTGGAAGTAAATCACTCCTCAGTAATTGCATAGCATTTCACAGGTTTAAATGAAATATTGGTTGGGTGCTTGTTTGTTATTTTCCTCCATTATTCCTTCCAGTCTCCATTGTTAAGCACAATTATTGGCATAAAAGAGGTTTTGAATACCCATTTTTAGACTGCATTCTAGCCTGGGCAATAAAGCAAGACTCCCGTTCCCTCTCCCTCTTTCTCTTCCTCTTTCTTTCTCTTTTTCATTCTTTTTTTTCTTTCTTTCTCTCTTTCTTTCTTTTTTCTTTCTTTTTCTTTCTTTCTTTTTTCCCTTAAAAAAAAAAAGATTAGCTGTCACAATATGCAAACTACCTCAGGTCTCTCTTCATCTCTTTATCTTTACTGCTGCTGTTCTAGTATAAACCACCAGCGTCTTTCACCTGGACAAATGCAACAGTCTTCTACCTGCTCTGTTGTCAGTCAGCTTTCTTCGGCTTATGCTATGGTAACAAGCAAACCCTAAATCACAGTGCCTTTTGTTGGTAATGGGTTGTTGTTTGCACACTTTACATGCTGGCTGTGGCTGTATTCTATGTTTCATCTTTACTGAAGGACTTGGGCTGAAGGAACAGCTCCTGTTTGAGTTGTGCTGCTCTCATGGCCAAGAGAGACAGAATAATGGCAAGACACCATCATGGCTCTTTGCACTGCCACTCCAATGTGGCATCCATTATTCTGCTTATACTTTATTGGCCAAGGTAAGTCAGAGGGCCAATATTGATACCAATAGGCAGGAAGTATATCTTTTTACAAAAAAAAACAATAAATATTTAAAAACTGTAATGTACTTACCACAACCTCTATCGCCTATTCTCCACAATGTAATCAGAGATGTTCTTAAAATTGAATTATGTCAATACTCTCCTTTAAAACACCTTTAAATGATCAATGCTGTATTAATCCGAGTTCTCCAGAAAAACAGAACCAAAGGGGTCTGTTTGTGTATAAAGATAGATAGATGATAGATAGAGAGATAGATGATTGATTCATTGATTGATTGATAGATTTATTATAAGGAGTTGGCTCCCACAATTATGGAAGCTGTCAAGTCCTAAGATCTGCAAAGTGAATGAGAAAACTGGATATCCAAGAGAGCCAATAGTTTAGTTCTGAAGATCTGAGAATCAGGACAGCTGATTATGTAGTTCTGTTAACAGTTTGAAGGTGATTAGACTCAAGACCCATGAAGAGTTCAAGTCTGAAAGCAGGAAAATGCCAATGTCCCAATTTAAACACCATCGGGAAGGAAGAATCCTCTTTTACTTGGGGAAGGGTCAGGCTTTTTGCTCTATTCAGAGCTTCAACTGATTGGATGAGGCCTACCCACAATAGGGAGAGCAATCTGCTTAATTAGTCTACCAATTAAACATTTATCTTATTAGAAAAACATCCTCACAAAAAGACTCTGAATGATGTTTACCAAAGCTGGGTATCCTGTAGCCCAGTTAACTGACACATAAAAGTAACCATCATAAATGCATTTTCAAATTCCAAACACACTTGAATATAAATTCAAACTCCTACCCATGATCCATAAGGTCATGTTCCTCCCAGCCTCACCTCAGGCCATATTCCCACATACTTGTTCTATTGTAACCACAGTACTGGCCTGACTGCTCCTGAAACTCGCCAAAATCTTGATGCTGCAGTATTTTTATATTCACTGACCTGCTAGGCTGGAATCACTCTTTCTCTGCCCTGCAATGTTTCACATGTCATGACTGGATCTTTCTCACTTTTCGAGCCTCAGTTTAAATGCCTCCTCCTTGGAGATACCTTCCTTGATAATCCTATCTAAAGTAGCAATGCTTCTTTCATTCCTACTTTCTTTCATTAACCCATAATCTCTGGTAAAGTACCTTGGCTATGTTTCAATAGCTATTCTTAATGATCTAAAATTATTTATTGTCTCTCTCCTCTACTCAACATAAGTGCCAAGAAGCTTAAACTTATGTCTGTCTTTCTCACCAATGCCTATCTAGCCCCAATATAGCTCATGATACATCATAAGCATTCCATAAACATATACTAAATAAGTGAAAAATTGAATGGGCCATGAGAACTCAGAAATGAGTTAGGCAAATTCATTGGGTCTAAGTATGATTGCAGTCAATCTAAATGAAAGATTTTTCCAAATAGAAAATAATTAACTACCTTCATATTTCTCCATAAAAACACTTTTAAAAATGTCTAGTTGATGCCAGGATTTCTTGAGATTTATGTGACTATTTATTCTTTAGTGATAATGCAAGGCCAGAGAGGTTGAATGGCTATCCTGTAATAATCCAAATGTTTCTTTAATTCTGACTGATAACGTTTGTACAACAAGTAAAAATACTGTCTTCACTTTGATAGAGGGCCCTAAATTCTGGATTTACTATTTAATGGTTTATTTTGCCTAGTATTGGATTCAGTTAGAAATACTGTAAGACTCTGGGACTCCTCTGAGTTTTATTAATCCAAAAAGCTACTGTCATATACAAAGATTGATCTCCAAGCCTCAGCTTCCTCAGATATAAAACAACAATGACAATATCTCCTTTCCAACGTGTCTAGCACAGGTCTTTGCCCACAGAAAATCTCAGTGGACTCCAGCTGTTCTTAGTGGATAGGTGTTAAGATGAGAAGCCTTAGTAGGTCAGCCCAGAAATGAGGAAGAATTAGTTGGGACTTGGCTGGGAAGCCTAGGATGCTCCAGTCATGGGACAGACAGAATTCAAGGCAGGCTGACCACACATTTCCAGGACCAAAGTTTTAAAGTCCATGAAGACTGGAGAGTACAAGATAATATAGACATTCAGAAGGAACTGTGTTAGTGTTTAAAATATGAGGACAGGGACTCAAGAAAGAGAAGAAACATCCAGAACTCAGATAACTAAGGATCCAGTGCATAGGACAATCTACAACTCTCATGCAAAGTTCCTGAAACCTTGTTTGGTAAGTATCAGCTGGCCTGAGCCAAGGGAAGGAAGAATCCTCTTTTACTTAGGGAAGGATCAGGCTTTTTGCTCTATCCAGGACTTCAACCGATTGGATGAGGCCCGCCCACATCAGGGAGAGCGATCTGCTTAATTAGTCTACCAATTAAACATTTATCTCATTCAAAAAACATCCTCATGGAAACATTCCAAATAATGTTTACCAAATAGCTGGGTATCCTGTAGCCCAGTCAATTGACACATAAAATTAACCATCATAAATGCATTTTTAAATTGAGGTTTGACAGAAAGTGATCGAAATTGAGGTTTCAGTGGCAAGGACACCAGAAATCATTAGAGTTGTAGGGGAGAGCTCAAGCATTATGAGACTCTCTGCAAGTTGAAATAAGAGGTCATCATGTGGTTGACAATACCTTGACTTTACAGCACTAACATAATGTCCTATTCTCTAAGCAATAATAGTTTGACCCATGAAGGATGTAGTATGTACTTAGAGTAACTTAATGGATGTGATAACTAAAGCCAAGAGTAGTTTAATCACATAATTCACCCATGAAGCTGGAGTGGGAGCACTGCATATGCCTTTTTACGTCCAGCCCAGAATTTTACCTTTCATTGTAGGAACTCACAATCAATAAATATCAAAAGTACACAATGAATACTTGCCAACTCTACCTTCCTAGAAAGATCTGTGTCTATTTTGATTGGATGCCTGGTGTACACTTGGGGACTTTGGTCAGGAAAAGACCAACCATGATTCTGGACTGGACACCAAAAACAAAAGATATTTTCCTAAATAAATTGAATGCAGGTTTCTTTTCCTTTTATCTAGTGAGTGTGAACTATGTTGGCTGTTCCATTTTTATTCTTATTTCTACTTGTGAATTGCTTCTGTGTTCCCTTTTATGACTGATTTTGCAATGGTTTCCATGTGACATATGTTATTTTTATGTCCAAGTAGAATAGGAAGCTGCCCACCAAATACAATTTGAAAACTTGATGATCCAGTTTTCCCACTGCCTAACCCTGTCACCTCAACTGATTAGTCTAGACGCCAAAGTGAGGTGCTGTGAGGCTTTTGTGTGATTACAGACGTCACGTGGGAAGGAAATGTGTTGAGCCCTCATTAGTCATTAATACCATCTCAGATAAGTACATCAGGGTGAAAAAAATGACTGTGATGGCTTTTTGTATCCATTTTTTGTTGTTTTTCAAAAAATCTGTTTTCTAACTATAAGCATTTACTTCTTAAAGAATAGCTATGAATAAAGAAGTTTCTATTAGGAAAAATTCATTCTACAAACTTTAGATTGTGATTCTCAACTTTGGTTGCACTATAAAATAATCTGAGAAGATTTTTAAATCCTTGCACCAAATCTGCACCCCAACAGTATGCGTGAATCCCTGGAAGCAGGACCTTGGAGCCAGTGCTTTTTATAAAGCTCCCCAGGCAATTCCATTGGGAAGCCAAGGTTGACAAGCACTTCTCTGAATGTCTTCCAGCATGAATAGAATAATAACATGAAGCATTTGTAAAGGTTATTTATCTTCATAGTAGAATTAAAATATTGAATAAACCATTTAAAAGATAGATTTTAAAAAGTAATAATCTTTAATTTAGGATACATGGAGACTGAGAATTAGGGGTAAGGGGCAATTCATTACCTGTGTACGGTCATAACACTTACCTTTAGTAAATGTGTTAATTGTATAAAGAGAAAACAGACCAAAAGTAGTAGAAAAAATACATGTAGTGGTGTTGATAAGAAGAAATAGTTTTGAGCAAATAAGGTCTTATACTGAATCTTATTTTTCTCATATGACTAAAAAATAAAATTGACAATGGAATAATGATTGCATTTACATTGTATTACTTCCCACTTTTTGAAATTAAAATATAAGTGCTGTAAAACAGACTCTTTTTGGTGTCTAGTTTTGCAAGTTTTGACAAACACAGTTTTGTAACTACTATATAGTGGTTACCCCTTAAAAATTATCACCTTCCTATTTGTAGTCGACCTCTCTCCTTCACCCTTAGACCCTGCCAATCACTGATTTCTTTCTTTCTTTTTTAGAGACAAGGTCTCACTATGTTGCTTAGCCTGGCCTTGAACTCCTGTCCTCATATAATCTTCCTGCCTCGGCCTCCAGAATAGCTGGGACTAGAGGTGCACACCTCTGTACCTGTCTTCACTATTCTTCTGGTTTTGTCTTTTCTGAATGTATTGTAAATAAAGTCATGCAGTTTTGTTGTAGTTTTAATAGTAATATTTTAATACAGCATAATTAATGTGTAGATTTTCTGCAATATGTTCTGACATGATTAGATATTCTTGCCTGAAAGAGAAACCTGTCATCCTTAACTAGAAAGAATTTATTCTGAGAGCTACCTGCACTGTAAACAAATGTGCAGAGCTGGCGCAGGTGACTGCTTGGGGGGGCAGACTTCACCAATTTAAACCAAATTCAGTGATTGAAATACTGAGATTGATTCAGAAAAACACTAGTCACATAATTAAGCCTAAGGAAATAAAACACAAGACAGAGAAAATATCTTTTAACAAAAAATAAGTGCTTCCTTTTCTTGCTTGAAAAGCAATATATAGTAGAAACAGTAGAAGCAAAGGCAAGTAAGTAGAAGGACCTGTGCTCCCACTACCAATGAACAATTGTAGTTTTTAATTCACAATTTAAAAATATTTCACACATAGTCATACACACACACTTATGCAAATCTATAAAGAAATATATATATATGCTTTTACTTACAAAGTGGGTATTTTGCATACTGTTTCATAAAATATCTTTCTCTTGAAGCTTTTTACTGAATTATGAATAGTTTCTGTCAAAAGTACCTGGTAATGGTTGAAAGTACAGGAGTTAGGAACAGGGACTTTGGATCAGACGTACCTGACTATTACCCCAGCTCCTCCGCTTAACTAGATCGGTGATCTTGAACAAAATACTGATATTCTGTAAGCTACATTTGTCTCGTTTGTAAAATAAAGACAATTATACCTAATTTGTAAGTTCGTTGTATTAAGATAAAATAATACATGTAAAGTATTTAGCACATTGCCTGGAAAATAATAATTAGTTATTCTACCAAATTAGTGAACAGGAAAAGCTCAGGAAATACTTGAAATCAACATTTTTCTTTTTTTTTTGGAAAAGGTGTTCTCCCATCTTCATTGCATAAAATGTATTCATCCCCATTCCCCAGATGAAATTTTCACAGGCCCCATCACTTTTCTTTTCATTTTTAGGTAATTGAATACTACCTAAATCACTTTAAGTTGTAAATATATTCTCATTCAGAAATTAGGTGGCCTAGTCCCAGATAATAATCAAAATTCTCAATGTGATATAAAGTCAAGTCTTCTCCCAGTCCCTGCTTTGGGGGAGGAGACTTCAGTGGAAAATAAAGTTGTGGTAACTTTTCTACTTCTGCATTGCACTCTTCTTCCATCCCCTGGCTGACACTTCACATCTTGTAATTGGAGAGGGAGGAGTGATAATTATGCAGGGAAGTTCTTGCTGGAACTAATGCTATACATAGGCCTGGGTTGTTGGGGCCGGTGGACAGCTGACTCTCTGGGAGGCACTTTATTTGGCTCTTCAGAGGACTCTGCTGTGCCCTCTGTCCTGCAGCTCTCTTGACCCAAGTGAAAGCATCTCTATTTCTGACAGGCCCTTAGGACTCTTTTTTTTTTTTTTTTTTTTGAGACGGAGTCTTGCCCTGTCACCCAAGCTGGAGTGCAGTGGCATGATCTCTGCTCACTGCAACCTCCTCCTCCCGGGCTCAAGCGATTCTCCTGCCTCAAACTTCTGATCAGCTGCAACTACAGGCGCGGAACACCACACCCAGCTAATTTTTGTATTTTTAGTAGAGACAGGGTTTCACTGTATTGGCCAGGCTGGTCTTGAATTCATGACCTCGTGACCCACCCGCCTCAGCCTCCCAAAGTGCTGGGATTACTGGCATGAACCACTGCGCCTGGCCAGGACTTTTTCTTTGCCCTAGGAATTTGGCAGTCACTTCTGGGTTCTGGCTGCTTTTGTTTCTCTGTGCATGATGCAGTCCTTTGGAATAGACTCATAATGAATTCCTCTAACATGCAAAAGCCTTTCCCTCCCTCTGGTCCATGAGAACCCTGGAGAATCATTTGCCCCAACACAGGAATTGTAGGAGGACACCTCAATATGGAAACATTCTTGTGACTCCATGACTAATGCTGTTAGGAATGAAGAAATAAAATTTGTGTTATGCTAGTAGTGAGAAAATTAATCCAAGGTTGTTACTTGTTTACAACCCAAACAAGTAAAGAGCCAAGTAAAATGTGTTGAATTTTCAAAAAAACTGATCTGATTTCAAAAACCTTTTCGTCATACTTTTCCTATTAATGTAATCAGGGCTCAGTAGATAAATGTTGGATCTGCATCTATGGCCAGGAATACAGGAGCCCTGAGAAAATTAAAGAGGACCTATAAAATTAAGTAGCAAATGATTTTTCTCAAATATTTGAGAGAACAATTTACTGTTCAGCCAAATTGTAATCATAATGATGTCTTTTGAAAATTAACTTAGATTAGCCATGATAATTTTTCTCTCTTCTTTTTTTGTATCAAACACTGAGCACTTATTAGCTATTACGGCGTAAATACTCTCACTAAATGAAACACCAGTATTACATCCCAGCCACCTGACTCCTGGTAATAAAGTACCACCCCTACCTTGAAAAGAGTCCAGTTAAATAAAATACAGGCTGTTCTGATGCCACAGTGTTGGCTCAGGTTTAATCTTTAACTACTCAGTCAATGTACCGTGTTAATCACTGCTTATTTGAGTGATAGCATTTTTATTCCATGTCAAGCATTTTATTCTTGACTTGGTATTTGGCCAGAACAGTTGGTCAGTGGTGGAATGGTTTAGTGGTCTTACTTTTTTCCTTTTATTCACTAATGCACTCTCTCAGAAAGGCATCTGACAGAAAGATTTGGAGGTGGGCAGGGCCTTTCATTTGTCTTCCAGTTTTATTACTCTGTCCCTCTTAGGCCTAGCTCACATCCAGTGTCTCAGAGTCTCTGTCTGCCAAGAAGCCCACCTCCTGGTTGGAAAGATACCCAAATCAGGAGACATTAGACTCAGGAGCTGGAAATAAAGAGATCAACATTAAACATCATGCATTCAGTATTCTATTTCATGACCCTAAGTAATAAACATGAAAAAAAAAAAACCGATATGCCCTTAGGGGCACGGGGCTGTAAAGGACTCCACTCAGTGATGACCTGGTAAAATCAAACTATTCTTTCTCATCTTTCCCCTTAGAGGGTTAATTTTAAGAAATTGATCTAGCTGGTAAAGTGTCTGGCAAATGCTTCAGCAAAACATTTTTAAAAGTACCTTCCAAATCTATTTCACAAATATAATGAATACAGGAAATTTTTTTTTTCTTTTTGAGACAGAGTCTTGCTCTGTTGCCAGACTAGAGTGCAGTGGCACGATCTTGACTCACTGCAACCTCTGCCTCCTGGGTTCAAGCAATTCACCTGCCTCAGCCTCCCAAGTAGCTGGGACTACAGGCACACATCACCACATCTGGCTAATTTTTTGTATTTTAGTAGAGTCAGGGTTTCACCATATTGGCCAGGATAGGCTCAATCTCCTGACCTCGTGATCCACCCACTTTGGCCTTCCAAAATGCTGGGATTACAGGAGTGAGCCACTGCACCCGACCAATAATGGTATCTTTCTACAAACTAGCTAGGATTCTTTTGTTGCAAGTAATAGAAACACAATTGGAACTAGCTGAAGCAAAAAGCGAAAGGACACCAGAAAGGCATCCCAAAATGTATAAAAATACCAAAGCATGTAATAGAATCCAGAGGGTATAATGTCCACTGGACTTCAGAAATGGCCCACAAAACTGATGTCCCTGTGGAGACTTGGGAAACATTCCTTCTATGTCTTTTCTCTGTGAACGTAAATGTACTTTTTTCTTACCTTGTGCTGCCCCCAAGTCCACATAGTGGAATATAACTTAAAAGAATCCACATTTTATATGTCATCATTGAAGAACCCAGGGAGAGTCCCAGCCCTCAAATTCTCAAATCTGTGATCTCATGGCTCAGTGTAAATCATGCACCCATCCCAGGGATAATCTGTGTCCCTGATGACTGAGTCATGCCACAAAAGTGCTGTTGTAGTTTAAGATCTATGGATTGAGATCATTGGGGCAATTCCCAGAAAATCTGAGATATTTTCCTTGAAACATTTTGTGAGGTAGGGGAGTTTGGGGCAAATTGAAACATTGGCAGCCTGTGCTTTCAGCTTTTCAGATAGTGAATGCTAACATGCTGAAGTTTTAAACAGAGCTGTGGAGATAAAAGAGTATATGAATGGATTCATGTGAGAAGTAAATATGTATAGTATTGCACTACATTAAAATGCTACTTGGACTTATTTGGAAAAGAGGCAACACAACAAAAAAGTTAAATGTTGACTCTGGAAATTTTTGGCCTAAATTTGAGATTTGGCTCCACTATTTACCATCAATGGGTCTGCTCTGTGCCCAAATTTCCTCATCCATATAAAGAGACTAACAGGATCGCACATCTCTATGGGTTACTATGAGATTAAAATGAATTAATACACACACAAACTGCTCTGAACAATGCCAGGTGCAAAGGAACACTTTAATGTTAATTGCTGACACTTTTTTTGAATATTCAATATGAGAAATCAGTTTATCTTTTATCTCACCCTACTGAGTTACTGTGGGATAATGCAAGACCTAATTATTGCTGCATTAGCTTGGACTCAGTTTCTCAGATGCATAATACTGGCTTTGGTTGCCTTCCGTGGGGACTCATCAGACCACTCAAAGTCATTAAACTCTTTAATGAAGCAAATAGTGCAGAACTGAATAATGCCCAATAGTCAAATGAGGTCTTGTATTCACTTTTAACTTTATGATTCTAGATGAATCTATATGACATTGGGGTCCTTCCCTTTCACCCACTGTATAGGCAGATGCAGGTAAAAAATGTTGCCTCTCAAAATTATAGTCATTTTATGCACACATAAAATGAAGAGGCCTGTGGGTTAGGAAATAATAATACACCATTGTTTTGAGCTTCATAAATATGCATATCTGCATATAAGTCTTCAAGTTTCATAGGCTCATGAATAAATGCAGGGACATGGATTTAGCACATATTTCTTATTTAGTGTTTATGTGCTTTTCCATCTGTTGTTTGATTATTGCATAATAGAAGAGCACTTATACAGCTAAAAGAAAGACCTATTTTACTTCCAAACCTGTTTTCACAAAACAATAGATCCATTTCAAAGGCTTGTATATTACCGTGGAAGGTTGTTGTGGGATAGGTAATATACAAGAAGCAAATTCACTTTCCTGTTATTCCTTCACTTTTTATTTCATTCATATACCCCCTACAGCCACACACACACCTTACACACTTCACACACATGCATAATAAGAAGGTTCATACTATTCCAGCTATTACTTAAAAGTGAAACAAAAAGCCACCTGCAGGTTGAAATAGTTATTAGGTTTAGCTGTGTCAACAAAACTTATAGTTATATGAGTGTCCTGAATTAATTCTAACAATCTTGGAACCATGTTTTTAAAAAGAATATTAACAAGACAGACTTTGGCCAGAGAGGGACTTCTGTGCTGTTAAGGGCTCTGAAAATACATTTTTGAGAAATAATGAAAAGAACAGAAATGCCTTAGGCTCTTGTCACTCAATGCAGTTCAGTGGTAAAACCTCCTCATGCCTTTAAAAATTACAAGCCACTAGTCGAAGATTTCATGCACAGATATGCTTTAAAATTTAATTTGATTTAAATGGTATATAATTGTTTAAATTCTATAAAAATATATATTCAATTAAACAGATATTTATTCTACTATTTCACAAAGGATTATATTAGGTGCTGGGTGTTGTGAGTGAAGAGGATGGGCTTAGCTTTGGATATGAAACGTTTGAAGAGTTGTCAGGATGGTCATATACAGCAGGCAATTTAGTACATTCTGGTCTGAGTCTGCATAGAGTAAGCAGGGCTACATGTGAATAGGTGTTAATATAAGCTATAGAGAAAGTATGATTAATGTAATCAGCACAGTGAAATGAAAAAGGGCCCAGGAATAGAATCACAGTTGCCTGCAATTTAAGGGAATCTGAACCTCCATGTCCTGCTCACCCCCTTTACTCCACTAACTTAGCCTGCCACTTGGTGGCTCTAGTCAATTTCACTTGAGGGGAAGGGTAGCTAGGTGTCATTTCTCCCATGGGCAGCTTTGGAGACTGTGTGTTTCTGTGTGTTTTTGCATCTGTGTGTGAACAAGACGGTGGAGGAGCAATAAGTTCTGTTAAAATTCATCAGGAAAGTAGACGTTCCAGTGAGAACTAGAAAAGTAGAGGGTCATGATGGACACCAAGGAGGACGAACATTTCAAAAGCAGAGAGTGATAAGCGCCCTTAAATGGTGTAGACAGGAAGATAACAGTGTAAATTGTTATCCTCTCTGTGACTTGGATAATGATTTATTGAAGTCATTCTGAAAAAAAAAGGTAAAGTAGGGTTCTAAGTGAAGATCTCATTTTGAAACTATTGGAAAGTAAACTGAAATAGAGGGTGATGGCAGTTATGAAATAAAGCCTTTAAGCATAGCCTATTATTTTAGGAAGTCCCTTATTAAAGGAAAAAGATGAGACAGCAGCTTAATGCAGAGGCAGGAACAAGAAAGAAATTTGTTTTAAGACAGGGAATACATAAACATGTTTGTAATCGGAAGAGAAGAAACAAGAGGAAAATGACGGATTGCAAATGAGGAAACAGGAATGATTGATGGAGTAAAGTTCCAGAGGACAGAAGGATGAAAGGTATCGAGATAACAAGTGGAACAATTATTTTACATAGAGACAAAATAATTATTCCCCTGAGACAGGATGAAGGAAGAAAAACATGGGTACCATTCAGAGAAAATCCAAGGTGAAGGGGAGGATAATTAAAGTAGTTGATCCTAAGAGTCTCGTGGAAATGCACCCAGTGTTGGGTGCAGTGTTTCCTCTTCTGCCTAGACAGAGAGAGATATCAGCCTGATCAGAGACTCACAGAACTATGGGTTTAATAAGAAATATATCTGATCCATGTCAGCATCAAGCAGCACATATATGACTATGTTAAGCAATACTTTTTTTTACTCAGTGAGACTTCATGACCAGGTCAAGATCTGAGCCTTATAAGTAACGCTGGTCCAGTGCTGGGCAATCTTCCTCTCCTTAACCTGCATTGCAGGGCCCAGCATTTATCCCTGCCTGCCTGCACGGACTTTCAACGAGCAGTTCTGACCAAGGTCTGCTGAGTAGCTTCCACTCTTCTTTTTTTTAATTTGTATTTATTTATTTATTTTTTAAAGACAGGGTTTCACCATGTTGGTCAGGCTGGTCTTGAACTCCCGACCTTAAGTGATCCGTCCACCTTGGCCTCCAAAGTGCTTGGATTACAGGCGTGAGCCACCACACCCGGCCAGAGTAGCTTCTACTCTTAAAACACAGCAATGCTGCCAACTCTTTTTGGAGGCTGGTGAGAGGAGTGAGCAAACAGTCTGAGAAGACAACTGGGGATGCAAAGTCAAAATAAAAGACAACTGGAACAAGCCGATTTTGAAATTAATTTATTCTTCAGTGATAAAGTGAAGAAGGTAAAGCTATTACATACATTTGGTAAAGATTGGGTAATTATGAACAAATTAGAAGTTCCTGTTGCTGTCATAAGTCGGAAAAGATTGTCAAACCAAACTAGGAGAAGCCCATGCTACTGAATTAATCAATATTTAGATTTGCTTCTAAATTTGTACTTTTTTGTGTTATGCAACACCTCAGCATCCAGAGAGTCTAAATTTCATCCTTGAGTTAAGTCAGATTCCTTGCAAGTTGCATTCTATTGCCAAGAATCACTTTTACTGACTGTGCTTTGGCATTTTGCATTGAGATACTGTAAAGAGATTTATGAAATATTCTTTTTATCTCTTGTAGGAATATTGTTGAAGGTATTGCCTGCCACAGCAGGCTGCTTCTTTTGTGCAGGCCCATGAGAGTATTTTTTTTTTTTTTTTGTCCTTAGGCCTGAACTTGAATTTCTTCTGAGCAACTGGAACATTTTGATTCTATAGGCATTGGGTATATTGTAATTGATTCCAATTCCTTTTTTGCTTTGGCTGTGTATCTACTGAGAATGCTTTTAGATACAATAACTTAGAATAACCAAGGTAAGTTATTTTTTTTTCCTTTTTTTATGGCAAGAAAGTCTAAAAGTAACTGACTGCTGTGGTTAGTTCAACATCTCATAAAAGGACAAATGTCTCTGAATTTCTTTCAGACACAGGATGGCAGGTGCAGCTCCACCTATAATTCTCAAACGTCAGCATGCAACAAAATCACTTGGGGAGCTGAGAAAGTGCCCAGAGGCCCAAACTCCTTGAAAGAGAATAGGGCCTGTGCCTCTTATATGATTACCGGGTTCCTAGATGATTCCACTATTGACCCAAGCTTGAGAACCACTGCTCTAGTGTCTGCCACTCAAGACAAGAAGGTAAAAACAAAGCATGTCTTTTCCTTCTGCAGAGTCTGTCTTCTTGGCTAGAAAGAAAAATGTTCTGTTACTCCAGCCAACTCCCTCTTACTTCTGCTCTAAAGAAGGCTGAGGAAGCATATAACTTTCCAGAGATTAAAGAACTTTGCCTCCAAACTCAAATTTTTTGCATTAAGGAAGAAGTAGAGGAATGGGTGTTGGATGGGTAAAGATCAGTGGTTTGGAGCCAAATTGCTTCTAGTTATCTTGAAATTTATTATATATATTTTTAGTGGTAATGTTATCCTAAATTAATTTTGCTTTCCTATGTTTCTCCGATTTTTCTGTTAAAAATATTAGTTGTTACATATAAATTTATAAACCTAACCTCAACTATTTTCAAAATGCTGAATGTATGGTGACTGATGAAATTCTTAGACAGTCACTTGCCTCATTATCAACAGGAGAATCCAGGGGTGGTGAGGTTCCACTCCAAGCTGCCTTGGGGCCACAGTGAGGAAAATGTATGCATGCTTATTTCCCAGTTTTCATGTTCTGGGTTGAAAGCAGGCTGACAGGGTGATTCATAGCATCGAAGTTGGCAATTCTCCTTTAGCTTAAGTATGAATGCTGGTTATTTTCTGACACTTTGTGTCTCTAGCTCATTAGATCAGAATCCTGACTATGTATCAGAAAAAATACTGATGCTCTGTCCTATCTCCATTGGAGGTGGTGCTTAACCATATTTTCATTTAAAAGCTTCTCAGGTGATTCTTTTTTTTTTTTTTTTTTTTTTGAGATAGGTGGTTGCTCTGTCTTTTGGCTGGAGTGTAGTGGTGCGATCTCGGCTCACTGCAACCTCCCCCTCCGGATTCAAGCAATTCTCCTGCTCAGCCACCCAAGTAGCTGGGACTAAAGGCACATGCCACCACACCCAACTAATTTTTAAATTTTTAGTAGAGACAGGGTTTCACCATGTTGGCCAGGATGGTCTTGATCTCTTGATGTCGTGGATCTGCCCGCCTCAGCCTCCGAAAGTGCTGGGATTACAGGCGTGAGCCACCGTGCCCGGTCGCTTTCCAGGTGATTCTAATGGACAGCCAAGGTTAAGGAATGACTGGAGTGGCTGGTAGACTGTCTCCCCTAAACTCTCTCTTTTGTGCTCGGACTTGGCTTGGTTTTTCTGATTCTATTCTTCATTTCAATTTCTGTCTGCAGTTCTCACTCCAGGATCTCTATTCTTTTGTTGCCAGATGTTAACCTGATTTTTGTTTGTGACAGCTCTTTGAGTTCAGGACTGGTTTTCTTGACCCTAGACTGTAGGTTTTAATTAACCCTGCTCTAACACTTCAGTGGCAAGAGTTGAGCTCCTTTTTGTGATTCGCAGTAGTACACCAACTCATCCCACTGACAGCCAAAAAGTGTGGGAAAATCTCAGGGCTTACAAACTGTGTTTAAGGAGGCAATTATTGACTCTTCAGAATTGCAGTGTTCAATATTCAGGAAGCTTTCTTTATTCCATCCTATTTCACCTAAAGTTCAGCTTGGCTCTCATTTAGTCTCAATCTGCTTCTAGGTAAATCTCCCAAATAGCCTCTTGACACAGAGAGCTGGTTGCTTTCTCCTCCCAGTTCCTAAACCCAGAAATCCTCACAACTCTGCTCTCTCCTGTAGATCTGTGAAAGGTCATTTTTGTACTGATGTACTGAAATTTTGTTAATTTAATCTTTACTCTCCTAGGTTATTATTTTTTTCTTGAGTTTTAAATTGCTTTCCTCATCAACTTTCTTCAGGTTCTCGGCCCTCTAGGTATGTATAGCCTGTATACCCAATCTATGGGCAAACAACAAATGTGCCTCAAATCGAGGCAATAAAATCAATGGTTAAACAAACACCCAGGTTTTGCAGTCAAGCATGCTGGGCTCAAATTTTAAATCTGTGACTTCCCAGTTGGCTTTCTCACTTGCAAAGTGGGGTAGTGATAGGACCTAATTTATAGGATTCTTAGTAGAAAGAAATAAGATGATCTTGGAGGATTTCCTGATACACAGTAAGTGCTGCAGAAATGTTAGGTGTTCGCCACAGATACTGAGATGGAATTTGCATCAATGCGTTCATTTGTTGAGGATCAACACCTGTAAAAGAAAGCAGGGACGTTCAACTGAGATGTTGGCCATGCTGTATTTTCAAGTAAACATTTCCTTTTCTCTCTCTCTCTCTCTCTCTCTTTTTGAGACAGAGTCTCGCTCTGTCACTCAGGCTAGAGTACTGTGTCGTGATCTCGGCTTACTGCAACCTCCGCCTCCCAGGTTCAAGGGATTCTCCTGCCTCAGCCTCCTGAGTAGCTGAGATTACAGGCATCTGCCACCATGCCCAGTTATGTATTTTTAGTAGAGATGGGTTTTCATCATGTTGGCCAGGCTGGTCTCAAACTCCTGACCTCAAGTGATTCACCTCCCTTGGCTTCCCAAAGTGGTGGGATTACAGGCGTGAGACACCATGTCTGGCTGTAAACATTTCCTTGATAGTCACTCTGTGCTGAGTGGAAATGGGTGGCCTTTAGACACTCTCCTCATCACCCACCAGATGCTGCCTCAGGGGAGCTTGTGGCCCTGGGTGAGGACGCTCCCTGCAGGTGAAGGCAACCCTGAAGAGTCTGACCACAGCACGCTGTTGGCGGTAACCCCTTCTGGGCTCTCAGCGGGTCTTTATTGAAGGAGTAGGCAGTGGCTGTCAGTGTCTACCACAGTGTCTCCCTCATTCCTCTGGTTTGCAGAAGAGAAGTGCACCTGTCTGATGTGCCTTGGCCATCGGAGGGGGGGTTATTCCTCACATAGCCTATGTTTAGAAATAATATGTTCACAGAAAGGCCTTATTGTCTTAGTTACAAGTCACCATAAACGGGGTGGGTTACAAACTATGGAAGCTTATTTCTTACAATTCTGGGAGCTGGAAAGTCTGTGCTCAAGGTACTGGCAGATTTGGTGTCAGGTAAGGGCGCTCCTCCTGATTCATTGATGGTTGCTTCCTGCTGTGTACTCACATGGTAGAAGAGGCAGGCAGGTCTCTGGAGTCATAAGGGTGCTGATCCCATTTCTGAGGGTGGAGCCTACCAAAGGCCCTGCCTCCTCATACCAGCACTTTGAGGGATAGAATTTCAACAGTTGACATTTGGAGGGGTACAAACATTCAGAACACAGCAACTATCAACAAATCTGTGGACAAAGAGGACATTTCAGAAGCCTGAGGATATGGCTAATTTCAGGTTTTTAGATTTCTGGGCTAGAGTCCAGGTTTTTATTGCCACAAATAAGAAGAGGGAGCAAAAGGAAGTAAACGTACAATGGGAACAGGATGATTTTAAACACATTTTGGTCCTCAGGCCTTTGTGTGAGGAAGTTTCTGGAGATTCTGCTAACACAGCCTGTCAGCAAACAACAGCATTTGTGCACAGAGCTCCCAGGACTCCACTTTACAAAATCACTTGAGCTACTACTTCATTTATATAAAGGCATTGTCTCAATAGCCTGCAAGAAATTTTGGAAGACAAATGTCATCATTGATTTACAGGTTATTTTCCAGGCTAACTAAAAATCAAAGCTGATTTACTTAAAGTGGTCATCCCAGTTTTAATAAATGTTTAACATCTCAGATGCTCTGGTGTTTGTCTTCATTCTTTAGTCTGAACTCAGCAGGAACTGGATTAATTCCTGAGGAAATATAAACAAATATGTTTTTTACAGGCTTGGGCAAATGTTTTCTGAATCCCTTTGGCCTGGGATAGTTGTAAATACACATGATGTTTAAACAGACCTCTGTGGGGCTAATGGACAGGGATGAGACACCATTAGATTGTGGACTGTCTATACAACAACGATCATCCTTGAGGTTATCCATGGAACCTTTTTTTTTTTTTTTTTGAGACAGAGTTTCGCTCTGCTGCCCAGGTTGAAGTGCAGTGCAGTGATGCAATCACAGCTCACCGCAACCTCTGCCTCCGGGTAAAGCAATCCACCTACCTTAGCCTCCTGAGTAGCTGGGACTACAAGCATGCACCACCATGCCCAGTTAATTTTTGTATTTTTAGTAGAGACAAGGTTTCACCATGTTGGCCAGGCTGGTCTGGAACTGCTGACCTCAAGTGATTCACCTCTCAGCCTCCCAAAGTGCTGTGATTACAGGCGTAAGCCACCATGTCCAGCCCCTTAGTACATTCTTAAATCATACTAGTCAAGCAAGAAAATACAGCTTTGTGGATAAATTCTAGCTATAGTCGGAATTGGGTCCTTCTCCTCTACTCAAAGATTGGATCATTTAGCAGTGATGAATACAAGTTTTGGAGTACTAGAGAGCTGGATTTGAATCTTGCTACTGAAAGAATGTCTATGGGACTTTAGACAAATGGTTTTGCTTCTCTAGGGCCTAGTTTTCTTATCTGAAAAATGAATAAGGTAATTCCAAACTGTGGGACTTCAATGTCTACTGTCAGGCTTTGCACATTCAATATTCAACAAACAAGTAGCATCAACATTACCCTCATCATCATGTCTTTTTTCTTTCACCCGAACAATGTTCAAGAGAAGAATCAACTTTTCTCTTAAATGAATTTCACGCTTTGACTCTTGTGGGCTTTAGTTCTTTTTCCTTTTCATTTATCTTTCACGTAAGTCATGTCTTTGTCACTTCCAGTGTAATTTGTGGACCTCTGGTTCCCATAGATGGGGAGTAATGTTGTATGCAGTAGCTCCCAGGTTTGGGGTGAGGAGCTTGGGCTGTGCTGGTTTTCAGTGACTTTCAAACAAGAACATCACTGTCAATGAATCATTTAGTGAGTATATTGCACCAAATTCTATTTCTTGGGGATAACTGGGAATAGCTTTAATTTCTGCACTATTGACCAGATCTTCTCTCTCTCTCTTCCTTCCTTTCTTCCTTTCTTTCTTCCTTCCTTCCTTCCTTCCTTCCTTTCTTTCTTTCCTTCTTTCTTTCTTTCCTTCTTTCTTTCTTTCTTTCTCTTTCTTTCTTTCTTTCTTTTTCTTTCTTTCTTTCTTTCTTCTTTCTTTCTTTCTTTCTCTCTCTCTCTCTTTCTTTATCTCTCTCCCTTTCTTTCTTTCTCTTTCTTCCTCTCTCTTTCTTTCTTTCTCTCTCTTTCTCTCTTTCTTTTGTTCATTCCCTCCTTCCCTCCTCCCCATCTCTCTCTCTCTTTCTTTCTTTCTTGAGACAGAGTCACACTCTGTTGTCCAGGTTAGAGTGTACTAGTGTGATCTTGGCTTACCGCAACCTCCACCTGCCAGGTTCATGGGATTCTCCTGCCTCAGCCTCCCAAGTAGCTGGGATTACAGGCACGTGCCACCACACCTGGCTAATTTTTGTATTTTTGTTAGAGACGGGGTTTCATCATGTTGGTCAGGCTTGAACTCCTGACCTTGTGATCCGCCTGCCTCAGCCTCCCAAAGTGCTGGGATTATAGGTGTGAGCCACTATGCCTGGCCATGTGTTCTTTAAGTCCCCAGTGGCCATTAGGTGAAGCCTCCAAATTATGGAACTTTAGCCTTCCTTGGGAGAGGTAAACTTCACTTTAGATGGCACCAGAAGGACTTCTCAGTGGGACCCATGGATCTATACTAACGAAAATTTAAATCTTTCTTCCAGCGTTGAAGCAGTTTTTAGGCTAAATTTGGGTTGAGAACAACATCAATTCATACTACTACCTCTCCTTGCATTTTATCCGTGTGTTTACAGTTCTCCAGCCTCCCTATCTGTGGCTACTGTTCTTGCTTCATGCACTTTGGGGTTAAAGCAGGATAGACATATTAATGACAGTGGAGTTAAGACTTGTGGCACATATGGTGGCTGGAAATGAGTCATACAAATGTGTCCCATCTAGACATTGGCTTCAAGGACTCTACTGTGGCCCTAACACTTCAGTCATCACACTTTGAGGCTCTCATCCCTGAAAGAACTAGCACCTCTGTATTCACTTCCCCTCCTGTTTGATTCTCTGTAATCTTATCCCAGTTTAGAATAGCTTTAAGATGGCACATTCTAGAATCAGACTGCCTGGGTTCAAATTCTGGTTTTGTATCTTTCATCTCTAAACTCAGGGCAATTATAATACCTTTCTCAGTGTGTTACTATAAAGATACAGTGCAATAATACTTAGGACAGTGACTGACATAATAAATGTTGGCTGATAACATGTTATTATTATAATTACTCACATACAACACCCTGAGCTTATAATAGGAATCTTAGCCAGGTTCCATTGAGCTCTGGTTTCTTTTGGGTCAACAGCTCATGGAACAATCCTCTGGTTGAGGAAGGAGAGTTTTACTAAAAAAAAAATGACACCGCTTAAAGTTGTCGACATGGCATTATGAAACATGTACAAATGAAATCTCTGGATAAATACAAGCCTGGTGAAAACCACCTTACCAGGCTCTGTGGCTTTGTAACCTGATGCAGCACTCCCATTCCTTCCCTCACCCCCTCTATCAGTAGATCTTAATGCAATAATTGCCCAGGGGATCAAACTCACAATAGAGGGCATAAGAAAGGGTTAGTTAAGAAGAATTAGCAAAATGTACAAAAGTTTGCTTTCCAGTGACTCCATTTGAACCTTGCTTAAGTCATTATTGACTTGCTACACTGGGAAATGAACAAAACAGATGTTCTAGCAGAGCACTTCTAAGTTGGTTTTCTTTGGCATAAGGATTTCTATAAGTTAAAGAGGATTTGGTGAGAATAAATATACAACTATAAATTAATAGAATGAAAAACTAACAGGCTGGACGCAGTGGCTCACACCTGTAATCCCAGCACTTTGGGAGGCGGAGTGAGGCAGATTGTTTGAGCTGAGGAGTTCGAGAACAGCATGGGCAACGTGGTGAAACCCTATCTCTATCAAAACTACAAAGAAAAACCCCACAAAATAACAAATTAGCCAGGCATGATGGTGAGCGTCTGTGGTCCTAGTTACCAAGAAGGCTGAGGTGGGAGGATCACTTGAGCCTGTGAGGTGAAGGTTGCAGTAAGCCAAGATTATGCCACTGCACTGCACTTCAGTCTGGGTGGCAGGGTGGGACTCTGTCACAAAAAAATAAAAATAAAATAAAAACTACTAACAATAATGATGCATTAACTAGATATTTTGGCCAATTAGCCAGTTCTTCATACGTCAGTCTATATTAAAGCAAAAAGCTTGTAAGAGGGGAGTCAAAATGGCTATATAATATGAGATACACATTTTTCCACAAGTGCCAAGCTATTTAGGTGTAAAGAAATTATAACATGAGTTAAGTATAATATGTGACATTTGATGGTGCTTAAAAATTAATGTCTGCTGCAATTTTTAGGCATTCCATTTTAGCCTAGGTCATTCCTGTCTTCTTCACCTGTCATGGCAGTACCTGAAACCATGTCATTGTTCCTATTATTAATCAGATTCCCTAAATTTTTCTTTTTCAAATCTACAATAATTCATATGTGCCCCATCCCTTAAGTTGAAATGTTCTGAATCCATGTCTTGAATACCTGCAAGGAAACATGTGAAAATGTAAGTAAAATATAATCTTCACACGGCACAAAGGCAAGATGATCATTGATGTTGAAGGTGTGCAGAATTCAGACATCACCGTGCAGTTTATACAGTACACATTTGCATTAAGTAAACAAATCCTTTGGAAGTGTGATGCATGTCTTCCGGACAAAAGAAAGAAGATTCCATTTCAATGAGATCTAAAAATACTATGGAATAGTAGTTATATATGTGGAGCTTAAAATAATAACTGGCTTTCACAATAAAATGTGATGGATCTACAATAAACTCACACCCTGGTATTTTAATAATGGCATTTGAGAGAAAGGTTTCTGTAAGCCACTCTTGGTCAATAAACAAATGGTCTTGAAATGCACTATTCTATGAGTTATAGGAACAAAACCTAAAGCGTCTTGGTGGAATAAACTTGAACAATAAAATGCGAAAACTCTATGAACATAAACATAATGCTCGAAGGCAGGTATTTGTCTCCCTCCTTCATTTTCGCTTTTCCAGGTAACAATTCAGCTCTGATTTTGTATCATATCATATATTTCATTCCAGCCAACAATTAACTTATTTCTGGTTAACAAATAACCTATTTCTGTGAAATGACAGCATGGAGCTGCCAACAATACAGCTCAGGAAGACATGGTAATGATTTCTCTCAGGTGTTTGTCTAAAGAAAAAAAGAACGTGACAAGGATGAAGTAAATCTGATGAGCATTAAATGGCAGTGTTGCTTTTTGAAAGAAATCACATGAATGATTGATCAAATACATCCTCAAATACATTTAGCTGTGCGCTGTGCAGGTGAGTGCAGGGCCACGTGCTCCTCTGGCATCACCGGAGCTCACAGCCAGCAGCAGCATCGATCACTAGCCTTTCCAGGAACTATTTTAAAACAGATGTGGCATTTTTTTTTTCTACCACAGTAACTAAGAAATATTTAAAAGATTTTGTTGCCTGAATTTACTGAGGCTCTATTCAAGGACAGGGGCAGGGGATATTCTTCAGTAAAGGCAAATTCCATACATAAGGCATTTTGTAATCTTAAACATTATTTACTCTGTGATGGATTGAATCTTGTTGTGAAATAACTTCCTCTGTGCTCTGCAGTTCTCCAGTGTCCCCTTTCAATGACTTGTTTCTGGCTTCTCTAGAGGTTCATTTGTTCATGAAAGGACAATAGTAACGACTGAAAAGTATATTCCAGAGGCAACCATGCCATTGCTATGACATCTGGAATACGACTTTTTCACTCTAAATATATGCTCTTCAGTACCCCAGCTATCTGTTGTGGGCTAACGTGTATACCCCAAAAAGACATGCTGAGGTCCTAACTCCGGGTACCTGTGAATGTGACCTGCTTTGGAAGTGAACTCTTTGCAAATGTAGTCAAGTTAAGATAAGGTCGTTAGTGTGGGATCTAATTCAATATGACTATTGTCCTTATAAGAAGAGGAGAAAAGGGCCAGGTGTGGTGGCTCACATCTGTAATCCCAGTACTTTGGGAGGCTGAGGCGGTGGATCACCTGTGGTTGGGAGTTTGAGACTAGCCTGACCAACATCATGAAACACCGTATATACTAAAAATACAAAAATTAGCTGGGTGTGGTGGTGGGTGCCCATAATCCCAGCTACTCAGGAGGCTGAGGCAGGAGAGTCACTTGAACCTAGGAAGTGGAGGTTGCAGTGAGCCGAGATACCTCCATTGCATTCCAGCTTGGGTGAGAAGAGCAAAACTTTGTCGAAAGAAAGAAAAGAAAAGAAAGAAGGAAGAGAGAAAGGGAGGGAGGGACGGAGGGAGGGAGGGAGGGAGGGAGGAAAGAAAGAAGGAAAGGAGGAAGGAAGGAAGGAAGGAAGAAAGGAAGGAAGGAAGGAAGGAAGGAAGGAAGGAAGGAAGGAAGGAAGGAAGGAAGGAGAGAAAAGAGGCACAAAGGGTCACTCAAGGAGAACACCATGTAACAGTAAAGGCAGAGACTGGCATGAGGCTCTCTTAGTCAGGAATACCAAGAATTTCCAGCAATACCGGAAGCTAAGAGAAAGGCATGGAATGAGTTCTCCCCTAGAGCCTTTGGGGAGAGAATGGCTCTGCTAATACCTCTATTTCAGACATCTGGCTTCTGGAACTGGGAGAAAATACATTACTCCTGTTTAAAGCCACTTAATTTGTATGATGGTATTTTGTTACAGCATCTCTAGAAAACTAACACACTATCTAAATTTAAATCTCTGGAATGAGGGACAAGAAACTAGTGAGCATACAGACAAACTAGTAATGCACGATGTAGGTATTTGGCCAATACCCACATTGAACGTCTCCACACATTGGTTAATGAAAGGGTGTACTGCAATCATCACTAAATATGTGGGAGGTATAGACTGACAAGGCTTATCTCAGTTTGTCCAGGGAGTGCTGGTTTCCACTTACTTTTTTGGACATAATAACTGCTAGAACTCTTTCAATTTCACAGTATCCCAGTTTGGATAATAAATTATGGTCATATCCCTCTGTGTGCACTTGGTGAAAGAATACAGTTTCATCATTAGTCTTCTGTATTTCTGATTTTAAAAATTTTGGGTATCACTGGCAAAACCCCTCTAACACTGCAGTGAATTGAAGATTTAAGATTCCCAGAGCTTGGGTCACTTTCAGGCTTAATTCATTCTGGAACCTACAAAATTACACCCCTCATACCTGGGTCCTCAGGAAATAATGGTTCACTTTGTTGAATCAAGTTGGAATAGACACAACTAGTCATACCTGGGTGGGGGAGAGCGGGGGTAATAACAACTAAATTCAAGTGCAACACAAGTATTCTGAACTATGCAATTCCTTTCAGTCACTATTGGGTGATTGAGATTAGCAATGTGAACCCTGAAAAAGAGCAGAGTTATGGCCCTTATTTCTTGCTTTGTCATAAATTCTTCCTGATCTTGAATAAATGTATCTTTTCCTACTTGAGAAGTGAAGGCTCTAAGAATTGGCTTTTTATTTTCTTGACATATGCTGCTTAATTAGAGAATCCCACTAAAACACCTTCAACAATTTGAGAAAAACACTTTGTATAGTCCATGCTTTGAGGATGGACCTATACAGAATGTACCCATCAGAGTTGGAAGGACAGGTCAATTCTCATTTCTGGTCAGTTGCATGCTTGCTGTAATACCATGGCAAAGCCCTGGAGAAGTGTATATGAAAGATGACTTTACACAGTGTCTACCAATCTTTGTTCACTCTTTGTTTTCCTCTCCTGTATATTATGTTATATTTAAAATAAAACAATTGACATTGCTTTCTTCTGGTGACTGCTTTTAGCCTCAACTCTGGCTTCTAAAGCTAAAATGAGGTTCCCTGTTTCTTTCTACACTTGTGATTGTCAATTGAAGACCTTAGGAAGGCAGTAGGAGATGTTGCTGACAGCAAAAGCTGATTTGCAAGTTGGTATTGTGTCAGTAGGATGTTTCCCAGGTATTCGCAAATGCAGGTGTGAGCAGAGTGATCTAGGGTAATTGTTAACATCAATACCCTGCACTGCTCCTCCTCATACAGTGTTCATACAATGCTCTTTGAATAGAAGTACCATTGCAATGACAGTACCATTGCAATGACATTATACTTTTCTGTTTATAGGTTTGTTAATTACAATGGATGGTGCATTGCTAAAGATTGAAGCTATATTTACTCACATTTTTATTTTTATTTCTAGTACTTTCGTAAATACTAGATAATAAGCAGAACTGAATGCACATTTAATAAATGAGTAGTAATCTTTTAAAGAACAAAAATTGGCTGGTTATTTAATCACTGAACTAGTATGGCGGCTTTGTAATGTGCCAACTTGGCTAGACTGACATATGTTTACAAGATTTCCCTTTTTTTCTGAAATGTTTCTTTCTTCTAGTGTGATCCATGAGAAATATTCTGGGTAAGCTTCAGAGGGCAGAAAGGAAGCAGCAGCCATATTGCTTTTAAGTGCTCACAAATTTGAGGCAAGGTCATCAGATGGTTTTTTTTTCATTTGTTTTTTTGTTTTTTGTTTTTTTGTTTTTTTGCAGCTCACCAACATTGTTGCTTATCTTCTGTTGCACCTCCTTGGCATGAGATGGCAGCCAGGAAAGAAATTGCTTCACCTGTCCCCAGATCCCCTGTGAATTTCTCCAGCTTATACGTCATCTGTGCATTCAGCTCCATGTGGAAGGGTGTTGGTGTGCCCTGGGGAATACTCACATCTGCAAGTTTAGAAGCACTGAGAACTGAGGCTGGTTCCAGTGTGTCCTTGTATGTCCCAGCATCTGCTTGTGGGCTCTAGCCTGTCCCAGCTTTCCCTCATTCTACAGCCATCTTGCCTCTGACAGCCTGTGCAGTAGACTTCAAGCTCCAGCATCAGATGCAAAGCCAATAGCCTTACCAACACTACTTAACTTTCACAATTCTACAAGGTCAAATTCCTGTAAGAAATCTTTTACATGCACACCCACACCGTATGTGAATATGTGTGTGTGTGTATATATATGTACATATATATATACCTCCTACTCATTCAGCTTCTCCAGTTGAACCCTGATTGATACAGCTGGTTTGGGAGACCCTGGAGATAAATTGCGGAAGAGTGCTCTCTCTCTTCCTCTCTCTCTTTCTCCCTCTGTGCATGTGTATGTATGACTGAGACAAAGGGACTGTAAGTTAGAGTAACGCTAGCTGTTGGAACAAACATCTTTAAAACAAACCTCGGTAATTTAACACAATAAATTTTTCTTGCTCTACAAAAGTCTAATGCATTTCTCACTTCTCTTTGTTGGGGGAGAGGACACATTTTTTTTTTCTGTACTTATTTAGAAACCCAGCCTGAGGGGACTTCTCTATTTCCAAGAAGGGGCTACTGAGGTCTCCCTGGGCAAGAGCATTCAGCCAGAAGACGGGATAAGACACACAGTAGAATATGCCTGCCTACATCCTAGCCACTTCAGGTTAGAAGTGGCACTCGTCGTTCTGGTTATATTGCATTGGTGAGAACTAGTTCCATGACATCACTTTAAACAACCAGTGGAGCTCGGTAGTTCCTTCCCAGATATAATAGCGTCATGGAAGGGGAGAACAAATGTTTGGGAAAATAGCTAGCTATCACTTCCACACAGAGTCTTATGTAAAAATTGTCCATTAAAAAAAAAAAAGAGCTTGATCATCTTTTTTTATTCTTGAATTTCAGCTTGGGTCCAGACTTGTTTAGGGAAAAGAAAATACAGTGAAATTTAGTCTATAGGGAAAGACAGAAAACAGGATGTGGCCAACTTCAAGATGGCATGTTTCATTGTGCTCTGAAGTGAATGGCAGGCAGCACAGCTTGCAGCCACCTTAGAAGATGTTCTGGCCCTTGGAGATCAAGCTGAAATAGAAACATTCATTTGAAAATGTTGTGCTAACTGCCAAAATCGTTAACATCCAAGTTCTAAATGGATGTGTCTTGAGGTAGCTGGCAAACTCCTGGATGCAGCTGTTCCACCCAGTTTTATTCCTTTGTTGCTTGGAGTTGGCTAGCTGCAAGTACAGACATCACTGGCCTAGAGTAAGCAGTTATGTACCCAATTTTGGTACATCTTTTGGAGTAAGTTGGCTGGCTGAGTTTATAGGTGTTTCTTCTTCTTTCCCTCTTGACTTTGCAGCTATTGTACAAAAGTTGAAGTCAACTTCCACTTAAATTCTATTCTGTTTTCTTTAAATATCCTTTTATTAAGTATTTTCAGTTTTCTATTTAAATAAATGATCATAGATGTGCAATTTAGAAAGAAATCAGCATCTAATTAGAGCTCGCATATGTTTATGTTTTTCCTCCATTTACTCATTTAGATGCAAAATTGTTTTTCATTTCACTTTTTTTTTCTGATTGGGTTTTCTATTTTGGCATTTTTCCCTGTTTGTTTCATGGGGTGAAATTTTGTGATTTAATAAAAATCAAGCAACTATCAAAGAGGCAAGTTTTACTAAGGATTGTATATATCCAACAAGCTGTGTATCTGCTGAAAAATCTCTCTCTGCTCAAAGGAGTCTGACTGATAAATTCTTGACTTACTTTATTAACAGTTTTCTTTCTTTAGAAAAGATAAAACAATGTGAGCTATTCGTTTGTACTTAATTTGAATCAACAAAGATGTTTGGTGCTATCCAGGTAAGGCCAGACTCAGAAAGGAGAGCCATTTTCATCTTAGAGTTTTTGGATCCACAGAAGGGAATGCTGAGCCTGTAAAGAGAAGTGAACTAAAGCTTAGACAGGTATATATGAAAAAATAATCCAATGATCAGATTTGGAGAGGAAAACAGCCCAAGACTGTGAAAAAATTTTCAAAAAGAAAATTTTGCACTCTAATAAAAAATAATCCATGGAGGAAAAAAGGAGACATCTGAAAATTCATAGCTGTTATTTTAAAAATTGTACTTTTAAAGGACACTTAAATAATTGAGAAGAGTGATGTAACCAGCAATGATTATACGAGAAGGGGAGAGAGCATAATAACAGTATTAGGAAAAGCTAAAAACCCAGAATCAACAGAACCTTCCAAAAATTCAGTAGATCTACCACAGAAAAGGTCCTATCCATTAGGTATAAGGGCATTTGAGACTTAATCATGCTCTTTCTTCTCAATAAATTTTCAGTCAGTTGTTAAGGGAATTAAACTGTGGCTTTAGACCTTCTTTTAAAAAGCAAAAAGAAAAAAAAAACAAAGACGGAGGATTTATGGTTTTATCAAGAAATTTAATATAAATATGAACTAATAACAACTTTTCAATTATTATTTTGGTTCATTTTTCTTTACTATAAAGAAGAATGATTTAAATTAACAAGATCTAATTTCAATCTACAATTCTACATTTAAGTTAAAGAAATATACTACACTAGTAAAAACCCTGCTCGGTAGTTGTTCATTTAAAAAAATCTAGTTTTACATGCTGTTGATTCAACGTAAGAAGGCAGAGAAGAAGCTTTCTAACTAACTAATATAAATTTAGATTTTACTAATAGAAGGATAGAATTTCAGTCATTGTAAATGAAGCTCACATTGCAGTTTGAACTGGTAACGTCTAAAGTCTTAGATTTATAAATGAGTACATTGAGTGGGCTGTTTTAGGTGGCATAGCTTGCTACAGACTAATCCTTTCAAGGAGGATAATTTACAAATGGGCAGAACACCCCCCTCACCCACACACACACACAGTCCTGTTTGGAAACATTGGAACACTCTAAGTAGTCATGAGTTGAGTTACCAAGATTCCAGAAATAACATAAATGAATTGTTATAGACCAGGAGTTCTGTGAAATCCTTCCCCTTGAGCCATTTTAACAAAAATCTATAAAGCTGAGAATTTGTGAAGATAGAGGGCTGAGATCTTGAGATAAGCTTTTGAAAGTCTCACCGAAGACTCTAAAGCAGGGTTACTAAGGCAATCAAAACTTAAGAAATGAAGACCTTAGAAAAAGGAGAAATGTATTGAGAAGAGCCAATAATCTCAACTGCTCTTCCCCTTGAGGCATTTTCCAATTCATAAGTTGTAGAACCAAAAGGCTACAGGGCAGAGCAGAGCAGAAATGTTTGGCTAAGAAACTGGGAAACTGATCTGAGTTTCCAGCAGTCTCACAAAGGTGATGGTAGTAACTTGGAACCAAGGTTTGTCAGGGGAGGAGGGCCACTCTTCCAGTTAGAACTGAATATCTGAACTCTAGGATTAAGTTTTACGAAGAAATTAACCAGTATATACAAAAGATTAAAACCTGTCTTTAATCCAGCTATACCCCAAGCTGGATTAAGGTGACATACCCCTATTCAGAATGTCTGCAAGAAAGAAAAATTAAATTCTATCTGGAAAAACATAAAATTAGATATAGCTTTCGGTTTTCTCCACATCTTTTTATACATAATTACTGGCCTACCATGAAGACTACAAAACAGAAACAAATGAGTGAAAACCAATTAGAAAAAAAGACAATAAAAATAGAACCACAGACCACTCAGATTATGTTAATAGAAATGGACTTGAATATAACTGTGACTAATAAGTTAAAGAAAAGAGATGATTAGATGGAGGACTTTACCAGAGAATTGGAATCTATAAAAATATTAAATAGAAAATGTGTCAGTAGGCCAGGTGGTGTGCCTCATACCTGTAATCCCAGCACTTTGGGAGGCCGAAGCAGGTGGATCACTTGAGGTCAGGAATTTGAGGTCAGGAATTTGAGACCAGCCTGGCCAACATGATGAAATCCTGTCTCAACCAAAAATACAAAAAATTAGTTTGGCATTTTGGCAGGTACCTGTAATTCCAGCTACTCAAGAGGCTGAGGCAGGAGAATCTCTTGAACCTGGGAGGTGGAGGTTGCAGTGAGCCGAGATCGCACCATTGCTCTCAAGCGGTTCAATTTTTGAGATTCCATCTCAGAAAAAGAAAAAGAAAAAAGAAAATACATCAACAAAAAATACTTGAAATTAAGTACACAATAAATTGTTTTACTGCAGATGAGACACAGAGAAGGTTAGTGAAATAGAAAACAAATCAATAGAACATAGTAAGACCTAACAAAGAGAAGAAAAAGCAAAAATATACAAGAAAATGCAAGAAATATATGTGGCACAAATAAAGATACAAGTAATTGATTCCAGAACAAAAGTTGATAAACTTTGGTCTATAAACTGGCTGCCTATTTTTGTAAATACAATTTATTGAAATATGACCATTGCTTCTCATTTATATATTATTTAGGAAGTTTTCTGGGTTACAATAGCAGAGTTGTCTAGTTGTACTACAAACTGAATAAACTGCAAGTGTTAATTATCTGCCTTTTTAAGAAAAAGTGTGTCAAATCCTCCCTTGAAGACCCAACTGATCTCCTCCAGTCAATATGGTTTTGAATATCCATATTTTCCCATAATTTTTAAAATTTATTTCCGTAGAAGTAGAAAACAAGGAGCAAGATGGTAGGCTTAAAGAATATTAGTAATCTAACTGAATGTAATATTCAGACTGAATAAGAATCAAACATGCTAAGTACTTGCTGTTTACAAGAGACATACCTAGATATAAAGACATAGAAAGATTAAAAAGTCACAGAATAAAAAAAGATATACACCACACAAATGTAAGCAAAACATACACATGCACATGCACACACACATATACCAAAATGAATGCAACACTGTTGCTATCAAAGATGAATTTAAACCAAGAAAAATAATTAGCAATAAGAAGAGATGTCTCATCATGATAAAATGGAAATTTACCAGGAAGATGTATCAATTCTAAATTGAATGCAAGTAATAATATGGCCTCAAAATATGTAAAACAAAAATGGATGGAACTAGTAAGAAAAACTATTCAAATTTCACAATTATTTTAAGTCACTTTAAGGCATTTTTCTGAGTAACTGATGGAACAGACGAAATCACTAAATATTCAAACTATTTGAAAATACAATTAGGAAACTTGACTTAATAAGCATATATAAATACTGCACACAACTTTAAGAAACACTTCCTTTAAAACCGCTTATAGAACATTTACTAAAGTTGGTCTTTCATGCAATCGGTCTCAACATATTTTAACTAGAATTTTTCAGTGTAGTTCTCTAACAACAGTGGAATTAAGCAAAACAGATGCACAAAAAAAAAAAAAAAAAAAGAGGAATTCCTAAATGCTTCAGTCTGTTTGTCGAGGGTCTCTAGGGCAATTTCCAGGTTCAATGATCTGCTAAAGTGACTCACAGGCCTCAGCATATTGTCATACTCATGACTATGATTTGTTACAAATAAAAAGCAAAATCAGTAAAGGGGAAGACTGATGGGGTAAAGTCTAGGGAAAACAACAGGTGCAAACTTCCAGAATTTTCTCCCAGAGTAGGTCACACATTGTATTAGGGTACTCCAGAGAAACAGAACTAATAGAATATATATAAGATACATATAAAAAGAAACTTATCAGAATTGGCTAATATGATTAAGTCCTAGAAGTCTCACATTATACCATCTGCAAGGTGGAGAACCAGGGATGTGGATGGTGTAGTCCATCCACAGTCCAAAGTCCTACAGATCAGGGGAGCCACTGATGGTGTAACTCCCACTCTAAGGCTGAAGACTCGAGAACTGGGGAATAGGGAGACACTGGAGCAAGTCCAGGAGTCTGAAGGCTCAACAACCAGGAGCTCTGGTGTCCAAGTGCAGAAGAAGTTGGATGCTCCCACCAAAGGAAAGAGAGAATTCACTCTTTTTGTTCCGTTCTATCCCTCTACAGATTGGATGATGCCTGCCTATATTGGTGAGATGGGATCTTCTTTACTCAGCGTACTGATCCCAGTGCTAACCTCTTCTGGAAACTCTCACAAACACATTCAGAAATAGTATTTTACTAGTGATCTGAGCATTCCTTAGCCCAGTCAAGTTGACACATAAAATTACCCGTCATACACAGGATGCACTTACTTCTTCCAATGAGTTGTGACAACACATGTGAAATGTTGCCAACCAGGAAAACTCATTAAAGACTCAGTGCCCAGGGTTTACATTGGAGGCTGGTCATGTAGGCAGACTCTGCCTGGCATGTGCCAAAATTTCAGACTCCTAGAAGGAAAGCAAGTATTCAGCATAAATATATTCTTTGTACAGTTTACATATAGTGAGCCACTCTTATCAATTGTAGGAATGGGCGGATCCTTCCCCAAATCCAAGTTCTAGTACATTTTCCAAGTGCCAACCTTGCATTTAGGGCTTTATAAAGATAGCATTCAAGCTTGGTATATTAACTCTTTTCTGCACATCCTGGATCAAAGAATAAATTACAATAAGAACTAGAAAATATGTTTAATTAAATGATAATGAAAATACTATGTATCAACATATGTGATGACACAACAGCCGTGCTTAGAAATTTCTATCTCCAAATGCATATGTTAGAAAAAAAGGAAACACTAAAAATCAAATTTTGAAGTACCCATATAAATAGATCAGAAGAATAATAGCAAACTAAAACCAAAATAATAAAAGCAAAAACTATACAATAGTGAAAACCTAAGCCAAAAATTTCTTCTTTGAAAAGATTAATGAAAATGAAAAGCTCCTGGGAAGATCAATCAACGAAAAAAAAAAGGAGCATGATATGAATTACAAATACTAGGAATAAAATAGGAGCCATTATAGGTATTTTATATATTAAAAGAATAAAAACTATATATTATTACAGACTTTATGCTAGTCAATAAAAAATGTAAATGAAATGCAAAATTTCCTTGAAGAAAATACAGCTTAGTAACAATGATAGAAAGTATAAAATCTTAATAATCATACATTAATCAAAAGAAAGATGTAATTAAAAACCATTCAACAAAGTTCTCAGGTTATGTTAGCAATGAATTCTACAAACTTTTCAGTAAGAAACAATACCAAATATATATGAACTTTTCTAGAGAATAGTAGAAGAAATATTTTCCAACTCTATTTTTGAGTACAGCATAACTTGATACTAAGACACTAAACTTGCAAAGGCATGACAAGAAAGGAAAATTACCAATGCAAAAATCTTAAACAGAATATTAGCAAATCAAATTCAAGAATATGTAAAATGGGTAATATATCATAAAAAGTTGGGTTTATTCCCAGATACAAGTTTGGCATAACATTCCAAACTCAGTTGACATAATTTAGCACAGTTACAAAATAAAAGAGGGAACCATATCATCAACTCACTTCATGTAAAAAAAGTATTCGATAAAATTTAAACACCTTTTCCTTATGCACTGTTACATAACCAGTACAATCATAGTTTGGAGGATATTAAGACTGGCTAAATAGAGTGGTGTCACTGTAGAGAGGTGATGTTGTAAGACTTGTCCTCTTGTGAAATTATCTATAGCAAACATTAATAGCTTTAGTGACGTGTGTATTCTGTATCACTGGAACAGACATTAATCAGGTGGTGCTTCACTCTTCTTGGCCTCTCATGAGACAGGAAGCCTGATGTTTGCCTCCTTAGCGGTGCTCTTCATGAGATTATTTTTCCCCAGAAAACTACAGCTTTCCCTGCATGTGCGCTACTTACTATAGGAATGAAGCAACAGGTTGTTTAACCCATTAGTGCATGTTGGTTTAACTGAAGAAATAAGTTTCTAGAAGTATAAAATGGATCTTGAGGGAATGAGCCACAGGACAGGTATACATTTGCTATGAAGTTAATGCTCATATCTTTTCAAAATTTGTACATTTAAGCCTTACTTCAGAATATGACTGTATTGAGAACCTGAGGGAGGTGGAGAGAGGATTCATGTCCATACAACAAGAGATAGAAGATATCATCTCTTCTGCCTCATGAACACACAGTAAGAAGACGGCCATCTGCAAACCAGAACATGAGTTCTCATGACAACCCAATTACACTGGCACTCTGATCCCAGACTAAGTAGCTTCTGAAATTGTGAGGAATAACTTTCTGTTGTTTAAATCACCCTGTCAGCCGGGTGCAGTGGCTCACACCTGTAATCCTAGCACTTTGGAAGACCGAGGCAGGTGGATCACTTGAGGCCAGGAGTTCAAAACCAGCCTGGCCAACATGGTGAAACCCCATCGCTACAAAAAAAAAAAAAAAAAATCTTAGCTGAGCATGGTGGTGGGTGCCTATAATCCCAGCTACTTGGGAGGCTGAGGCAGGAGAATCTGGGAAGCAGACGTTGCAGTGAGCTGAGATCGGGCCACTGCACTTCAGCCGGGGTGACAGGGTGAGACTCCGTCTTAAAAAATATAATAAGGCCAGGCGAGGTGGCTCGCTCTTGTAATCCAGCACTTTGAAAGACCATGATGGGCAGATCACCTGAGGTCAGTAGTTAGAGACAAACTTGGCTAACATGGTGAAATCCTGTCCCTACTAAAAACACAAAAAAATTAACCAGGTGTGATGGTGGACACCTGTAATCCCAGCTATTTGGAAGGCTGAGACAGGAGAATCACTTGAACCCGGGAGGTGGAGGTTGCAGTGAGCCGAGATTGCACCATTGTACTCCAGCCTGGGCAACAAGAGTGAAACTGCGTCTCAAAAAATAATAAAAATAAAATAACATAAACCACCCCGTCTGTGGTATTCTCTTCTAGCGGCCTGAACAAACTAAGACAACATTGAAGCAGAGCAAGAAGAGGTTCAGGCCTTTGTTTGGAGACATCAGACTCGCCAGAGGCACCAGTTGGGATCCATGGACAGAAGTACAGGAAACTTATTTTGCTAGGGAAGGAAGAGCAATGCACACATAGTGAAAAGGAATCTGAAAAGAATAACAAAGCTCACTTGGAAGAGACCTTGGAGAACGTATTTCCCAAACATGGGAAAATCAAAGACCTTAGGGCTGAGCTGGCTTCACAGCTGCAAAAGGAAAATAAAACCTCCAGTGTTTTGATGTCTGGCAGCATGCTCTCCGCACATTAAAACAATATTATTACAGCTTCCTATATTCACGTTTTTCACACTAATTTGACAACTGTTCATCTAGCCTGCAGATACAGATAAGAATATAATTCCTAACTTAAAAAGAAAATGAAGCACTCAAAATGCTGTTGATGTGCTTTTGGTTGCTTTTGTTAACAAATGCAAAAAACAATAGTTTGGAGAGACAGATACAAGAAATGATAAATGAGCAAACAGTTTGCAACCTGTCTTTATCTCCCCTCTTTGACATCTTGCTCCTTGAGGAAAAACATTTTGGCTGATTTACTTTTATTTCTATCTCATCGTATTGCAATGTTGGATGCATATAGTAGTTCTGTAAGACACCTTCTTAAATGAATAAAGGAAAAATATTTGCTTTAGAAAAACCTAAAATTCTTTGTATTAGTCAAGGTTCTCCAGAAAAACAAAACCAATAGGGTGTATGTCTGTGTGTGCGTGTGTGTAGAGAGAGAGAGAGTTTTATATATGCATACATATATGTACATATATATATGTATGCATATATCTATAGAGAGAGAGTGAGAGAGACAGAAAGGCAGAGAGAGAGAGATTTATGTTAAGAAATTGGCTTATGTGATTGTGGAGGCTTAGTAAATCCAAAATTTGCAGCATAGCCTAGCAAGCTGGAGACCGAGGGAAGAGTTGCAGTTCGAGTCCACAGGCAGCTTGCTGGCAGAGTTCATTTTTGCTTAGGAGAGGTCAGTCTTTGTTCTAGTCATGCCTTCACTGATTGCACGAATTCTCCACACATTATGGAGGGTAATCCGCTTTCCTCAAAATCCAACAATTTAAATGCTTATCTCATTCAAAGACACCTCCACAGAAACATCTAATATTAGGTTTGACCACAAATCTGGGCGCCGTGGCCTCATTAAGTTGGCACATAAAATAAACCATTACACTCCTGTCATCACCACTGTCAGAATTCTGTTTCTATTTTCACTCAGTAATAGAAGGGTGAACAATCCAGGCCAAGCAATAAATTTGACATAAATTTGACATCACATAGATATCCTCTCCTGTTCTTCCTCCCACAGAGACTATTAGCAGTCACCAAATGTCCATAGGCTCCTATGTTGCAAATGGGGAAGTAAGTCCTCTTCTTGGAGTCTTTACAGATTACTCCAACACAGTCACAGAAATCATACTGGGCAAGGCATATGATATTTAAAAATATCATGTGTTTGTTATACTCACAGGCCCTAGAGACAGGAGGCATGGCAAGGAATGCCACACAGGAAGCCAGCCATACGGGAGGAACTCCTGTTGAGTGAACTCAACCAAGCAGGTGCAGAGGAGAGAGAGAGAGAAAGAGCGAGACTGAGGACCCAGTGGGCAAGTATCTTTATTGGAGGCCATGGTGGAGGACACAAGCAAAAGCTTTGAGGGGATTTCACTGATGTGTTTGGATGTCACTAGGTCATGGTCAGGGGAGGGAAAGAAGGGGAACTTATGGCAAGGACTAGCTTTACCATACTAGTGCACCTGGTCACCTGGTTGAGGTGCTCAGTGACTATTGATGGAAGATGTTGGGGCATTGGGAAAATATAGAGTTTTAGTAATTTACAATATAGCGCCTCTTCTAGATTCCTGAGCCTCGTTATAGTTGGTTGGGCCTCATGATTGGGTTCTGATACTTGGAAAATGAACGAAGTGATGGCAGTCCTCTAAAACATCTTCTAATTCCCCAGTCCAGTTGGTCGTGTCCTGGTTGCCTTGGAGGGCATGTGTCCTTTGTAGCATAGCCTCATGATGAAGTGGGATATGAAGCCTGTATCAGGTTTTGACTGATTGAGAAAAAAAATCCTTATTATATTAAGGCTTTGTAATTTCAGTTTTCCTGTTACATCAGCCAGTTTTAATGACTTATGCCTGCCTTTCCCCTCAAATACTGCAATGTTCTCTTAAAACTCTTGAGTGTTGAGTGCCTTGAAAATTATATTCAGTAAGTGGCTGGTTCAAACCACATTTTCTTGGAATTTTCTTAAAGGACACCAGAAATAGTGTTGTGTATTAAGAGGCTGTGTATTCATTCTTAACAGTTTTACCTGATGCAATTGAAAATTTCTGTTTATATGCTGCCGTCTCATTCCTGGGCTTCTATTGCTGCTCTAAATCATGATGACGACACTCATTTATTGATAAATGTTCTGAAGTGGCATAGAAACTTTTGTTTATGTTCAATGTTTTGGATACCTACAACAGATACCAAGTGAACTCCTACCATATATTTGAGGAGCTAACGGGGCAGTGACAGAGAGTTACAGAAAGTCCAAGGCCTTGTTTTTGTTCTCAAGTAATCTACCAGCTTGCCAGACCCATGGGACATGCCATTGTAAACGAGTCGATCTGCAACACTTGTTCATTTTTTACCAGAAAGCACACCTTTTACAAGTATCAAACTGCCTTTGCTGTGTGTTATTCCATCTTAAAGTGTTTGTAGGTTCTTAGCATTGTTTCAGGGGTAAAAAAATATTAATATAAGGTAGACTATGGTGAGTTAAATGCATTTATCTCTAGGGTAGCCAAACCAGGATGCATTTATTTATGGTGAGTTAAATGCATTTATTTCTAGGGTAGCCAAAACCAAGAAAATACAAGAATATATAGCAAAAAAAAATATGAAATGGAATAGGAATAATAAAGAATATCAAAAGAAGATAGGAAGAGAGGAGCAAGGAAACATAAAACAGGGAAAATAAGTAGAAAATAAACTAACGCAATTAGTCTAAATCTGAATACATCAGTAATTAAATTACATGTAAACACATTAATAACCCAAGGTTGGGGCAATTCCAGTGGTTGGAGGGGGGCAAGCTGAGGTTTCAGAGAAGCAGCTCTTTATAAGTTAAGAATCTACCATTTTATGCCAGGTGAATATCAGCCCTGCTTGGGTGCCGTGCACATAAGAAAATAAAGACCATTGCTGTTACTTTTCAAGTTTTCTGTCTACCTTTTTCAAATCTTATTCCATTATTTCCTCCCTAATTAATAATGACCATTCTGAATTTTGTGTTAACCATTTCCTTGCTTTAATTTACAGACTTATCAAATATATGTCCATGCTTAAATAGCATATTGTTTAGTTGTTCCTGCCTTCAAACTTTACACAAATCGAATCATACTTTATAAATTATCTTCAAGTTTGCTTTTTTATCCAATATTATGTTCCTAACATTTATCTGTGTTTTTACAGGCATATAAAATACATTCATTTACCCTGATACAAAGCAATCCATCATATGGTTTTTCCATATTTTTCCATTCTACTGTGAATAGATATTTGTATGTGTCTAAGTGTGTCTCTAGGGCATACATTCAGAACTGAAATGGTTGAGTTGCATTCAGTGCACAAAAATCAACTTTATCTGATAATGTTAAATTGTTTTCTGACGTGATTACACACTACCAGACAGTTTTAAAGTGTTACTAGTTGCTCCATAATCTTGACAACACCTAATTTTTGCACATAAGGTAGGAAGAAAATGGATTGTAGTTAATTTCCATGCAATTACCTGCTTACTAATGAGATTGAACATCTCTTCTCATGTTTATTTCTATACTACAGAGGCTTCCTCAATGCAATGCTTCTATAAGACTTTTGCCAATTTTTTGTCACTTTTTAATTAATTTTTAAGAGTTCTTAGAGTTAATTTTAAATACTTCATTTTTAAAATATGATATAAATTCTACTATTTTAATTAAATTGTATTTTTGAACTGTCTTTGCTCATATGTTCAGTTTGAGTAGATTTATTAAAAATTTTTTTGCATCCAGCAAACTTGTTAAATTCTAATTATACTTAATATTTTATGTATATGGGTTTTGATAATCCATACTCTTATTATATCATTTGTTGATAAAAATATTATCTGCATTATCCTTGCAAGTTTTACTTATTATTCTACATTTCTTTGTGCTTACTAAGGCCTTCAGCATAATGAATAGTAATGAGGGACAATATACTTGTCTTGCTCCAGATCTTAAAGGGAAGGCTTTTCCACATTTCAAAAAAATGCATCATTTTGCTGTAGGACATTTTTAGACCTTTAACATGTTAAGAAAATTTCCTTTTGTTCTTAGATTGTTAAGAATTTTAATTGGAGCTAGATAGTAAATTTTGTTGGAAAAAATATCTGCATCGATGGTCATTTTTCCCCTTTTACACTTTCAGTGTTGTTATTATATTAATCAAATTATGCCCCCCTTGACATTCTGTGGTTAAACAAACTTTTAAAAATTAATGGCTTGTCTTAGTCTGTTCAATCTACTATGCCCAAATACCATAAACTTGGTAGCTTATAAACAACGGAAATTTGTTTCTCACAGTTCTGGAGCCTGGAAAGTCCAAGATCAAGGCACCAGCATATTCATTCTGGTGAGGACCCACTTTTTGGTTCATACATGGTGACTTTTCACTGTGTCCTCATGTGATAGAAGGAACAATGGGCCTTTCTCCAGTCTCTTTTATGAATACTAATCCATTCATGAGGGCTCCACTCTCATGACTCAGTCAGCTCTCAAAGTCTCCACCTCCTAATATTTTCACCTTGGGATTTGGATTTCAACATATGAATTTTGGAGGTGACACAAACATTTAGACCACAGCATGACTTTATTTATTCTGTTATGGATTTATGTTTTCATCTCTAACATCATTTGATGTGCACAATCAAGATTTTGAGGAAGAGGAACTGAAACCCAAAGATATTTGGGAACTTTTATAATCTGTAGAATAACCTGCCAACAATGAAGATGCTTAGTTAACCTCAGCAGCTATTTAAATATGTCACCTCTACCCATGTTGTCATTGTACGATCCATTTCCCTTGCTTCTCTTAACTAAAGCCCAGAGCTTGATCTGCTTCTTTAACTAAAGCATATAGGCTTTCCTACTATATACTTTTAGCAGACACTATATTTCTCCTTTATCATATTTATTGTAAATTTAATTAATTAACTTTAGGTAGTTACTTGTAGATCATCTGTAGACAGATGGAGACTATAAGCTCCATGAAAGCAGAGACCTTTTAATGTCCAGTTTTTACTACATTTCTAGTCTCTAACATAGCATCTTGCATATAATATGCTTTCAACAAATCTTTATTGAATGACTATTGGTAGATAATGGCAAGGATGTATCCTTAGTAATGACTAGAAAGCATTCATTCAAACAATTATAATCACATTGTCTATCTATCTGTCCATCTATCTATCTAATCTCCCTCTACACACACACACACACACACACACACAGAGAGAGAGAGAGAGAGAGAGAGAGAGGGAGAATGAGAAAGGAAAGGACAACCCTTTTCCATAGCTTTAGGAATGTATATTTGTATTAGAGTTCTCTTAGAGGGACAGAACTAATAGGAGATATATACATATATACACACACACACATACATCTATATATGGGAGTTTATTAAGTATTAACTTACAAGATCACAAGGTCCCACAATAGACTGGTCTGCAAACTGAGGAACAAGGAGAGCCAGTTCCATTCCCCAGACTGAAGAACTTGGAGTCTGATGTTGGAGGGCAGGAAGCATCCAGCACAGGAGAAAGATGTAAGTTGATGCTAGTCTGGTGTCTCCTCTTCATGTTTTTCTGTCTGCTTTGTATTCACTGGCAGCTGATTAGATTGTACCCACCAGATTAAGAGTGGATCTGCTTTCCCCAGCCCACTGCCTCGAATGTTAATCTCTTTTGGCAACACTCTTGCAGACACACCTAGGATCAATACTTTTTGCATCCTTCAATCCAATCAAGTTGACTCTCAGTATTAACTCTCACAATATTGGCATAATCACTTTGGAAATCTGGTAATATTCACACAAGCTGAAAATACATGCACTTTATGACCTAGCAATTATACAATAGAAATGAATGCAGATATTCACAAAAAGAGAGATACTGAAATATTAACAGCAGTCCTAGTCATACAGCCACAAAGTAGAACTCATCTGATGTTCATCAGAACCGTGGTTAAAAAATAAGATACATTTATCCAATGTAATACTATATAATCATGAGAATGAACAAACTACAACTATATGGATAAATGTCATAAATGTAATATAGGGTGAAAAGAGCCAGATGTAAAAGTATACATAATGTATGATTCCATTTATACAATGTATTAAATTAAGGAAAACTAATCAACGCTCTTAGAAGTTAGGCTGGAGGGTGTACTTTGGGTGGAGATGGTGTAGTAGTGAAGGAGAGACTGAAAGGGCCTTCAGGAGTGCTGGGAGCGCGATGATGTTGAGTCTCGTTGGTGATGGCAAGGATTTGTTCAGTTCGTGTGAATTCATCTGGGTTTACAGTATGATATTTGCAGGTTTTTCTGTGTATATTATAGTTCAACAATAGTTTTTTTTTTGAAATGAGAGAAGGATCATGGACTAGAAAGCAGAAGACATTTTTTTTTTAGCCCAAATCTTATCCCTTAAAAGTTATATAACCTGTTTAATTAATATGGCCTTTCTAGGTCTTGTTTTATTTATCTGTAAAATAAGGGAGTAATTACATCTACTATATGTGTTGACAATGAGTAGTTAAAGCCAGTTTGTCCCCAGAGATTTCCCCTAGAGCCTTACATTATAAATCAATGTGTAATGAACCAGGGTGAAATAAAAAGGCTATCTTTAGAAGCTAGGATGAGTCCAGAGCTGCGAAGATCCACAGGAATTTGGCTGGAAAACAATGTGTTCAGGAGAACAAGAGTTTGATCAGCAAAGCCAGCAGAAACTGGAGAGTCACAGGACTAAATGTGGAAATGGTAAGGGGTCATCTCGAACACAGGCAGATCAGATGCCACAACCCTCCTGACCAAAGAAGTGACAGTGCTGTAACATGACCGTGACATTCCCACATGAGAAGTTATGAAACTGACAAGATGATTTTAAGTTTCAGAATCTCGTGACTTTTGATTTTTTGAGACAGAGTCTTGCTCTGTCACCAGGCGCCAGGCTGGAGTGCAGTGGCGCAATCTCGGCTTACTGCAACCTCCGCTTCCTGGGTTCAAGCAATTCCCCTGCCTCAGCCTCCCAAGTAGTTGGGAACACAGGTGCACACCACCACACCCAGATAATTTTTGTATGTTTTAGTAGAGACGGGGTTTCACCATGGTCTCGATCTCTTGACCTCGTGATTCACCTGCCTCGGCCTCCCAAAGTGCTGGGATTACAGGTGTGAGCCACTGTGCCCAGCTCATGACATTTTTTAACAAGATGAAGCATCTCCAAAGTGAATGCGTGCATTCATTCATTATTTATTAAACAGGTATTGACACTGAGGAGGTTCAGAATACACCACTCTAAAGCATGCCACCCTAGCATATTGATTACTTCGACCTAAAAGAAATTGAGAATCAGCCAACACAGGAAAAGCTCTTCACCTCCCACTCAACTGCCTAAAATAAAGTATGAAACCCCTTTGTACAGTGAAATGTATATTTATAAAAGAAATGTTCACGAGTAAAGGTATCTGGACCAGGAAGAGCACTGTTCTGAGAGAACTTTTATCAGCTAAAAGGCTTATTCTTATTTTTATTATTTTTTTAAAGATAGGGTCTCGCTCTGTCACCCAGGCTGGAGCACAGTGGCATCATCATAGCTCACTGCAGCCTCAGACTCCTGGGCTCAGGTGAGTTTCCCACCTTAACCTTTCCAGTAACTGGGATTACAGGAGCTTGCCATTGCACTCAGCCTACCTGAGAGACTTTTATCTGCATAACAAGGCACTCTTAAGTCATTATATATTTCCTTCCTCACACTCCCATAATGTGTCTCTACCACCCACCAGAAGCCCCAAACTCCTACTCCTTTCTGCAGCTCAGGATGGTGTATAGCCTTCAATCATCTGGCCATTTCATTGAGTCTTATTTTTCTATGTGTGAGACTCCCACCTGTAAGTATGTAACTAACATAATACTTGCTTCTTATGTATGAGTTCACATACTACAAGTGTGTTAGTTACATATTTGCCTGTAGATACTTATAAATTATTATTCTCCTGTTAATCTGTTTTGTGTCTATTTAATTTGGAGACTAGCCAAAGGACCTAGGAAGGTAGAGGGAGGCAATTTTTCCCTTCCATACATCACCCTACTTATAGGAAGATATAAGGAGACAGGACAAGACCTGCCTTCCAGACGTCAATAATCTGATAAGGAAGATGGTCATGGATATTAACAGTATAGAGTTAAGTGCTTAGACAGAGGTAAACACAGACTCCTGTGGGACCACTTAACAAGGGTACCAAATTCATGTTTCTGAATTCAGACAAAGCCTTCTTGAAGAGAGATATTAAGATACTGATGAAATATTAGTAACTGAATTTCCGAACCCTCAAGAATAAGGGCTAGGCCTTTGACTGTGGCAAAGTTACTATGGTAGACGTCACTTTAAGAGAATTCTTGGCTACCCGCCATCAACCTGTCACAGTTGTGACACAACCTTTGCCTGTTGGCAGTGTGGTATGAAAGAGATGAAGTCAGAGTCAGGGAAAAGAGGGAAAGCAAAAGCTAGCGATCACTCAGGTGTGTTTGAGGATGAGTTTCTGCTACACCTTCAACTGTGCTCATGGAGTTATGGGAGGATTAACTAAAATATGCATCAAGATCCTTATAACTCCTCAAGTGGTTCATTTATTAGTTACTTTATTTTCTCAGGGATGTCATGACTTTGTTCATTAAGACTTACTCTTAATATATTTATTGAAATTAACTAAAAAATTTAATAAGCATTTCCTGAGTACCTCAGGGTGCTAGCCAGGAGGGCGCTGCAATGAAAAAGCTTCTTCCCAAAGAGACGCAAATCCAGGTATAGATGGAAGATGTAAAGAAATATGCAGCTTGTGGTGTGCCGAGGTGACACGGAACAGGATCTTCTCTTAGGGGCCTGCAGGCCCTCTCAAACATGGAAAAAAAAGAAAATTTTTGAGTTCCTTCAAGGAAAATTCCAGGCACCTCATTTGCCCAGAGAAGTAAATAAATGACTTGATAAGCAGGAAGGTAATGGTAGCTTAAAACAATAGCCAAAGAAATTAAAATCACAGGATATTCTCCCACAGAAACTAAAGATGGTATCTTAACGTTTGTCTCTAAGTTGCTTTTCAGAATCCCAGACTCCCACCAAATGGATCCACTGCCTTGTAGACCTCTGAAATGGGGAAACTGAGGATTGAACTCTGACCACTGTTCTTTGTTCTAAATTTCTTCCTGAGGGACCTGGAAAAGGTCACACTCATGAGCCAGAGCTAATGTTCTTTTCTGCTCACCCCAAATTGTTAGACAAAGCTTCACCTTCTTAACCAGTTGCAAATCAGAAAATGTTTGAATCTACCTATGACCTGTAAACCATCTGTTTCAAGATATCCTGCCCTTTTAGGTCAAACCAATGTGTAATCCTTATATATTGATTTATGGTTTTGCTTGTAACTTCTGTTTTCCTGAAATTTACTCCTGCTTTTAAAAACGCTTACATGCAAGCCATCAGGGAGTCTGGGATTTGAACAAGAGCTGCCTGATTCTCCTTGTTTGGCTCCCTGCAAATAAATACCCTCCTTTCTTCTGCTGCAAACCCTACTGTGTTTTGGCCTTCTGCGGTTTTGGCTTTACTGTGCCTGGTGAGCAGATCTCAGTTTAGTTTGATAACAAAGGGTGGCTTAGAGGGCTTTAACTAGAGGGCTAGCACAAAAACTCCATCAGCATCTCTAAATCAGCCAAACGAACACCCAGTTTAGGTAAGTTAGGTAAGTCCTTGTATTTGCCAAGCAACTACAACCTAAAGGTAATTACCCTAGTTCCAAATCAAATATCCACTTCAAGCAAGCTACCTGCCAGATGCCGCCTCTCCCTCCATCACAGGGTGATAACTGCAATGATAAATTTACAAGAGGGAAAGGAGTCTGAGAAAGAACCCAGCTGTGAGCTATGTCTCTTTTTTTTTTTTTTTTTTTTTGAGACGGAGTTTCACTCTTGTTACCCAGGCTGGAGTGCAATGATGCGATCTTGGCTCACAGCAACCTCTGCCTCCCGGGTTCAGGCAATTCTCCTGCCTCAACCTCCTGAGTAGCTGGGATTACAGGCACGCGCCACCATGCCCAGCTAAAGTTTTTTTGTATTTTTAGTAGAGACGGGGTTTCACCATGTTGACCAGGATGGTCTCGATCTCTTGACCTTGTGATCCACCCGCCTCAGCCTCCCAAAGTGCTGGGATTACAGGCTTGAGCCACCGCGCCCAGCGAGTTATGTCTCAATTTGATTTTGAGGGACCAAGGATGGAAGTGCATACGAGGCAGAAAGAACAGTATGTGCTGCCGCATAAAACAGAGATAGGAAGAGCCTTTGGTAGCAGTGAGTCCAGGAGGGAGTCGTCATCCAAAGAGACAGAGAAATCGAAATAATAAGGGTATGAGGTAGAATGCTTAAAAGCTTGGACTCCATCTGTACACAGGAGAAAATATCTAGGAGTTTTCATTGACTCCAATCTAAGAAAGAACATTTTGGTTACTTGTACTGGAGGGAGGCCATCAGAGGAAGGGGGACTAATCAAGTCAAGCAAGAAAGAGACATGTTTACTCTGTTCATATTGAGTTCCTCAGTTCTCTAGTTCACACTACCTTAAATCCTTCAAGGCACATCGAAAGCTGAGGCACATGTTACAGACCATTTCACCTTACCAGGTTCTTTTTCTCATACTAGCTAACTTAGTACTGTGTGTGTCTCAGCAAAAGTAGTTGGTGGTGGTGTTTCATCTTAAAGCTATTTTGCAGAAATCCTAAAAATTTTTAGTCATCATCAATTTGGCATAAACAATTTGGATTAACCAATTTTGAGGCCATCTTGCTGGATTTGTTTTTAAATCAGTCAGGTTTTCATAACAGGAAGTAATTCTTGTGCTGTTTTATGGTTCATCATAAAAACAACTACTCATTTAATAAGATAATGCAACAAGAGCCTTGGATGCTTCATTGGGTAATGAATATCGCAGGATTCTTTCCAAATCAGCAAGTCTGAGCAAGAGACAAACAGCAGCCTTTAAACAGTGAAGAACTTGAATAAGGAATTAATGGGGTGGAGAATTGCTGCTTTTAAGCTGAAGGGATCTCATAACCACCCCTGTAATCAAACAATTTCTATTCAGAATGATTTTTCTGATTGAAGGAAGTGAGACATTCTTGCGTATAACTAGCCTATCCAAATTTAAATAAATGTACACCCTCATACACACACACACACACACACACACACACACACGGGGGTGGGGGAGAGAGAGAGAGAGAGAGGAGCCTCCCAGAAGCCAGTTTCCAGAGAATGAAGATATAGTGTGCTTTCTGGAATTATTGACCACAGTGAAACACCTCAAGCAATTTATTGCATTTAACATTCATTTTTCAAGCGTTGGCCCTAGACACAAAGTAATATTTCCTCCTTATGCAGTTTATTTCTTTCAAAACCTTGAAGAATGATGTAAACAAGCCCCCAGCCCTGTGGGTTTTACTAAGTTGGAGCATTAAAAATTTCATCACTGATTGCTCTTAGTACATGTGTGTACATTGGAGACTTTTGTTTCCTAATTGTTCATAATTATAGCTCTTTCACATATTCTGAGAACTCAAAAGACAAAGTGAAGAGACAGCAGTAGTTTAATCGTAGACTGTGTATAAATCAAATAGAAGAAAAGAAAATAAATGACAAAGTTTCTTAAAAACAGGTGTATGAGATTGGGCGTGGTGGCTCACACCTATAATCACCCAGCCGAGGCAGGTGAGTCACAAGGTCAGGAGATCGAGACCATCCTGGCCAACAGGGTAGATCCCCATATCTATTAAAACACAAAAAACTAGCTGGGAGTGGTGGCACATGCCTGTAGCCCCAGCTACTTGGGAGACTGAGGCAGGGGAATCATTTGAACCCAGGGGGCGGAGGTTGCAGTGAGCTGAGATTGCACCACTGCACTACAGCCTGGCAACAGAGCGAGACTCCATCTCAAAAACAAAACAAAACAAAACAAAATAATAAATAAAAAACAGGTGTATGAAAGCTTTAGTTATTCAAACAACTCATGCTCTCCTACCCCACGAAAGTATCCTTTACTTCCAAATCACTTAATGGTACATAGTTCCCAAAACATAAAGTTTCATGTCACCTGACTCAATATTCAATTTTTCAATTCAGTAATGCTGCTGTTACTCCTAACATTCTTCTTTTCTTAACAACATTTGACACAAATTATTTTAATAATTTAATTACCAGCTATCTAGTAATGGTCATATTTCAGAAAAGTATTTTCATATATCAAAGTTGGGTATTGCTTCTCAAATTATCCATACTCCTTACCTAAGAAGACAAGTTCATACATTAGAGAGTGAATATTACCACACGCAAGTGTCCATCAACTCCTGCGGTCATGTGGTTCTACACTGTGCAACTCTGAGTGCCATTTGTACAGAAGACAATGTGACCAGTGCTCCCTGAAGCTTTCAGTAAACGGAATGATGAGAAATGGACCTCAGCTGTGTGAATGCCACTTTGTTGAAACTCAGTATGTGTGTGAGAGGTGTCAATAATGAAAGTCCACTGACCCCATGAATAGGAGAGAGGCAGAAATGAAGGTTAAGAATTGATGATGCTGAGTGGTCATGGTAGAACCTACTTAATTCCTCAAATAATAATAAATTTGTCTCAAGTTTAGATTGTTCTTATGAACATATTTGAAATCTTTTTTTCCCCTTTTAACTATCTTTCATAGTTCAGTTTGGAAAACATGTTGTGAACCCAGTGTGCTCTCCAATGGCCAATGATCTGGTTAAATTAAACTGATGCTTATTCATTGCTGAGTGAATATAATTGGGATTTAGTTGGCGATAAAGTATTTTGTATTAAATTTCAAATCTATGGCTCATTATTCATGGTGGTGCAGCGGAGACAATACAGAGAAGGTTTGCAGAAACTAAGCTAGGTCCTCCCAAGATGAAACCTATCTTGGAGGTATTTACCATATTTCAGAGCTGGTCCTCAATTTTGCAGGACCAGAACTTTGATTTTTGTGAGTTCTTCCCCCTCAGGGATGTATTCATATTAGCAAATAGATACCAGTATGCTTATTTATAATAACAGCTGTGACTGACTGTCACATAAACAGGCATACTCATGCTGGCAGAGCCACGCATCCCTGCCCAGTAGGCTGACAACATCAAGTGGCTTAATGCGAAGCCCGCTTCACATGCATGGACTCAGAACAAGGAGGGTTAATATATGGGTTTGATGAAAATAGCACATCTCTGCAATAAATGTACTTTTCAGATGGACTGACACTTGAACTTCCCTATCTGAGCATGTTCTTTACTGGGCAAAACGAATGGACTACCACTAGCGTTAGGGATTTCCTCTTTACCCTCTAGGAATCCCTGTATTCACACAGCGCAGTACAATTGACCAGGCTTCCACTTTCTCAGTTACAATTCTGTCCTGATTTCCTAACATACTGGATCAGCCAGGGAAGGAGGTCCTCTAGTTAGCATCAGAGGGCCTTCTGCACCCTTCTGAGATGCTCCTTACACACAGTGGATCACTTTTTTACCACACATTCCTGCTACATTGACTACAGCTAATTAGAACAAGAATTAAGGGGCCTGTAACCCAAGCTTGTAACCCAAAGGCATTTCTGTGCTGGCCAGCAGCCTACGAGGTAGCTTGATAAGCAACTCCTGTCCAAGATGATTCTGGGCACCAGTGACTTCGCCAACCCGTTTAGATCCTCTGACTTGGCGCATTTGAAGGAGACACACAGAGAAGGAGTCTGGCAATTGGGTCAACAGCAGCAAAAAGGAGGCAGTAGAAGGAATGGGGAGGAGCAGATGTCATGAGGTAGCAAGACTTAAATGAGAAGGAACTGCCAGATCCATGGTGAGTCAATTGAGTCTGTAGTGCTGAAAGCCGAAGAAGCAGGAATGGAGAATTATAGATTCATCTCAGTAGCAAAGCTTGGAAGACGGAGCAAAGGGTTTCCAGTTCTGGAAAGAGAGAGATTCTGTTGGGTCACATCTCAGACAAAAGTCCCTTTGAATCCCCAGGAGCTTTCCTGGTTCTCTAATCCCTGGTTATGAGGCTCCTGAGAATGTTTCCTGACTTCCTTCCCTGTGATTTCTTTCTTTTTTTTTTTCTTTTGTTTTTGTGATTTCTTATAACAACTGTTCACTATTGGAGATAACTGAGTAGATCTTTGCTTTCTACTATCTTGAAAGAGTCTGATTAATAATTCTGAAATTACCATCTGATCACATATTATTGAAGTGTCACAGTCACCTACTTAAATTCTCTTAGAGTTTTCTCCCACAGTTAATCAATACTACAAGTGGATTTTACTTATCAAACTATTGGAGGCAAATTTATTTCCATATTCTCAGGTGGCATCTAATTATTGCTGTGGTGTACTGACTCATGGTGGAGGTACAAGTCATGTAGATTCCTTTGAATTCCTGATTTTGCCTATAAGATTGGTTACCAAATCACAGGGTATTTTTGCCATCACCCCAATTAGTAGGACTGCAATATTACTCTTTAAAATACAGTAGGAAAGTAGTTTTCTATTATTAGAAACCATAACTTTAAGAAGTGACCTGCACTTAGAGTAATAAAACTTTGCTGTAATCATTAATCATTTGCAGCCAAATTAAACAGACACTGGTTATGGCTTCAGTCTTCTACCCAAGAGCTAGCAGGTGGTTTATCTTTTACCTGAAGGGCATCATTGGCTGATTATTCATGCATACAATATTATCACACCAAAATAGCACATGAAGATTATTAAACTCTCAACCATATGGTTGGTATGAGAAGGTACCTGCAACCTGTCATACTCACACAATGTAGTGGTCAAATCCCAGAATGGAAAACAAAATTGGTAATGATGGAGAATACAAGCAAACCATCAAACAATCCGTAATCAGAAGGATAAAATCAAAAGAACAGTCATGATTTTAGTTGGTCTAATTTTTCATCACAAAGAAAATAGAACCAAGATGGATTATGACCATCATCTCTTTACAGTAGCCACCACCAGTACACACTCCTCCTTTTCTGAGTCACACGTGCAATCAGACCACATGTTGCCTACACCTTGGCAGCAATTAGATGCCACCTGAGAATATGGAAAGAAATTTGCCTCCAATAGTTTGACAAGCATAATCCACTTGTGGTATTGATTAACTCCCATCAATGTTGGGCCCAGCAAGCTTTCAAGTTAAGCCATGACCTGAGATTCAAGGGCTGTAATGATGCTAGTCAATGAAAATGCTTAAAATTTCAGCAGATAGGGAGCAATTGTCCAAAGGGAGAACAGAAAGATATGAAGGTTTTAGATAGAATTTGGGCAGAAGAGTATTTGACTGTAATAGCTTGAAGCTGTAGAATATCTTTCTCAGAATTGCCTTTCTTGCCGCAAACCTGGAATGTTCTTTTTGTTGACCTTGATTACTTGGCATATGGAGGAAGTGTGGTTTCTCCAGTGGTGGCAACCCTGAGCATTCCCAGGCTACCGGGCTCTGTCCAAGTAAGGGTTCCTTTTTCTCGCTTGCATCAGAGGAGGTAGCTCGGAGGTGCATCATCACAGGTGTGGCGTGCTGTTGTGGCTACACTGAAGAAAAAGGAAGAGGCATCCATCTGCCCAGTGATTCATCTTGATTCACTAAAGTTTAGAGAAGACAGGTTTATTAGTCCGTTTTCACGCTGCTGATGAAGACATACCGAAGACCAGAAAGAAAAAGAGGTTTCATTGGACTTACAATTTCACATGGCTAGAGGTATCATAATCATGGCAGAGGGTGAAAGGCATTTCTTACACGATGGCAACAAGAAAGAATGAGGAAGAAGTGAAAGCAGCACCCCCTGATAAATCCACCAGATCTAGTGAGACTTACTATCACAGGAATAGCAAGGGAAAGACCAAGCCATGATTCAATTACCTCCCCTTGGGTTCCTCCCACAACACGTGGGAATTCCAGGAGACACAATTCAAATTGAGATTTTGGTGGGGACATAGCCGAATCATATCAACAGGGCATAGATCCCTTGTGATTTTATTAAACATAACACAGTTCTGTGTAAGTAGATTAATATATCTATTTATTAATTAATAAGTGATCCAATGAATTAATGATTCCATTAAACAAGAAATATTTGGTGATTTTGAAATTTAGGAAAATGAGATCAGTTTTTGAAAAAAAACATATATATGATCAATTTGATGTTAACTTCCTAATGTAAGCAATATTACCAAATAAAAATGGTATCCATGCATCATGATTTGACTTCCATGAGTGGGAGAATACAACTGAAAACGATGTAAGGAGAGAATTGAAAGACATCCAGAGCATATCCTTTTTTAGCTGCCTTTGTTCTTGCTGTCGTACATAATAATAAAATGTCTAAGAAGGATTTTTTTACTTGTTATATATTTCAGAACAGCCTCTGTCATGTAAGGAATTCTGCTTCTGTTTAGGTATCTGAATGACAGTTAACATTTATTGTCACAAAAAATTTTTTTCTAGAATTTTAAATCAAGTTTCTAGGCTGCTTTCCCTCATACCTCAAACCTCTCTGGCGAGGGGATCAGAGTTCTTGCCAGGGATTATTTGCCATCACTGCCATCATTGTAGAAACAAATGATAATGCCAGAAATTCAAGGACGCTGACAAACATTCCAACAAATCTCAGCAGAGGGGGTCTATGTCACTAAATCAAACTGAAGCTCAAGGATTCCTCTGGGGTGTGTGTGTGTGTGTGTGTGTGTGTGTGTGTGTGTGTGTATGCGTATGTGTGTGTGTGTTTAAATTATGAGGTTTGTGAGCCACAAACTGTGACAACTAAAAAGATGTGAACATGATTTCATCCTGAGATGAAAGAAAATTTGTAACAAAGATAACCTGACACTTTAATGATCTATGCATGAACTGTGTATTATATTTTATGTATAAATAAGCCAATCAGTGAAAATAAGCCTTTTATGAATAGCTAAACTAAGTATTTCTGAGACAAACACAAAGAAAGGAAAGAAGTCAGGGGCAGGAGAGATGTGGATTAGACAGTCAGCAGAATTGGGAAAGGGGTCTGGGTGAACCCTCCCTTCACGCTGCCAGAAGGAATTGCCTGTGCTTCATTTTCTTCTCCTCTGCAGGGCCCCACAACATGGAGGTGCTGGATAAACTAGCGCAGTGCCCACAGTGAATGCCCAGTGTTTATACCTTATATTTAGCACTGAGCAAAACTGTCTATTAGGAGCTCCCAGAACACAGGCTATTGGTACCCGCCCTATATTCTTCAGAAAGGAAAAAAAAAAAAAAACAGATGCCAGTTTTATAACTCATTAGCAGCTTAGATAGCAGGTGATGCCTCCCTATAGTAAATGAATCAGAAGAAGAAAAGCCTGTCTGAGTGAGGATTTTAATCCCCTTAAGTTGTCTTACGTATCTCCTGAATGGTGGTATTGGGAGCCATCTGAAGCAGCGAGGCTCAGTTTTCAGCACCAAGTCATAATACTTGTTAAGTCCATTGAAGCTGGGATCCAGATGGTGCTGTCTCAGAGCCCAAGAACCATGATATTTATATAAGTTCACAGAACTTCTTCCTAAAAGTCCTGACTTTTCTCCTGTTGACTTCTTTTTCATACATTCCAGCTATTTTTGTACCAACCTCTTTCTCTTTTGCATTTTCTTTTTTTAACTTTTATTTTAAGTTTATGGATACATGTGCAGATTTGTTATACAGGTAAACTGTGTCACAAGAATTTGCTGTACAGATTATTTAGTTACCCAGGTAACAAGCCTAGTATCCATTAGTTATTTTTCCTGATGTTCTCCCCCACCCGACCCTCTACCCTCCGATAGGCCCCAGTGTTGTTTCCTTCTATGTATTCTCATTTAGTTTTCAATTATAAGTGAAAATATACATTAACTGCTTTTCCATTCCTGCATTAATTCCCTAAGGATAATGGCCTCCAGTTCCATCCATGCTCCTGCGAAGGACGTAATCTCATTCTTTTATATGGCTGCATAGTATTCCATGGTTCATGATGTGGTTTGTCTGTATCCCCACCGAAATCTCAAATTGTAGCTCCCATAATTCCCACATGTCATGGGAGGGACCTGGTGGGAGGTAATTGAATCATGGGGGCAGATCTTTTCTGTGCTGTTCTTGTGATAGTGAATAAGTCTCACAAGATCTGATGGTTTTACAAGGCAAAGTTCCCCTGCACACGCTCCCTTGCCTGCTGCCATGTAAGATGTGACTTTGCTCCTCATTTACCTTCCACCATGATTCTGAGGTCTCCCTAGCCATGTGGAACTGTGAGTCCGTTAAATCTCTTTCATTTGCAAATTACCCAGTCGCTGGTATGTCTTTATTACATTTTCTTTATTCAGTCTACTATTAATGGGCATTTAGGTTGACTCCACATCTTTGTTATTGTGTACTACAATGAACATATGTGTACATGTATCTTTATAATAGAGTGATTTATATTATTTTCGGTATATATCCAGTAATGGGGTTGCTGGGTCAAATGGTAGTTCTGTTTTTAGTTATTTGAGGAATTGTCACACTGCTTTCCACAATGGTTGAACTAATTTACACTCTCACCAACAGTGTATAAATATTCCCTTTCCTATGCAACTTTGCCAACAACTGTTATTTTTTGACTTTTTAATAATACTCATTATGACTAGTGTGAGATAGCATCTCATTGCGATTTTGATTTGCATTTGTCTAATGATCAGTGATGTTGAGCTTTTTTTTATATACTTTTTGGCCACTTGTTTGTCTTCTTTTGAAGAGTGTCTGTTTATGTCCTTTGCCTACTTTTTTATGGGGTTGTTTGCTTTGGCTTGTAAATTTGCTTAAGTTCCTTATAGATTGTGGATATTAGACCTTTGTTGGAGGCATAGTTTGCAAAAGTTTTTTCACATTCTATAGGTTATCTGTTTACTCTGTTAATAGAGTTTCTTTTGCTTTGCAGAATCTCTTAAGTTAAATTAGATCCCATTTGTCCATTTTTTCTTTTTTAAAAAAATGGTTTTTTGTTGCAGTTGCTTTTGGTGCCTTCATTATGAAATCTTTGCCCATTCCTATGTCCAGAATGCTTCCAGGCTTTTTATAATTTTGAATTTTACATTCAAGTCTTTAGTTCATTCTTGAGTTGATTTTTGTATATGGTATAAGGAAAGGGTCCAGTTTCAATTTTCTGCATGTGGCTAGCCTGTTATTTCAACACCACTTATTGAATAGTGAGTCCTTTCCTCATTGCTTATTCTTGTCAGTTTTGTCAAAGATCAGATGATTGTAGGTGTGTGGCCTTATTTCTGATCTCTCTGTTTTGTTCCATTGGTCTATGTGTCTGTTTTCTTACCAGTACCATGCTGTTTCGTTTACTCTAGCTCTGCAGTGCAGTTTGAAGACTTTTGGCGTGATGCCTCCAGCTTTGTTCTTTTTGCTAAGGATTGCCTTGGCTATTTGGACTTTTTTTTGGTTCCATATGAATTTGAAATTGTTTTTTTTCTAGTTCTATGAAGAATGTTGATGGTAGTTTTATAGGAATAGTATTAAATCTGGAAATTGCTTTGGACAGTATGGCCATTTTAATGATACTGATTCTTCCTATCTATGAGCTCGAAATGCTTTTTTCCTTTTGTTTGTGTCCACTGTTACTTCTTTGAGCAATGTTTTGTAGTTCTCCTTGTACAGAACTTTCACCTCCCTGGTTATCTGTATTTCTAGATATTTTCTTTTATTTTTGCTGCAATTGTGAATGGGAATTCACTCCTGATTTGGCTTTTGGCTTAACTGTTGTTGGTGTATAGGAATGTTAGTGATTTCTGCAATGATTTTGTATCCTGGATTTTGTATCCTGAGACATTGTTGAAGTAGTTTGTTAGCTTAAGGAGCTTTTGGATTGTGACTATGGGGTTTTCTAGATATAGAATCATGTCATCTACAAACAGGAATAGTTGTTTGTCTCTCTCTCTCTCTCTTTCTCTCTCTCTCTCATTCTCTCTCTCTTTGGATGCCTTTTGTTTCTTTCTCTTGCTTGATTGCACTAGCCAGGACTTCTAATACTATGTAGCATTGGAGTGCACCAATCTCATTAAAAAAACCTGAGCTCCCCTCTACAGCTTCCTTCTCTGTTTAGCTTGTTACTGTCCCCCTCCTTGTCCCATGATGTTGCAACAGGAAAGTCTAAATCTAACCCCTGGGGAAAGATGCCTTCATGGAGGAGCAGAGCCAAGGAGAAATTGAGTAAGGAGGGTCCTTGGTTGTCACAGATAAGAAAGCCCAACAGTAATTATATATTTCTTGCCCCCTAGTATGTTTTGCAATTATGTTGTTTTACTAACACCAGCACTAATGAAATAAAAATTTCCTAGGAAGCAAGAAAGGGAAAAGAAGACATAATTTTAGAAACATATACGATGTACTGCAGAAGTAATAAATTAATATGATTATATATCCTCATGGATTCACAATTCAAAAAATACAAAAGTTAATACTACAAAAATCTCCTCCTCTGTCTGTCCCCAGCCACCCTCTTCCCCTGTCTGGAGGCAACGGCTATTATCAGCTTCCAGTGTTTCCTTGAAGAGATATGTTATGCAGGTACATGTGAACACATGCTCTCTCCCTTCTTTCCACCTAGTAGTAACATTCTCCACCTGCTGTTCTGTACCGTGCTGTTTCTCCCAGTGATTAAACTTGGAGGTGATTGCCTATTTGTACCAGGAGAGATATTTCTTACTTTTGTGGGTAAATAGGATTCAAATGTGCTGATTGGTATAAGAGAGGCAAAGTAAATGGTGCTGACGGTTTTCCCACCTGTGTGTTGGATTAACTGAGGATTAGATGAAGTGCAAAGAAGATGAAAATCAAAATATTTTTATTACAGTTAAAGCCTGCACTGGAGAATGCAGCCCAGGTGCACAACACAATGATTTCCTAACACGGAGCCCTCAAATTGGGCATATTTACCAACCCAGATATAGGCAGCTCAGATAGCCACAGGCCTCCCTACACAATGCCTTCCCTAAAGGGCTCATGACCTGGTGGAGCAGATCCAAATGTGCTGCGGGCAGATCCCAAGGGAAAGCTGGACAAGGGGGCTAAGCTGTACTGGACCCAGTTTCTCACTTAAACTCACGAATTAGACAACTCAGTTTAGTAAACAGTGGGCAAGAAATTAAGAATGTTTAGGAAATACCCTTCCTGATGGAAACAAAAGAAAGTGACAATAACAACCCCCCATAACCTCCACATTATAAATAATTTGGTTGGATCGTCACTTACTGATAGACATTTAAGGCGCTTCCAATCTTTTGCTATTGCAAAAATGTAACTAACAACTAATGTGAATATTCAAAAACAAATAACTTCATACATATAAAATTGCATGGATATGAAATGATAAAATCCTGGGGGTGAAATTGCTGGGTAAAAGAGTAGGTGCATTTACAATCTTGCTAGATATTGCCAAATTGCCCTATATAGAAGTTATATCAATCGCCTAAGAAACTTGCAAAAAGGCCGATTTCTGCACTCATTTTTCAACATGATGTATGAATAAGGTATTACCAAGACCTTTCATCATTGCCAGTCTAATATACAGATCTTGGTATATTTATGATCTCATAATTTGTGTTCTGTTATTATGAGTAAGCTTAAACACTGATCTTAAATTAAAATAATTTAAGGTAGTACAAAAATCAAATTTGTATCCCAGCTTCACTTAGACTCCATGAAAAAGAAGATCTGAAAATGGAAGTGTCTTTAAAAACGTGCATGATATGATCTTTGCATATCCAGACTGTGTGTCAGAAAATGCTGTTGAAACCTGTTATCATAAGTAAAGGAGTGAAGACAAAAAATGAGTGCAAAATATATTCTACATTACTGTCATTCAAATGCATTTGCTTTAAAAGGTACACAATGTGATGTGAAGTAAACACTAGACTGAGACTCAGAATACTCAGATACTACTTTCTTCACAAACATCAACACACTGGACAACTTGGGCAAATTCCTCCGTGAATCTGAGTTTTGGCTTCCTAATGGGTAGAGCCAGGCAGGTTGAACAGGATGATGTATTAAGTTCATTCCAGTATTGAAATCCTATGATCTTGTAATTCTACCTGAGTCACTCTTCCATTAACACTGAATTTCTTTTAACAGAAAACATATTAAGCATCAAAAGAGCAAAATATTAATTTTACCTTTCATCATTAATACATATCTCAAAACTTTTGAATCTTTAGTTCGCCAACCTATATCACATAATTAATACAACATCTACTGGTGTCATCCACAAATGCTATATTTTGTCAAGAGTCACTGTCGAGGAGTAATTAAACATTCTGAATATTGAATTCTTTACAAAGTACACTAACCAACCACTAATGATGATTCATTTTTGTTTTTCTGTGATGAACTCACCTTGTGTCTCATTATGATATTGTTTCTAATTCCCTCATTCTTCCCTAGCAGAATAATCTGCAATAAACATTTGGGAGGAACATAAAAAAAAACCCTGTTATTTTTATAAGACTGAGATACACTTAGTTATTATTTTCCAGAATATGATGCTACAGATTATCATCAGCTATTTTTCATTTACACAAAGGATAGAAAAAAAACTAAACAGGAAGGAAGGTTGTGATTACTAAAAGAAGTTCTCTTTGTTGTTCCTCTTTAGAATCCGACACTAAGAAAAATTGGCAAACCTATCGCTCTAGATGTATTTCAGAATATAAGAGATACATTTATGGTGCCTGATGTTTCTTTATTGTTTTATTTGAGAAAGAGTGGGGAGAACACCAGTATTTTTCACACGTTCTGTTTTATATCTTCCAGTATCTCTCCACTATTTCTTACCTTCAAACTAATAGGTAACCAAAAACACCTTTCCAACTGTTTACTTCTACAAAAGTTAAGGTTCTGCTGCTGAGTCTGTGCCTTAAATAAGAACATTAAACATAATTCCTACTAAGCCATATCTAAGCTCAGCCATGTGACTCCTGTAAGCATACCCCACCTCCCCAAAATTTGGAGCAGACCTATCTATCTGCTTCAGTATCCCCATGGAAAAGATTTCTGAAGGATTTCGGTCCCTTCTTTAGGGTTTCCTAAGTGCAATACAAACGATAGTACCGTTATCCATGATCCGAGGTCATTGCAGGGGGAGGGGGAAAGGATGAGCTAAAATAGGTCTTTACATTATTAAACAATAAATTAATACTAATGACTGCTATAGTCTCCCAGACTTTGTTCTTTCATATAACCCTCACAACAAGCCCAAGTAAATTTCTTTATGTTTAAAAATGTTAAAGAAAAAACCTATATGGACAATACTTTCAGATGGATGATGTCCAGCTTGGAAGTTTTAATCTGCAAGTTTTTACCACATTCACTTACCTGACTCTGTTAACCTGGGTTCAATACCTGTTAGAATTTTTAAATAATCAAAAATTATTATGTGTTTATTAATAAATGATATTGGATAGTCATCCAGCAAGGAAAACAGTCAGTTAAATTATTACTTATTGGAATCTAATTGTTCAAAGATTTTAATATAAACAAAGAATGAAACTATAAAAGTACTTAAGGAAATATGGGAAAAATATTGAATGATTGAGAGTAGAGAAGGCCTTTCTAAGAATGACACAAAATTCAGAAGACATAATAAAGTATTATAAATTAGATTATTTTAAAAGTAATTCAACATGGCAAAGCCAACATAAGCAATATAAAAATAATACAACCACTCAGAAAAAAAAGATTTGCTATTTATATGATAATCAAAATGTTTCTAAAATATAAAAATACCTAGAAATTAATATAAAAATACCCCACAGCAATTCAGTGGAAAAATGTACAGTAGATATGAAAAGGCAATTCACATTAAAAATGTGAATTGTACTACCTATTTTAGCTCATCCTTTCCCCCTCCCCCGGCAATGACCTCGGATCATGGATAACGGTACTATCGTTTGTATGGCACTTAGGAAGCCCTAAAGAAGGGACCGAAATCCTTCAGAAATCTTTTCCATGGGGATACTGAAGCAGATAGATAGGTCTGCTCCAAATTTTGGGGAGGGGGGAATGCTTACAGGAGTCACATGGCTGAGCTTAGATATGGCTTAGTAGGAATTATGTTTAATGTTCTTATTCAAGGCACAGACTCAGCAGCAGAACCTTAACTTTTGTAGAAGTAAATAGTTGGAAAGGTGTTTTTGGTTACCTATTAGTTTGAAGGTAAGAAATAGTGGAGAGATACTGGAAGATATAAAACAGAACGTGTGAAAAATACTGGTGTTCTCCCCACTCTTTCTCAAATAAAACAATAAAGAAACATCAGGCACCATAAATGTATCTCTTATATTCTGAAATACATCTAGAGCGATAGGTTTGCCAATTTTTCTTAGTGTCGGATTCTAAAGAGGAACAACAAAGAGAACTTCTTTTAGTAATCACAACCTTCCTTCCTGTTTAGTTTTTTTTCTATCCTTTGTGTAAATGAAAAATAGCTGATGATAATCTGTAGCATCATATTCTGGAAAATAATAACTAAGTGTATCTCAGTCTTATAAAAATAACAGGGTTTTTTTTTATGTTCCTCCCAAATGTTTATTGCAGATTATTCTGCTAGGGAAGAATGAGGGAATTAGAAACAATATCATAATGAGACACAAGGTGAGTTCATCACAGAAAAACAAAAATGAATCATCATTAGTGGTTGGTTAGTGTACTTTGTAAAGAATTCAATATTCAGAATGTTTAATTACTCCTCGACAGTGACTCTTGACAAAATATAGCATTTGTGGATGACACCAGTAGATGTTGTATTAATTATGTGATATAGGTTGGCGAACTAAAGATTCAAAAGTTTTGAGATATGTATTAATGATGAAAGGTAAAATTAATATTTTGCTCTTTTGATGCTTAATATGTTTTCTGTTAAAAGAAATTCAGTGTTAATGGAAGAGTGACTCAGGTAGAATTACAAGATCATAGGATTTCAATACTGGAATGGACTTAATACATCATCCTGTTCAACCTGCCTGGCTCTACCCATTAGGAAGCCAAAACTCAGATTCACGGAGGAATTTGCCCAAGTTGTCCAGTGTGTTGATGTTTGTGAAGAAAGTAGTATCTGAGTATTCTGAGTCTCAGTTTAGTGTTTACTTCACATCACATTGTCTACCTTTTAAAGCAAATGTATTTGAATGACAGTAATGTAGAATATATTTTGCACTCATCTTTTGTCTTCACTCCTTTACTTATGATAACAGGTTTCAACAGCATTTTCTGACACACAGTCTGGATATGCAAAGATCATATCATGCACGTTTTTAAAGACAGTTCCATTTTCAGATCTTCTTTTTCATGGAGCCTAAGTGAAGCTGGGATACAAATTTGATTTTTGTACTACCTTACATAGAGTGGGCAATCCATAAACATCTCTTAACTGATGCAACCAACTTTCCCCACAATAAGTTAATCACAGAAGCAAACTAGACACATGTTCAGTCTGGCATTTCTATAAATAACCCCATGCCCCATTTGGAAAATGTGCTTTATAAATAGCAAGTCTTGTTCTAAATGGGACTTTTAAACTCACCCCTCATGTCAAGTGGGGATTAACGTTTGACACTGGTTCCAGGTTATTGTTCTAGAAAGAAGCTTTTGCTGAGAGCAGGGATGAGGTCATCAGTGGGAGGCAACTTTGTCCATTGAAGCAATAGAGACAAATGGGGTGCCTCTGCCTCCAGGGTTTCAGCAGCACATTACTCTACTTGTCTGAAGACTTCATTTGGTCTTTGCAGGCTCGGTATGTGAGTTGAGGATGTCAAAGAAAATAATATATATATTTTTGGTAAATAGGGCAAGAATCATCTGGTAGATTGGAGTGGCAGGTGTTGGTACTGATTAATGACCTGTTCAGAGCAGTTCTCTTGTACATGCTCCTGTCCCTTTTCTGAAAGATACCTAGACTTTCTTTAAAGAAGTCTCAGTGGTCTCAGGAGAGGAGGGTTGTTGCTGCTGTCTTCCAGTCTACAAACCGCTGTCCCGGGTGCCCCGTGACTTCAGTAGTTTGGTTACAAAGGGTGTATGCTCTCTGGTGCTTCAAAGTAGAAATGACTTATCAGAAATGTGTTCATCTCTATCACCTGCTTCAGATGCAGGCTTGTGAATGAGGGATGTGAGAGTCAGGATGGGGCTGGCTTTTCGCGCCCCCCCCCAAGCGCATTCCAATTATGTTTGGTTTGAGAAACTTGGTTTTTGTTGAGTACCTATGAACTAGAAAAAATGTCATAATGCAAGGCCACTGTAACACTGTAGCATAGAAAAAAATAGGTATAATTTATATTCCATTACAGGGGAGTAGATTTGAGTCTGTGATTACAAGGTACCTGGCTCTAGGACCTGTCTGCCCTTGTCTTGATGGTCCTGTTACTGTAAAAAGGACCATCCTGCATTTCATGGTCAGATTGTGATTGCCAAAGACACAGAAGATATATATCTATCCCCAGAATGCAAACAGGAGACTTAGCCTTTCAACCTTATTTTTATTTCCCTTGTTGTATATCTTTTAATATATGAACACACAGATAAGGAAAGCAGTATACAATTTTACTGTTCTTGTCTAATATGTAAAACCATTGCTATCAATTTTCTTACTTTAATATAATTAATTTGTATAAGATTTTATGCCTATAGATTCAAATTAGATTTTTACAAATATTGTGTATACATCTTTTCCAGAAAATTTGGTCCTATGAAATGGAATAATGATTTATGAAGGTTCATGGTCTGGAATTTGTAAGATATCCAAGTCAGTATCTTTGAGATCCAGGCACCTTCTCAGATGTAAGAAGAAATTTCATTTTTCTCTATGCCCTTCCCTTTTTCTACCCTAATGGGAGGAACTCAAGGTATTCAGGTAGGTAATATTTTTGTGGTTGAATCACAGGATTTTGCATAGATAGAAAAACGATTAACCTCCATTAACTTCACCTGAGTGCCCTTTGGAGACTTGCTTTGAGACTGATCTATTTATAAAATGCAAGAAAAGGGAGAAAATAAAAGAGAATTTTCTTCTGACAAGAGAGAAAGGACTCAAACTGCAGCTTTTACAAATAATGTTAATTAAGTAAGAATATTTTTGTTTAAAAATCCCAATGTCCAGGCTGGCATGGGTGTAGTGCTAGAGGAAAATTCCTTTCATCAATGAGCAGGAAGATCAATCTACCTCCCCAAAGTCTGGATGGCTTAGGTAGCTGACTAAAAGCCGGCATCAGAAACTGCCCCAAATGATATTTCCAAGAAATGGGTAAAATCAATCTTTTTCAGTGCAAACATTTCTTATTACAGGATGTCTCTGAATGGCCAGAAATGTGCAAATGACCTTTTAAGAAAGTGGTGGTTGTGTGATAAGTAGAAAGGTGTTGCCAGAAGTTTAATTGAGTAAATAATGGCCGGAACATCCAGTTTCAGATAGTCTGCCTGACTGCAGGATAGACTTAGGCACAGCCCAGTGGGAAAGATGACCTTCCTCTTCCATGATGTGTAAACCCAGTGGGCCATTGCAGGTATTTGAGATGCTGCTCACCAACTGTGGGAGATCTGTCCTGCAGACCCTGTCTCAGCAACCGATGAATACATACACTCACGCACTAACATACAGTGAATTGAGTACGCTAGGGAGGTTGTCAGCTGCTCTCAGAGGGCGATTGCAGCTAACCAACCCCTACTCGCTGTTCTCGCTTGAATTTATCAGTGTAGATTTAATAACAAAGGTTCTAAGTCAACAGGCTTGTAGATAATTACATGCTTAAAAGAGTGGTTTTAAGAATGGTAAAAGCTTTTGGTCTGGAGCCCAGAGTAAACACCATTAACAGGTAATTCCCCTTTGACCTCCCTCTGAGAGGACCATCAGACACCAAGTTTACAAGTAGTCAGGGTAGAGACAAAGGAACGTAGGGTAAACAGACTTAGCTGGGGAAGCTTCTGTTATCCCTAATCTACACTCTGTGACCTAATGTCCTGAGATAAGGACTGACTGCCTTCAGCCTGTTTCGTAAACCTTGTGGCCTTTCAAAAGGTTTGAAAATACAAACTTACAACTTTCTGTAATATTTCCCTTAATATTTTGCCAACCACCCTAAGTGAATCTCAACACATTGTGGAAGGTATTGTTGGTAAATGTGTTCCTGCCAATATGCACATCCCTGCAAATGCCTCCTGATCATACACAGACAGACACAGCCCATGTTGCAGCTGTAGCAGAAATTATTTAGATATATCATTCAAACGTTGTGGGTTTGAGTTTTAGAAACTAAATAATCATGCTTCTTCCTATATACCCTTTCTCAATCAAGAAGATGAAACACAAATGGAAAAAGTCTCTCCCCTGAGGCCACTTTGTCAGTAAAGAGGCTAGACTTGAGGCAAGAAGCAACAGAACTTTCCTTCCTTCCTGAGTGCTAATCATTTACCTCCCAAAAACGCTTGTCTTCTATCTTCCTTACTGACTCCTGGGTCACTGACAAATGCAGGTGACATCCAGTTTTCAATTTCTGCTTTCAATTGCAGTGTCTTTATTGGCATGACAAGGTGTCCAAGTGTTGCCAAAATTAATACATCATGACTGTGTCATAGTACAAGCAGTGTTGGTGTCTGTTTCTTATTATTTATTATTTCTGTGACAGTGACAGTACTGACTGCTTATAAGGCTGTCCTAGTCTTTATTCTTTGAGCCAAGAAGTGTGAAGATCTACACATCTCATTTACTAACCCAAGTCAATTTACTAGTTTTCATAGTTGGTGGGAAAAGTAATCTCCAACTTTTGTGTGATCAGGGCAGATGAGCAGACCTGATTCTAGAAGCCAACATTGCTGTGGCCAAGGACACGGTCCTCCTGCATTCAAGTCCAGGTTCCACTGCTTCTTAGGAGGCAAGTTGCTTAACCTCTCTGAATCTCTGTTTTCCTGTCTGTGTACCTTTCATACATTTATTTTTATTTTTTTGTTCTTTTTTAAGACGGCGTTTCACTCTGTCACCCAGACTGGAGTGCAGGGGCACGATCTTGGTCCCCTGCAATCTCCACTGCCTGGGTTCAAGCGATTGCCATGCCTCAGCCTCCCAAATAGCTGGGATTACAGGTGTGAACCACCACATCCAGTTAATTTATTTTGTATTTTTAGTAGAGACTGGGTTTCACCATGTTGTCCAGGCTGGCCTTGAACTCCTTACTTTGAGTGATCTGCCCACCTCAGCCTCCCAAAGTGCTGGGATTGCAGGTGTGAGTCACTCTTCCCATAATATTTGGTTTATTCACAAAGAAATAAAAATACTTAAAAAACAGGTAAACCAAGCAGGTGTGATATGCAGGATGTACCAGAAAAGGAAACCTGGAGGAGTTGTTTGGATGATATAGTAATCAGGTCTGAGATGAAGAGACCTTGTCCTTGGGATTGAGAGTGGATGGGGTGGATCAGCAGACACAGCCACAGCTTTGAGGCCTGAACAAGGGCAGGAATTCGATTAGGCCAGGCTGTGGCAGCTGGCAGGGAACCCTTTCAGGAAGAGGATCCTCCCTTCAGGGCTTTTTCCTCCCAGACTCTTTGGCTCTCACTATTTTTTTCATATCCCCATTTCCTCCTCCTTTCTTCCTTTCCACCTTCATAGCTGTCCTAATGAATTCCAAATAGGAACTTCTCCCCTATCTTCCTTATTTTTATAGTTTTCACACATTAGAGACTTTCTAATTTCTGTATAAGATTTCCAATACATTTTAAGGATTTGTCTACCATAATTCCTTCCTCTATTTAGTGGAGTCCAACCCTCTGTCAGTTTTAGCTTCAGGAATGTGGCAGATTATGTGCACAGAGTGTGGTAATAATGCCTCTCATCCCTGTGTTTATACCCCTGTGACTTGCTGCTTCTCCCATTGAGATTTGGAGCTTATTTCCCATCCTCCACCCCCTTGAGTCTGTGCGAGTCTTGTGACTGCCTATGGCCAACAGAATGTGGCAGAAGTGGCGCTGTAAGAATTTGGAAGCTTCTGCTCTCACCATCGTGGAATGCTGCTCTGAGACTCCCATGTCAAGGTGCCCTGTATGGCCACGTGGTGGGGAAGTCAGCCTGCCTGACTGCATCCTATACAAATCACCAGACATGTGAGAGGGGCCATCATTCAACTTCCAGGTGACTACAATGGCATGAATGACTTGGCAATTGCTGAACCACAGAAGCATAAGAAAATCAACCGCAGTTATGTTAAGCAACTAAGTTTTGGATGGTGTGTTTTGCAGCAATAAATAACTGAACCAAACTTTTCTGATGAAATGTGGCTTTAGAGCATTCCTTCTTGTTTGTAGCTGTGAATTCACAAACTGGCAGGTGGCAGTCACAGTCAAGGCAGAAAATAGCAACTGAGCAGGTAAAAATCCCTGGACCTGTCACTCCTCAAGCACTTCCTTCCTGCAAATAGCAGCATAATTGGCACCAGCAGTTTTCCTGTAGAAGACACAATTCTTTTCACTTACTGTGCAAATATATATAGCAAAGGTCACAATTTCATTTCTATCTTTTATTGGTAGTTACTATCAAGACCAGTGTACACACTGCTTCCAATGCTAGATTATTTTCAGTGAAACTTCAGGAATATAGGTATTGACAAGATTTTCTTGTCTGCAAAGAAATGCCTTCTTGTATTAGAAGTGAAGGTAGTTGAATTGCTGTTGTAACTTTCAGAAGCAAATGGTATACAGAAGAGAAAGGAGACAGAGCAGGAGTGGATCCACACTGAGCCTGTGTCACATCAAATGACTCCTAAGTCTAGAACTGTAGGGGTTCAGTACGGATGGGAGGAAAAATTTTAAAATAGACACAAGCCTTCTTGGAAGGCTGAGAAGCTTTTGGAAAAGCCTTGGGAAGGAATGAGCAGAAAGCGGTGGTTCTTACCCAGAGGCAATTACGCAGGAGTAGGTACAAGGGAATGTAAGGGAGTTTATCTAAAGAGCTTGTTTACTTATATGGTCCTAAGACAGATCTTTGAACATCCATGGGCGCATCACTGCTCCCTACTCGGAGGTTCAATAATGTTGTTTCCCGCAAATAGTGCTTGATTTAGGCCTCAGAACTTGGCCTTTAATCATTGGTAGTACTGCTCTCTCCAGGGAAGAAAACCATGTTAATTATCCAACAAGTAAAGTATTGGCCAGGGCTTATAGTTTAGTTGTTGGACGATGAGGTGCTGTGGAAGATATGGTGACATGGGCTGGGGAGATGGGGCCATGGAGTGGCACTCAGGTGAGTCTGAGGGGCAATGATTATTTCCCAACCAGTATGGAATAATGTCAAAATGTGTTGACTCAAAGACTTTGTCATTAAATCTGTATTGAATAAATGCCCACAGTGCCAGCTGGTGAGGGCCACAGCTGCTAACTATTTACAGCACCCTCCTCAGGGTCTGTGAGTGGCACAGACCCCTAGCCTGCTCTTTCACTAGATGTCTGTGTCTGAGTGTATTTGTTCATCTGTTGCTGGGTCAGGGTCTGCTGGTCAGACCTGGCATAGAACCAAACATAGCTCCCAGGAAATTGATTTTGGGTATGATGGTTCAGGGCACAGAAACTTAAACATCCACCAGGGTAAGAGTAATCATATTAAAAAATACAGTCATTTGGGTAAACAATAAGTGGTGGAGAACGCTGCACAGACAGCATATGGAGTGTCCAAATGGGGCAACTGCTGCTCTGCTCTGTGGGTTTTTTGGAATAAAAGCCCAATGTAGCCAAGACCTCCAGTTTTTCAAGAGCAGATAAAGTTTGGAAGTGAAAAATATTGGATAAATTCATGGAAATTTTAAATGCTACCTGATAATTTTAGAGGAATGTAAAACCCTGAGAAGGCCTCATAAATCATTCCTGAAAGATATTATCTCTGATAAATATAGTCAGAAATGGCATTTACTATATTTAACAGCTGGTAGATTCACAATGTTTAGCAGCTGGTATGCCGCCTATAGCCATAGTGCTGGGCCCTGCTTGGCCAGGGCTTATACTTTAGTTATTGGATGATGAAGAGCTGTGGAAGATACGGAGACAGAGGCTGGGGAGCTGGGGCCATGGAGTGGCACTCAGGTGAGCCTGAGGGGCAATGATTATTTCCCAACCAGTATGGAATAATTTCAATATCTTAACAAATGGTAGGGTCTGCTTGTATGTACCAGATGCTTATCAGCCCTGTAGCAAAGAGAGTGAGTTCACAGTATCCAATGGTTTTTTTCAGTCTTTTATTTTCATTTCCACTATTGAATGCAAAAAGATTAATGTAAAATTCTGCTGTTGACTATTATAGCTGTTCTTGCTGTTGTTCCCAAATGGCTCCTCTATTGCCCAGCAATTGTCTCCACAGCAACTGCTTATGTTTTTGTAAATCTCAGATTGCAATGAGATGAGGAGGAAGCAGGAGTAAAGGCAAAATCTTTATAAGTCAAGATTTTCTTTTAAATACAAAAAAGTTCGAATTAAAGTGCAGATCCTTTGCTTCCCAATTTATAGCCATACCTTGAGTGTCTGAATACTGGTTATTACCCAGACAAATGAAATGTCAGCTCGATCAATCAAATGTTTATTAAATACCCACTGTGTATCTAGCACTTTGCTTGATGAATCAGGAACACAAAAGTAAAACCAAGCTCTAAAAGACTGTCACAATTTATTGGGAAAACAAAACAGATAAGAAAGAAATACCTGAATAAAAGTACAAAAAGATAGTGTATTGATCTGAGTGGAGGTTTGTGTTGAATAACGATGTCAGGCAAGCTGAGGAAGGCAGAAACATTTGGATTGTGAGCTGACGAAACTTACCTTCTGGACCTAAGTCTTCAGGTTTGACTTAAGCCAGTCTCTTCTCTTTCCATAAGATGCTGCCACCACTGTTCTCACCGTGCCCCATGATAATTATTAGAAGCCCAAACTTCCCTGGTAATTCTCCATCATCCCAGTACAGGTTGAACATCCTCAATTCAAAAATCTGAAATCGGAAACACTCACAAATCTAAAACCTTTTGAGTGCTGACATGATGCTCAAAGGAAATGCTCACTGGAGCATTCCAAGTTTCAAATTTTCAGATTAGAGATGCTGAACTGGTAAACATAATGCAAATATTCTAAAATAGAAAAAAACTCCCTCCCAAGTCAGAGCACTTCTGAACCCAACCATTTCAGATAAGGAGTATTCAACCTGTATCTATATTGTTGAGCATATCACCTAACTTGACCTGATCTATCTTCCTCCCGCACCATTTTCCCACACACTTGGATTCTGCTCTCTGTAGAACATTGTAAGTCAACAATAACCGCCTCTAACAAACCTCAATCCCTCTTCTGAACATTACCTTCATTCATCATCTAGCTATCACTGAATGTTGCTGCATGCTGGAGACATGGCCTCCCTTGAAATACTATCAAATGAAGTATCTCCCACCTGCCTTCACCCCGAACCCATGTACCAGGACCAGCAGGTGAGTTTGTGACCCCATTGCTCTTCATTTACTTTTTTAAATGTTTTATCTTCCTTATTTATTAAAACAAAACAAAAAAAGAACAAAGAATAAAAAACAGGCCTTTTGAAAATCAGACTGCTGTATTGCCCCTCCTTGCTGCTATCTGTGGAGACTTCCAGGATGTAGCCATTATACATTAGTAGTGGACTACTGTTTTCTTCAATGTTATTTCTGCTATAATTCTGGTCATTTTCAAAATCCAGGTAGAGGATTTATCTAACACATTGACCCATTAGTTTTGTGGCCTCTTCAACAGTAATAATCTTTTACCCCATATCAAACTATGCACTCCAAGAATACATTACAGATTTTATTACCACCCTAAATTTTGCATTTCTGAAACTCAATTTCAGGTATCCAACTTCTAAATTCCATCTCTTATCCTTCTGAGACAGAGTAAGGACAGACTCAGTGCCATCTTCTTCTGCGCTACCTCCTCGTCAGCACGTTCTTGCTGACTACCAGACCTTATACCATGACCCCTTTGGCACCATACCCTCCATTCATAAGACCTTGCAAGCTGCAAATTATCTTGAAAGACCAAAATAAGTAGTATTCCTCCATACATCCTACCAACAGCTGGTACCCCCAGTACACACATGTGCACAAAGCCTGAGAGTGACTGATTCTAACTCCTAGGTTCATTATAATATGAAAAATCACATCCAGGGATGGAGATTTAATATGCCAATGAGGCATGCAACACATGAGGAAGCACGTTATCCAACTGTACAGGCGCCGATGGATCCTGCCACTGCATGCTGAAACATCTCTCCCTTCCTGCTATAGCCCCTCTAATACTGTCCTCCCAGCTCCCTTTGGGAAGCCAGCCAGATAATTTTTCCTCTTATAGTGACTCCCTTGTGCTCAAGCGTAAGCCCCAATAAAGCCTTGTCGGGGAAACTTTTTGGCCTCGTGTCAATTCAATATTGCTTGAGAGCCTAAGAGCCCATGGTCAATAACATTTTTAGCTCTTTTTCTACTATTGCTAGCCCAACAAACTTTCAAACACTTTGGGACATATAGCCTCTCAACTCTATCAAATTTACTTCCCTTTACTCCCCTTTTTGTCACCTCTCCTCACTCATAAAAAATATTTACAGTAATAATATTTCAAACATAAAAGATGAAAAAAGATTAACGTGCTGAAACTCTATTTTTCCATTATCTGAACTGAAATATGAAACTCCTTTTTGATCTCATTTCTACCTCCCTGGCTTCCAAAGTAGCTACAACACTGCATATTTTTTCATGTTTAAATTATCTTTTAAAAATCATTTTTAAGTACCCAGTTCTACTTTTAATACAGATGCATGTTTCCCTAAAGATACATAAAATTGTTTAGCACGTTTTTAGATTTTATAAGAATTGTTTCCTACTGTATATATTCTACAAAGTGTCCTTGTTCCAAGTTATGTTTATGCAATCCACTTGTGTTCATAGGTGGGACTCAGTTTCACCATTTTCATTTGTTGTACATTATTCCATAGAATACATATGCCACAGTTGATTCATTCATTCTTCTATTGATGGGCATTAGGTTGTTGTTATTGTGGAGGGTTTTTTTTCTATTACAAACAATTCCGATCATACGGATTTGCTCCTTTAATTTGTTGTGTCCACTATTTAATCTAATTTGCCTATTGAGAAAAGAAAAATAGCTCACAGCATTCTGAGCTGTGTGAGGTATGCAAAACGTATCAGGCCCAGAGAAACATCGGTATGGAACTTCAGTCATTCCCTCCCTGACATACCCATGCCTGGGGCCAGTAGTTTAAAGGCATTTTGTTCCTCACTACTTGGGATTTGTAATTCAAAGAACAATGTATAGCCAATCGATAGCTTATGTCATTTTAACGTAAATTCTTGGTAAAAATTTTGGAATCTGCCTCTTCTTTTCCTTTATAAATCTACTTACAACTCATGCTAATGAGAGTGTATATTCAGGGCAATTTGGAAGTATGCTCCCGCTTTGCAATCCTCAAGCTCGGCCCAAATCAACTCTCTATTTATACTAAATTTGCTTCAGGTCCATACTAGTGGACTCTCAGAATGAACCCAATTAGGCTATATTGAATTTATTTTAAAAACATTGTGTATGTAATTTGATAATATGTTTTTAATCTATGTTCATAAATGTGATGACATGTGATTTCCTTTCCTGTGCCTGTCCACTTTAGGGAAACTTGTATTAGAAAATCAGACTTGCCAAACTCTTGTGAGTTATACAGATTGTTTCTTCTGTTTCTATTCCCTGGAAGGCTTTGAATAGATTAAAATTATATATAACTTGAATGTTCTGTAGGTATCACCAGTAAAAGGCTTAATAGTGTGTGTTTTTATGGGTAGATTTTTAGTTGCTTATTCAAAATCTTTAATGGTTGTCCTTTTCAATTTTTATTTGGAATTGGCTTTAGTAAATTATAGTTTTCCAGAAAATAATTTACTGCCTCTTAGTTTTCACAACTATTATCCTGAACTTCTTTTAGCATTCTTTAATATCTTTCCAATCTCTCTCTCATCTGTAGCTACAGACCTCTTCATTTTGGATACATATTTCTGGCTTTTCCTTTTTCAGCCATGTCAAAGATTTAGTACCTTTTCAACCTCTTTTAAAAAACCGCTCTTGCTTTTGTTGATCCATTCAATGTATATTTGCTTTCAAGTTCATTTATTTCACTTTTTTGCTTTATTCCTTCTATTTTCTTAGTTATTAGTCAGCTTTTCTTCCCTGTACTAGCTTATTAATTTTCTAACCGTCCGCTAAGTATTGCTGTATCTATTACTCAAAAGTGTTGCTAGATTTTTGTTTTTGAAGAGTTCTAAGCATTCTCATATTTCTCTTATGATTAGTTTTGCCCCATGAATTATTTAGAAGAATGTTTTTAATTTCCAGATAGATTTGCTGTTTCAGTAATTCTGTAGCAGATGTCTGCCTTAGTTGTATTGTGATCAAAGTTCATGGATTCTGTGATACTAATTTTATAAAATTTGTTTTATGGTATAATCCATAATCATTTTTTAAAAAGTATTTTCTACGTTGGAGTCAGAAGCACCACATTTTCCTATTTTTATTTCTATCCCACTAGATTTCCCTTTTCAGTCTTCTTTTTGCAGCTTCTTTTTCTGTCAAACTTCTAAATTTGGGGCTGCCATAGGGGCTGATTCTTAACCTTGCCTTCCATCCCATTCTAAGTGATTACACTGGTGCCATTTCCTTACATGTCATCTATATACTACTCCTGGATCATGTAGGTAGTTCCTGTTCTCTTCTTTCAAGTTCAAATGCACATATTCAGTTCAATAACTCCCCTTGGATATTGAGGTACAGTGAAAAATGCCTACTCCTACCCTTACCTGCTGGAAAAGGATATCCAAGAACCTGTGAATGTTGCTTTATTTGGGAAAAGAGTTTGCAAATATGACTATATCGATGATCTTGATGAGAGAAAATTATCCTGGATTATTCAGGTGGACCCTAAATACAGTAATATATGTCCCTGTAAGAGAGAGACTAACAAAATTTCACTTGGACAGAAGAGGCGACATAAAGAAGAGGAGAAGGGTACGTGACCACTGAGCCAAAGAAAACCAACAGCCACTGGAAGACAGAATTGGCAAGAAATTAATTCTGCCAGAGCTTCCAGAGGAAGTCGGCCTCTGCTAATACCTTGCATTTGGCCCAGTGAAATCAATTTTGTATTTCTGGCCTCCAGGATCATGAGAGAATAAAGTTCTGTTTTTTTCAGCCATCAAGTTTGTGGGAATTTGTTACAGCAGCTGTAGGAAACAAATGTATATGTGTAGGAAATAAGAATAAATAAATGGTTCTTTTTCAAAACTTTCTCATAGTTCATTATCAATAAATATCAGTTTCTTCAAAGGTTAATTGACTTTAAATCCTTTGCTAATAATCTTAAAGTAGCTGTTAGTCATAATAAAGGAGTAAGTGCATTTCATGTTCTTAGTTCTTACACTTTAATCTAGATATTTGCCCTAACATGCCTGGACAAGCCCAGGAAACTCTTAAGTCATAGCTTATTCCCCTTCCATATTTGGAAATGTTATCGCCTCTCTAAGCATTCCTCAAGTTACTTCCTCTTTTCCTTTGTTCTCCTCTGCCTTCACCTCTTTAGAAAATTTCCAAGCTTTTAGCCAATCGGGTCAAGCATAGAATGTGAAGTCCTGTTCCGGCCAATGGAAAGTGGACACAGCAGTAGGGCGATTGCGTCAGGTTATGAAAGTTATAAATGTCCCTGTCTCCTTTGTTCAGGGGTGCTCTCATGGCAAGACTATGGTGAGTTGCACCCTTCCTGCAGGAAGTAAACTAGACTTGCTAAGTGATCATTGTTTCCGTGTGGATTTTTCCTGACATTATAAACCAGCTTCCAACAATATGTTCAGTGGGCATCTTAGTTTCCTGCTTTAAAGCACAGCTCTGAATTTCTTACCCAATCCTGCTCTCTTCTTAATTACTATTTCTATTTCCAATCAATAAGCTAGAAGTGATCCTTACTATTTCTTTTTTCTGTCTCTCTACTCATCCAATTTAATAGCATATCTAGTTGATACGACCTTCAAAATCTAATCTAAACATTTTCCTATCTTCACTGCTACCTCCAGTCCAAGCCACTATTATCACTCACCTGGATTACCACAGACTTCTATAAGATTGCTATACTTCTGACTTTGCCAACTAACAGTCCATACGTACCAGTTACCTGTTAACACTGTAAATCAGAATAAAGTCTCCCTTACTTCAAACACCCCAATGAATTCCTTTGGCATTAACCTAGAATCCAAACTACTTATATGAACTTGTATGACCTGCCCCTGACTGTCTCCTCTAAGTCTCCCCCCTTCCTCACTCTGCTCTGTCCTTCTGTTACACTAAGCTTATTCTAGGTCTCAGCCTTTGCACTTGTTCCTGCCTCTCTCTGGCACTCTCTGTCACAGGATTTTTCATGAGAAGATACTAATCTCCTCATTATTCAGACCAAATATCACCTCCTCAGAGAATTAGTCACGCTGTATGTCTTTCTTTATCTATATCTCTATCTTTGCCTTTACCACTATGCTCTCTATCTCTCTTTCAACCTATAATCTATTTATCTATCTATCTATATCCTCTACCTATCAATCATCTATCTCTGTCTATCTTCTACCTATCAATCATCTATCACTATCTATCTTATACCTGTTATCTATCATCTATCTATATCTATTTTATACCTATCTTCTACCTATTATCTATCTATCTAGCTAGCTAGCTAGCTATCTTCTATCTATATCTTTTACCTATCAATCATCTATGTATTGCTATCTATCATCTCTCTATCTTCTATTTATCTATATCCATCCATGTTTCTATGTATGTATCTATCTATCTTTTGTCTAGCTATCCATCTTTCTATGTATGTATGTATGTATCTATCTATCTATCTATATTATCTATCCATCCATTATCTATCTATCTATCTGTCTGTCTGTCTATCCATCCCTCCATCTTCAGGGTTGGAGGTGGGAATAAATAATGTAGGCTTCTATTTGGCCATCTTGTTCCACCCTCCAATCCATCAATTGATCTTTCTATCTATCATATATCTTTCTTTCTATCAATCACATCTGTATCTATAGCTATGTTAGCTAATAAACTAACATAAAAGTGTTTCCCTGTGCTATACAATATGGTGGCAGGAACTATATGTGGGGATTGCACTTTAAATATTTAGTATGACCAAAAAATTGAATTTTTAAAATTTAACTTTAATCAGTTTAAGTTTAAAATGCTACATGTAGCTAGTGACTACTTTACTGATCACTACAGATCTAAAGCAAACCCCAATCCAGTCCTTTCCCAAAGCAGCAATTATATATCTCATTGCCTTATTTCATTTTATTCATAGCATTCCTGAGTATCTGAAATGATAACATTTATTCATTTGTTTACATGTTTATTTTCAATTTTCTTCTACTTGCTATAAAGTAAGAGCTATGAGAGGTGGGATCTCATCTGTTCTAGTTGCCACAGTTTTCCCAGGGCTTAATTTTGTAGTCATAATTATAACTGAAGCCATGTCAGGAGGTTCCAGCAACTTTGATGTAAATGCCTGACTTTCCATCAGTTAACATGTGATCACAGATACTAATACTAGCTAATATTTAAAGAATACTTTTTTACATCAGATTTTGAATTAAGCAATTAACTTAAATTGTTACCTGACTATACAATAATCCTATGAGATGTTATTGTAATCTTCACTTTATGGATAAGGAAATTAGAGCTTAAAGAGATTCAATAATTTAGAATTCAAACCTAGGCCTCTTTGAAACTTAAATTATTACTTATTGCCACTCTGCAATACTGCTTCTATTTCTCCAGGAAAAATCTAAAAATTGAGAAAGTTTAGTTTACATGATGTTTCACTTTTCTTTAGCATTAATATTTCTATAACTTCATAACCCGGAAAATAATTTTTATAGGGCCAACAAACTATAGCCATAGGCCAAGTCCAGCTTGCTTCTAATTTTTGTAAATGAAGTTTTATTAGGTATGCTAATTTGTTTCTATATTGTCTATGGCTGTGTCTGTGCTGCACAGGCTGAATATTTGTGATAGAGACTATGGATTGCAAAGATTGAAATAATTGTCATGTGACCTTTGTTTTAAATTGCACTTTAAGCTCTGGGGTACATGTGCACATCCTACAGGGTTGTTGCATAGCTACACACATGCCATAGTGGTTTGCAGTCTCCATCCTCCCATTGCCTACATCAGGCATTTCTCCCAGTGTTTTCCCTTCCCAGCCTCCTTGTCCCCTGCTGTCCCTTCTCTGGTCCCACACCTTCCAACCTACCCCAGTGTGTGGTATTCCCCTCTCTATGTCCACGTGTTCTTATTGCTCAACACCCACCTATGAGTGAAAACATGTGGTGTTTGGTTTTCTGTTCTGTGTCAGTTTGCTGAGAATGATGGTTTCCAGATTCATCCATGTCCCTACAAAGGAAACAAATTCATCATTTTTTATGGGTGCATAGTATTCCATGCTGTATATGTACCACAGTTTCTTTGTCCAGTCTATGGGCATTTGGGTTGGTTCCAGGTCTTTGCTACTGTAAACAATGCTGCAGTAAACACACGTGTGCATGTGTCTTTATAATAGAAGAGTTTATAATCCTTTGGGTATAAACCCAGTAGTAGGATTGCTGGGTCAAATGGAATTTCTACTTCTAAATCCTTAAGAAATCACTACACTGTCTTCCACAATGGTGGAATTAATTTACACTTCCATCAACACTGAAAAAGTGTTCCTTTTTCTCCACATCCTCTCCAGCATCTGTAGTCTCCAAAATTTTAATGAATGTCATTCTAACTGGCGTGAGATGGTATCTCAATGTGGTTTTGATTTGCATTTCTCTAATGACCAGTGATGATGAACATTTTTTCATATGTTTGTTGGCCGCATAAATATTGTCTTTTGAAAGGTGCCTGTTCATATCCTTCACCCACTTTTTGATGGGGTTCTGTGTTTATTCTTGTAAATCTGCTTTAGTTCTTTGTAGATTCTGGATAGTAGCCCTTTGTCAGATGGGTAGATTGCAAAACTTTTTCCCCTTCTGTTGATTGCCAGTTCACTCTCATGGTTTTTGTTGTTGTTGTTGTTGTTGTTGTTGTGCAGAAACTCAAGTTTAATTAGATCCCATTTGTATATTTTGGCTTTTGTTGCCATTGCTTTTGCTGTTTTAGTCATGAAGTCCTTGCCTATGCCTATGTCCTCAGTGGCATTGACTAGGTTTTCTTCTAGAGTTTTTATGGTGTTAGGTGTTATGTTTAAATCTTTAATCCATTTGGAGTTAATATTAGTGTAAGGTGTAAGGAACGGGTCCAGTTTCAGCTTTCTGCACATGGCTAGCCAATTTTCCCAACACCATCTGTTGAACAGGGAATCCTTTCCCCGTTGCCTGTTTTGATCAGTTTTGTCAAAGATCAGATGGTTGTAGATGTGCAGCATTGCTTCCAGGACCTCTGTTCTGTTCCATTGATCTATATCTCTGTTTTTATACCAGTATCATGCTGTTTTGATTACTGTAGCCTTGTGGTATAATTTGAAGTCTGGTAGTGTGATGTCTCCAGCTTTGTTCTTTTTGCTTAGGATTGACTTGGCTTTGCGAGCTCTCTTTTGGTTCCATATGAAGTTTAAGGTGTTTTTTTTTTTTCCAGTTCTGTGAAGAAGGTTGTTGGTAGTTCGATGGGGATAGCATCGAGTCTATAAATTATTTTGGGCAGTATGGCCATTTTTATGATATTGATTCTTCCCAACCATGAGCATGGAATGTTTTTCCATCTGTTTTTGTCTTCTCTTATTTCCTTGAGCAGTGGTTTGTAGTTCTCCTTGAAGATGTCTTTTACATTCTTTGTTAGTTGTATTCCTAGGTATTTTATTCTCTTTGTAGCTATTGTGAATGGAAGTTTGCTCATGATTTGGCTCTCTATTTTTCTGTTATTGGTGTATAGGAATGCTTGTGATTTCTGCACATTGATTTTGTATCCTGAGACATTGCTGAAGTTGCTTATTAGCTTAAGGAGATTTTGAACTGAGACGATGGGGTCTTCTAAATATATGATTATGTCATCTGCAAATAGAAACAATTTGACTTCCTCTTTTCCTAATTGAATACATTTTAATTCTTTTTCTTGCCTAATTTCTCTGGCTAGAACTTCCAATACTATAGTGAATAGGAGTGGTGACAGAGGGCATCCCTGTATAGTGCCAGTTTTCAAAAGGAATGCTTCCAGTTTTTGCCCATTCAATATGATATTGGCTATGGGTTTGTTGTAAACACCTTTTATTATTTTGAGATATGTAACATTGATATCTAGTCTATTAAGAGATTTTAGCATAAAGGCTGTTGAATTTTGTCAAAGGCCTTCTCTGCATCTACTTATATAATCATGTGTTTTTTGTCTTTGGTTCAGTTTATGTGATGGATTAGGTTTATAGAATTTGCATATGTTGAACCAGCCTTGCATCCCTTGGATGAAGCCTATTTGATTATGATGGATAAATTTTTTGATGTGATGTTGCATTCTGTTTGCCAGTATTTTATTGAAGATTTTTGCATCAATGTTCATCATGGATATTGGCCTCAAGTTTTCTTTTTCAGTTGTGTCTCTGCCACGTTTTGGTATCAGGATGAGGTTGGTCTCATAAAATGAGTAATGGAGGATTCCATCTTTTCGTATTGTTTGGAATAATTTCAGAAGGAATGGTACCAGCTTCTCTTTGTATGTCTGGTAGAACGTGGGTGTAAACCTGTCTGGACCTGGACTTTTTTTGGTTGGTAGGCTATTAATTGCTGCCTCAACTTCAGACCTTGTTATTGGTCTACTCAGGGTTTCAACTTCTTCCTGGTTTAGCCTTGGGAGGGTGCAAGTGTCCAGGAATTTATCCATTTCTTCCAGATTTACTGGTTTATGTGCATAGAGCTGTTTGTAGTAATCTCTGATGGTAGTTTGTATTCTGCGAAATCGGTGGTGATCTCCCCTTTATCATTTTTTATTGCAACTATCAGATTATTCTCTCTTTTCTTTTTATTAATCTGGCTAGTGGTCTATGTATTTTGTTGACCTCTTCAAAAAATCAGCTCCTGGATTTATTGATTTTTTGAAAGGTTTTTTTGTGTCTCTATCTCCTTCAGTTCTGCTCTGATCTTAGTTATTTCTTGTTGTCTGCTAGCTTTTGAGTGTTTTTGACCTTGCCCCTCTAGTTCTTTCAATTTTGACAATAGGGTGTCAATTTTAGATCTTTCCTCACTTCTCATATGGGCATTTATTGCTATAAACTTTCCCCTAGACACTGCTTTAAATGTGTCCCACAGATTCTGGTACATTGTGTCTTCATTCTCATTGGCTTTGAAGAACATCTTTATTTTTGCCTTCATTTAATTGTTTTTCCATTCATCATTCAGGAGCAAGTTGTTCAGTTTCTATGTAGTTGTGCAGTTTTGAGTGAATTTCTTAATCCTGCTTCTAATTTGATGTTTTGTGGTCTGAGACACTGTCTGTTATGATTTTTTTCTTTTGTACTTGCTGGGGAGTGATTTAATTCCAATTATGTGGTCAATTTTAGAGTAAGTGTGATGTGGTGCTGAGAAGAATATACATTCTGTGGATTTGGGATGGAGAGTTCTGTAGATGTCTATTAGGTTTGCTTGGTCCAGGTCTGCATTCAAGTCCTGGATATGCTTGTTAATTTTCTGTCTCATTGATCTGTCTAACATTGACAGTGGAGTGTTAAAGTCTCCCACTATTATTGTGGGGGAGTCTAAGTCTCTTTTTAGGTCATTAAGAACTTGCTTTGTCTATGGGTGCTCCTGTATTTTGTGCATATGTATTTAGGATAGTTAGCTCTTCTTGCTGCATTGATCCTTTTACCATTATGTAATGCCCTTCTTTGTCTCTTTTGGTCTTTGTTGGTTTAAAGTCCATTTTATCAGAAACTAGGATTGCAACCCCTGCTTTTTTTTTTTTTTCTCCATTTGCTTGGTAAATCTTCTTCCATCCCTTTGTTTTGAGCCTCTGTGTGTCTTTGCACTTGAGATGGGTCTCCTGAATAGAGCATACCAATGAGTCTTGATTTTGTATCCAGTTTGCTAGTCTGTGTCTTTCGATTGGGGCATTTAGGCCATTTATAATTTACATTAATATTGTTATGTCTGAATTTGGTCCTATCATTTTGATGCTAGCTGGTTGTTTTTCCCATTAGTTGATGCAGTTTCTTCATTGCATTGTTGGTTTTTGCCATTTGTTCCATTTTTGCAGTGGCTGGTACCGGTTATTCCTTTCCATGTTTAGTGCTTCCTTCAGGAGATCCTGTAGGGCAGGTATGGTGATGATGAAGTCTCTCAGCAATTGCTTGTCCACAAAGAATTTTATTTTTCCTTCACTTATGAAGCTTAGTTTGCCTGAATATGAAATTCTGATTTGCAAGTTCTGGATGTTGAATATTGGCCCCAACTCTCTTCTGGCTTGTTGGGTTGCTGCTGAGAGATATGCTGTGAGTCTGATGGGCTTCCCTTTGTGGGTGATCTGACCTTTCTCTGGCATCTCTTAGCATTTTTTCCTTCATTTCAACCCTGATGAATCTGATGATTATGTGCGTTGGGATTGCTCTTCCTGAAGAGTATCTTTATGGTGTTCTCTGTATTTCCTGGATTTTGATATTGGCCTTCCTTGCTAGGTTGGGGAAGTTCTCCTGGATAATATCCTGAAGAGTGTTTTCCAGCTTGGATTCATTCCCTACGTCACATTCAGGTACACCAATCAAGTATAGATTAGGTCTTTTCACATAATCCTAGATTTTTTGGAGGCTTCATTCATTTCTTTTCGCTCTTTTTTCTCCAATCTTGCCTTCTCATTTTATTTCATTGTGCTGATCTTCAATCTCTGCTAATCTTTCTACTGCTTGAGTGATTCAGCTATTGAAACTTGTGTATGTCTCATGATGTTCTCGTGCTGTGTTTTTCACCTCCATCAAGTCATTTATGTTCTTCTCTAAGCTGGTTATTCTAGTTAGCATTTTGTCTAACCTTTTTTTCAAGATTTTTAGTTTCTTTGCATGGGTTAGAACATGTTCCTTTTGCTGAAAGAAGTTTCCTATTAACCACCTTCTAAGGATTGCTTCTGTCAGTTTGTCAAACTCATTCTCCATCCTGTTTTGCTCTTTTGCCGGTAAGGAGTTGTGGTCCCTTGGTGGAGAGATATTCTGGTCTTTGATAATTTTGTCTTTTTTGCACTGGTTTCTTCCCAATTCATAAATTTATTTACTTTTGATCTTTTAAGCTGGTGATTTTGGATGGTATCTCTGAGTGAATGTCCTTTCTGTTGAAGAAGAAGCTATTTTTCCTGTATGAGGCTTTTTTTGGTTATGCAGTTGTCAGGAAGCTGCTTGATTAGGCATTGTGTCACTTGTCTGCCTGCAGAGGCACTGCTGGGCTGCCTCGGGCTCAGCTCAGCTGCTGCATAGTCTTCCTCTGGGTTTTGTTTACACAGGTAAAGTTAAACCTGCCTTCCCAATGGCAGGGGTCCTTCCTCCAAGCTCAGTCATCCCGGGTCATGTTCAAACTGATGTACTGGCTGCAAAACTCTAGCGAGAGGGCTTCAGTTTGCTGGACTTTGTGGAGTGGGACCTGCCAAGCCATATCACTTGTTTCCCTGCTTTCATCTCTCCCTCTTTCTGGGGGATGGGTAGTTGCATCCTGCAGGCATTCTTGGCGTTAGTCAAAACTTCCGCCCAGGGCTGTGCCAACAACTGGTGGCGCCAGGAGGGCCGGAGCTGTTGCTCAGATCTGTGTTGACAGCTCGCACTTTTCAGCCCAGTAGTGTTCTCCTGTGCTGTGGGTTGCAGAGGCCATGGAGGAAGCACAATATCTGGACTGGAGTGTTGAGGGTGTATGGTCCCTAATCCTCCAGGCCAGTTGTGCTTCCTGGGTGTGGCAGCACGCCGTCCTGCTTTGGTTAGCCCTCTTTGGGCTACTCCTGCCCTCCTTTGGTTTGCCCTTTTTGAGCTATTCCCACTATCCGACCAGTCCCATTGGAATGAACATGGTACTTTGTTTGGGAATGTGAAGTTCGCTCACCTTCTGGGTCTCTCTCTCTGGGAACTGCTCTCTGGAGTTGTTCCTATTCGGCCATCTTGGTGGAAGTCCACATCATCTGACCCTTTACAGAAAAAGTTTTCTGACCATTGTTATACATGTTTAAAATAGTTGATTCTCTATGAAAATGCCTTGGTTAGTAATCAAACCCAAATTATAAAATTGTACTTTAAGGAAAATGTGTTTTAGGAACATCCATTTTATAGCAAGTTAATTTTTTGTTGTTATTAATTTTTCTATGTGTCTTCTATAATTTTATAGAAGATAAAAAATATATTATTTTATATATAAGATAAAAATAATATTTTTCAAATAATTTGAAAAGCAACACACACTTTTGATTTTTAAACAACATTAATATTGTTTTAAATCCATTACCACGCTATGAATTAGAGGCAATTATTACTTTATGTTGATACATTTTCTTTCAGTGCTTTTATTTTTGCATTTAACATTGTGCTGCGTCTGTGTGTGCTCCGTGTTCATGGAACAATTTCGAGGTCATTCTCTGGATGCAAGTGGTGACTTTCAGTATAGATAATTTAATCCCTGTTTCCAAGGGGTTTAGCGAACCGTGACATACTTCACCTGAAACACATGGACTCAGTATGATCTCATCATTGTTTTATCTCCTTCTAGAGATTCACATCAAAAATAGATGAGGGAACAATAGGCAATAGTATCTGGAGTGCCTGTGAGTTCAAGTGAATATAGACTCTTTGGTGTTTCTGTATTTTATTTGATCCTGAAATCACAGTGACTATACTGTTGTACTTATTATTGATGGAACAAAAAGCACGCAAAATAAAATGTTGCATTTTATATTTGGCAGTAACTTTTGTGAGAGGAAGCGCTCCACTAAGAAATTGTATCGTGTATGTGTTTCCTACCAGAGAAATGTTAGTCTGCCGTTTATTTCAGAGATGTTTGAACCTAGTGTTAAAGGATGTGGGACAGGTTCAAATTCTCCCTCTGTTTGTCACTAGGGGTGTGACTTCAGCCACTTTCTAACAAGTTTGTGCCTCAGTTTCTTCATCTGTTAAATGGCATAATTATCAGACAAAGTTCCTAGGGTTATTTTGAAGACTCGGTGAGTTAAAATATGTAGAAGAGTACCTGAAGCAATAAATAAGCTTAGCTTATCTATTTACTACTGAAATGAGATCACAGTTTTGGAGGGAGAGAAAAAATTAATTTTACTTTTCTTCCTGGTTTGCATTGAAACGGAGGTTTTTGGGGGTTTTTTTGATGAAAGGACTTTTTTTTTTTAATGAAAAGTAGCACTGGTTCATATGATACAGGTAATGCATGCAATTTGAAGTAAGCTTTCAAATACCAACACTATGCAATTGGGAGAAGACCTGGATGACATTTATACTATTTTCCCAAGGATTTTCATTAAATTGGCTCTTCTCTTTCATCCTTGTAGAATCTTCATAAAAATATCTCCTTTTAGCAATCTAAGAACCTCTCTCCCCTTTCTCCGTATGGCTAATTTTCATTTTAATTGTGTCCTATAGGACACAGCTAGAGACAGCATGGCCCGGGGCCACATTTCTGTCTTACTGACAAAGTGAGCAATGAAGCTTGAACCAGCTACTGACTCTTTCTGAGTATCAGTTTACTCAACTCTGAAATGAATATACTAATAATTATTCTCTCTAGCTCACAGAGGTATTGTGATGATCAAATGAAACAAGATGAAAGGTATAAATACAGTATTGTACCAAAATATATTTATAGCAATATTGTCACAATCCCCATCTTTTTTCTACCCACAGACATTTACAATTCTAGAAGGACTACTGGTTTGTCAATATAGTCCTCTGGGGCTGCAGTGACCAGTGGACAGCAGGTTGTCAAGCCTGGTACAGTTGCCCACAAACAGCTCTTCCAGTTGACTGATGCCAAGCTAACATTTACTGAGGCAACATGGCTCAACAGAGCAGCAAGAATGCAGCTCCCTAGTGTGAATAATGGAAAACATATATGGAGAGAATGGGTGTTTTTCTATGAAGATGAGGAACATGAGGAATATCTGGAAAAATGGAGGCAAATGGGTTTTTCCCACTTGGCTTAAATTTCTATCGTGATAATCCAGAACTGAATTCCCTTAACTATTTAAACACTTCTTTGGTAAGAGACAGTGGCAGAGAGGGCACAGAACTTAGTACTTTCCAGAAAATTGTCCTCCTTATTGTTATCCTCTGTGCCTGTGCCCAGGCAATGGGTTTTTCCAGCAAAGTAAGCCAGCTTAATTCAATCAGTAATGCTATTAGATGACACAGGCTTAGCAGACTGAAATTTGATTTCTCTTGCTCAGGATATAATTTCTGACCATCAAACTACAATTTCATGTGGGTTTTGCAAACTGCTATTAGAATCTGGGATTCCTGTAAAACCATTAAATATTCTATTTATTTTATTCATTTATTGGCTATATACATATTGCAAGCATACTGGATGCAGGCCCTGAGGCAGGTACTGAAAATGCAAAGCAACTTTCATGAGTTTACACTATAGGATCCATAGTATTCTTAATCCTTCCTATTCCCAAAAAGGAATATATGATTAGTGTATGAGTATAGGGATATATGAGTAGTATATATGATTAAAGCCAAAGTAAAAAGAAAGAGAAATGAAGAGAGAAATCAGATAATTAAAAATAAAAATGACAAACCATACAGGAAAAACACATGTGTAGACTTTTACCTGCCCCCTACAATGAGCTACTACAATCACTGTTCCTTGGAAAGTGATACGGGTTGATTTGTCTTTGCTCACTAAATAAAAAGGGATTTACTTATGTTTACATTGTCAAATATTCTAATAAACTCTTCCTCACCACTGCCTTACAAACTTTTCTGGAAAGGCAAGGGTTTTCTGAAACTAAACGTAGACGAGTCATTGTAATCCACATTTTATTACAGAAACATTGTTCAAATAGGCAAATGCGATATTTAACTTTCTGAAAGGCAAGAGGTACGTATGACTCCAACCAGGTCAAGGTGTTTCTGTTTGTTTTTTTTTGTTTGTTTGTTTGTTTTGTAGAGGCCTGAAATAATTATGGCTCAGTTACTTTTTAGGGTCATCTTCTTTCATGCAGGGATAAACTTGGACAAACTCATAAATAGATGCTGTACCCTTTGGGCAGATTATCTTAAGAAATAAGATTCACTTAGCAAATATATATATATATATATATATATATATAACTTTCTTATAACTTAATCAAACCCTTTAATGGTCTCAGCATGCAGTATGCTTAAAAATCCTAGATGAGTGCTTTTGGATTCATGGGCTGAGTATGAATTGATGAGTGTTGCAAAAAAAAAAAAATATATATATATATATTATATATATATATGGAAAAATTAACAGGCAGATTAGAATTTGAAGGCAATAAAACTCTCTCATTTAAAGGATAGCTTAAAATAAAATTTATGTCTACTCTGAGGATGTCACTGATCTAGACATTAATCAAATAAATAGTTTGACAAGTGCTGGAACTCACCAATTAGGATGAATACTAAATTGTTTAGGTGGCAAGAAGTCTTTTCATGGGTACCTTCATGATGTTAAAAAATTGATCACTTATTTTAAAGCAACTACACAAACTCCACCTACTGCATCTCAACTGATGAAATACCAGAATTCATAATCTATAGGCTGTATGATTAATAATGATAGGTAATATTTACTGTAGATTCATTAAGTGATGGAGATATTGCTAAGTGAGCTACATAAACGTAGATAATCTACTCTCTGTTGTTACAGAAAATGCTGTCTTTTACTTCCCATTCCAGGAGCTTGTGCTCCAGAAATATGATATTTCACCACTGTGCTGATAGGATGAATAAATAATATATTCTTTTATATTAATAATAAAAGAATTTACTGTTTCATCCCCAAATAACAATTGAGTATTTACTATTATGTCAGGCACTGGACTAGATGCTAAGTATTAAGGAATCTCTGATCTCATGCAATATAAACTTAAAAAACAGTTTCATCTAGAATATTCGGCATACCCACCCTTAACATTAGCAGGGCCTAGAGCAAGAATACAAATGGAAATCTACAAGCTGTTGTCTGAATATTTAAATGTTATATGTCAGGCTCACAATCTGTTAAGTAAAATATGTTCTATTCTCCTAGTTTGACAAATGCACTTTCATAACGCCCTAGGACAGAGTCTTATTTAGAATTCTTGAAATCCTGCGCTGGAGCATAGAGATGAGGAAAAAGCACGCCCCAGCACCCAGCCCCTAGCTGTGGTGGCCTTTTCTTCTCACCCTTGGCTTTGTCCTACATCAAGAGGTGCCTGCCATGCTTGCAAGACCTAACTCTGCCCTCATGCCTCCACACAGCACCCCTGTGGTTATCTCCTAGGCACAAAGGTGATCGATCCCGTGTGTGAGTTTCCCATACTCAGAGGAATAGACTCTGGAAGAGACTCAGCGCACTGGAAACAGGCGCAGGACATTGGGTAGAGAATAAATCCTGGGTATCCAAGCATAATTTTGAAGGAGGAGGGTCTGGGTTTCAGGTTACCTTGCAGTGTTAGTTCCACAAACTCCTACTGGGGGCCAGGAGAGGCTCTCCCAGTAATGTGGGTGTGGGGTGGAGGCAAGAGTGGGGTGCCTATCACCTAAGTCTAAGAGTGATGAAGGCGCTGTGTAAATAGAAGCTAACCATCTGTATTAGTTTATTTTTATACTGCTATGAAGAAATACCTGAGACTGGGTAATTTATAAAGGAAAAGGAGTTTAATGGACTCACAGTTCCACATGGCTGGGGAGGCCTCACAATCATGGTGAAAGATAAAGGAGAAGCAAAGTCACATCTTACGTGGTGGCAGGCAAGACAGCCTGTACAGGGGAACTGTCCTTTATTTAAAAAAAAAAAAAAAAAAACACATCAGATCTCATGAGACTTATTCACTGTCACAAGAATAGAATGGGAAAAATCCACCCCCATGATTTAATTACCTCCCACCAGATCTTTCCCATGACATATGGGGATCATGGAAGCTACAATTCAAGATGAGATTTAGACACAGCCAAATCATATCACCATCCCAGTAATTTCCTTCGTATACTGTGTAGGCTACCTGCCTGTAGCTCATCCCTTAACTTTGCCTGTAATTACCTCTTGCAAGAATATCGAGAAACACTCCTGCTCAAATGCTAGTTTTCCATTCTGGACAACGCAGCTCCAAAAGCCTAACAAGGAAAGGACCACCATTCAGACACCAGGAGAGTTTACCTGTGTTTCCCTCAGTGCTAACATTTCCTCTCCATGTATCACTGTCTCCTCCTTTTATTTATAAATGTTCTCAATATTCATTTATAAGTATTAACTTATAAATATTCCCAATACTAAAAGACATGTGTTCTTATATTTTCTAAGCTAACTTCCTAATATTCTGAAAGAAGTTATCTCTTAGCTACTAGTCAAGAGACTGATATTTGAGACATTCTCAATCAATCAAATTTTAGTCCCTAAAATATTTTGGAGAATAGAGTCTCCCAAAGCCAAATGTGGTTGATTTTCCATTCCTCTGCACACACTTTATTTTCTTTTGGTATCATAACAAATTTTGCAAACTAAGGTGGAATAATAGCATTCCCTGAACATGATTTGATCATCATTAATAGTAATTTTTATTTGGTAACTTTCTGCAAGAATATAAAATGGAATAATATATATACCATGTAATAAAATATGTAAATAGAAATTATTATAGCAGTTAAATAATCAGCAGTATTAAAGGATTACTATTACTATTTTTAATATTATTTTCATTCTTCAGTAACAAATAATAGGAAGCTGTAGTCAGATTTTAAAAAATTGATCCATAAACCACAGGTTTTCCAGCTTTAGCAGTAAATACTCTCTTGAACTCATTTTATAATTGATGTTAATTCAGAAATAATTTTATTCTTATATTAGTTTTAGGCTGCTTAATTATATTCTTCTATTCAGCATTTAGCTTTTGTTCTCGTGATGCTCCACTAATCAGTCCTTTTGGGTTATGAATTAACAAGCCGCCAAAATAAAGTAACAGGTTAATTAAATTACATCATGAAAATGAAAATGGATTTCTTTCTTTCTTTCTTCCTTCCTTCCTTCCTTCCATCCTTCCTTCCTTCCTTTCCTTCCTTCCTTCCTTTCTCTCTTTTTTTTTTTCTTTTCTTTTTTTTTTTTTTTGAGACAGAGTTTAGCTCTTGTTACCCAGGCTGGAGTGCAATGGCTCAATCTCGGCTCACTGCAATCTCCGCCTCCCAGGTTCAAGCAATTCTCCTGCCTCAGCCTCCCAAGTAGCTGGGACTACAGGCGTGCGCCACCACACCCAGCTAATTTCTTTTGTATTTTTAGTAGAGACGGGGTTTCACCATGTTGACCAGTATGGTCTTGATCTCTTGACCTTGCGATCCACCCGCCTTGGCCTCCCAAAGTGCTGGGATTATAGGCGTGGGCCACCGCGCCCGGCCTTCTTTCTTTCTTTTTTTTGAAAAAGAGGTTTCTTGTTGCCCGGGCTGGAGTGCAATGGCATAATCTCGGCTCACTGCAACCTCCGCTTCTCAGGTTCAAGCAATTCTCCAATCTCAGCCTCCTGAGTAGCAGGGATTGCAGGTACCTGCCACTGCCTGGCTAATTTTTTGTATTTTTAGTAGAAACAGGGTTTCACCATGTTGATCAGGCTGGTCTTGAACTCCTGACCTCAGGTGATTTGCTTGCCTTGACCTCCCAAAGTGCTGGGATTACAGGCATGAGCCACTGCACTCAGCCTTGAAAATGGTTTTCAATTCTACATCCCAATAGAGAGAAGAGGGACATTCTAAATTTATGATTGCATCAAGTCTACTAGGTGTTCTTCTCTGCATTTTCTATCATTGCCTATTAACAACTCTAGGTGTAATGACAGAGCAATCACTCTAAACTTTTAAAGATATGAATATCATCAAATTTGTTCTGGCAAAGTCATATAAACTCCATCAATAAAAATTTTACTAGCAAGACCTTCCCAATGAAAATGCTAAGGTCAGGGAATATTTTCATAAGGGTTTATCTCATTAGAGATGTCATTTTCTTAATTTGCACACATCTTATGGGCAATGTTGTCAGGTGAGTAATTACATATTCACACCTACTTGAGACACTTTCTTTGGGAATAAACTATATTTATAAACAATGATTTCTTATCATTTTCCTCTATTAATTTGATTGTTGTTAAGAATATTATTGCCTCTGTTATAAGAACTAGAGTAGTTGGGTCATAACATTAGATATAATAAAGCATGCTTCCCTCATAGATTTTAGTATGCATTTTAGATTCCCAAGAGCATTATCTGAAAACCAAAACAAAATTAAGGAAGGAAGAATGCAATTGTTCAAATACAGTAATCATGAAAATAACCACTGGTTCATGAGTCACAGCCCCTAAGGAAACTATTTCATTCCTAATGATAATCCATGTGCCTCAGGTGGATTTAATGCACTTTGCCTTTTTCTTTCTCTTTTCATATTTCATCGGCAAAGGATTTATATGTATAGATAATTAGGTGATGTTGGCCATAAGCAACTTTGTGAAATTTTATTTTCTGAGATATTTCCAAAATATTTCCTGTCCATAATACTTTCTCCTCCCTGAGAAAGTCTCTCTCTTTGTTTCTCTTTGCCCCAAGTGCACACACACTATCCCAGTGCCTTTTGGGGAAAGCAGTTAATCTTCCAGGCATATTTGCAGACACTGAAAAGACTGTGGGCAGGAAATGTCTTACATGAAGGAAAGCCTTAATAAATGTAGAAGGGCAGCCCTCCTGGATAGGCAAGCAGGAGGACAATTCTGGGGAAATAATGGCTATCAGGGAGCTGGCTCAAGAAGTTATAGGGGAGGCATCAGCCAGGGCTTGGTGATGAAATCCGAAGCACCAGCCTGGGTCTGCTTTTGCCTGATGGACTCATTGACTCACACAACTCCTGCATGCTAAAGCAAGACTTGTGGGATGGGGGAAATTATAAGCTGTTCACTTATATGCATATTATCCTTTAAAACAAAATTATTTTAAAAACATATTTTTTATCCCTTCAATACTGTGAAATGCTTACTCATTAGCTGAATTTAGAGATCAGATGATTTTATTTTCCTGTACCCAGAAGCTGTTGGTCTCAGTAGAATGAAAGGAATGATGATTGGAAATTTAATTATGGTTCCAGTTTAAAGATAATGTCTTATGAGTTTGTGGTGCTAAAGTGAAGAACACAACCTAAACTCACTGGGTTGATGTAAAACGCTCATTGTGACCTAATCTTTGTTCACTTCTAACTATTCCTTGCCATACTCATATACAAATCATTTTCCAGCCACATTGAATCCCTTATGGTTTTATAATACATGATGCTTTTTCTCACCTTTGCATACAGTTTCCATTGATTCATACAGTGTTCTTCACTTGAAGAATCTTATCTTTATAACAAAGCTTAAGTTTAATATACTTTGGAATGATTTCCCTGACCTTACTCTTATGAGTATTAAGAATGTATATGTATGAGTATATACAATTCACATATATATGAAAAGTATTTACAGATAATTTTAGTTTGCATTTCTGTCAAGAAGTCAAATAAATTCTGTTTATATGGGAATTTTTTTTACCTAACTGCTGCTAATTTTTTAAATTTCTGAAATAAAGTTTACGTAACTATTCAAATAGTTCAAATTAGTCTAGTAGGCTGCCAGACACAGGTTGACTTTTGCATTTTCTATGCACATGAAAAAAATTCAATAAACAGATTAATTTTGGGTGATTGTAATCATCTTACTTTGGATAAGGTCCAAATAGTCACTCATGACCCACAGAACGCAACATGTACAGAACATTCAGTTATTAGGCTAACTACGGAGAAAAGTCATCTCAATTATGAAGGTCAGACTTATCTAATATTTCAAATAATTTTTTACCTGAGGGCATATAAATTAATTTAAATTGTGCTCATTGGAGATTGAATGCCCAAGACCCCATTTTTAAAATGTGTGAGAGTAATTAGCTGGTGCATCAAATATTTATACGTATGTTGAGGGACATGTCTGAATTACTGACAGTATTTATAAAGCTTACTTTCCATCTTGTGACAAACCAGACTGCTTTCCATTTCTGAACCTATCAAATGCTTAGCCACCTACATGCAATGTTACTCCTGTTTTTCCTATTTGGAGTTTATTTTCCCTATCCCATATAATTCTTTGCCATCTAGCTTGAAGTCTCCATAGCCCATGCCAATATTTTAGCTGTGTAGCATTCAAACAAATTTTCTCCTTGAAGAGAATCCCTCTTGATATAAGTCTTGATGAGAAACAATGTCCTGCTTTCCATTATGACACTAACAAAGTCAGTCAATGGTTTAATTCTGTATCCAGAAACAGCTGGCCCTAGCAAAATGAGAGAAAGAATGATTGCCATTTTTATCGTGGTGCCAGCTTGGAGACAATGTCATGAGAGACAGTGGGGCAGAACTGCTGGATGTGTTAGATGCTCTGAACCAGCAAACTACGGAGTAGTTAGGTTCATGTCAGAATAACTGTGTTCAGAAAACAATGATCCACTCACACAATGTTTGCTTCCTGTTCTTGCAACTTTGGATATCAGAAGTTTTGGAATGTTCCTATTCAAGGAAGAATTGTTTTTCTCAGTGGATAAAACAATTATTCCTTAGATTTGGAATGAAATGGTTTTGCAGGTGGGTTTCCCCTGTAAGCAGAATATGAGATGGGGCTTAGCATACAGGTTTATCAGGGAGTGTTCTGAAGAGCCACACCTGTGGAAGGGAGGGACCTGGAAGAGGGGAAAGTCACACTGTTGTGGCTTCAAAAGAAGCTTCAGTTGTTTCTATAGGTAGCTAAGCTGAGCTGATCCCTTAACATTGTCCTAAACTGGGTAAGAAGAGGGTCAGTCCTTTACACTTGTGAGGCAATCAGTAATTGGATGTGGACCACCCTTAAAAGGGGTGTGAACTTCAGTGAGATGGCTCTCTTCAATGGAGACAATCCCCAAAGCAGCTAGATTTTGGGGTCTTTTATTCCAGAAGGGATATTTGGGACAGTGCATCAAGGTGTCCAACACAGACTGCTGACAGGCATTACAAAGTTCATTCTAATGGGAAAAAAATAGTGAATGATAAAATTTTAATCTTAAATAAGAATTAAACTCAACTATTAGATGACCAAAGATTACTGTTTCACCAAGGGGAATGAAGGGAGGATTTATGGAACTGAGAAAGACCCTGGGGTACTAGTCCTATGATGTCCAGTAGAAAAAGCTAACAGAAGCTACTAGTTACACAAAAATGGACCAACAAGGACCAAACTCCTTCCAGATTTATTCTTGGAATAAATTGGAATCACCCAGCGGGTTTCTTAAAATTCAGATGGCTGAGCCCTATGTGCAAAGGTTGCAATGCATTAGGGATGGCTTGTGGTTGGAGAATCTTCATTTCTAACCAGTTCCCAGGTAATGATAATGCTGTTGGCCAAGGGAAGCCTGGTGTCACAGACAGGCTCTGCATCAGAGACTACTGAAGTGAGGTTGGGACAGGTCTAGAGACAGAAGGGATTCCAGTCCTGGAGTTAGGTGACTGCAATTTTTGACAATATGAATAATAGTTACATTAGACAAGAGCTTTTTATTTTAAAATGTTAGTATGGTGATGAAAGTGTAAATGCAGATAGGGAGCCAAACATAGTAACATATTTTGGAATATTTGACATTTTTCCTACCCAAACTTTAATCCTCTTTCCTATTTCAAGGGAACTCCCTTGTGCAAGTCTTAGTAGAATAGGTAGTTTCATTTCTCTGTGGAAACCAAAGGAAACCAGCCAGGCCTGCCCTTTCCCTCCCCTTTGAGACCTGGAAAATGAACTGTCTTTTAGCTTGGCTGATTACATATACCGGCCTGAGACTTTGAAGCTGGTGGGAGTGATCCAAAGTGCACAAGACTGTCAGAATTTGTTTGATTGATGTGAGACAGTCTATGAGTGACTGCCAGACTGAGGTTTATTCAGTCATGGAGGTGGTATCCCCAGCAGCAACTGTGGCTTAGAGAAATGATGACATGGTGGCATCTTGGTCAGATTTTTGCGGCTGCATAGTGTTAGGAGCCATTTTGTTTCCTGTCTGTTTTCCAAGATTTGCTGTCCATTTTTTCCACCACTTTTGACAGTCTCTCTATATTCCTCCAGTAAGTCCCCATTTCAATTAAACAAGCTTGAGTTGGACTCTGAAGTTTGCAACCAGGAGACTTGACTGACACAGTCTCCTTGGTCCAAAGAGATGTGAACATAGAGCTAGCCAGTCATGTTTCCATTTCCCATAGGGATTAATTCCAGCTGGATTTACGTTGAAGAGGTATTTCTGAATGAGTTTATAGAACTGTATTAAATGCCTTCCATTTTATTGTATTTTGTTTCTCCTCTTAGATCTTGAGCTCCTTGCACACCAGAACAGTCATGTTGTCTTTTATTTTCTACAATAAACTAGCAAAACATTTGAATATGCATTATTTTGGAAGAAGGAGGGGCATCTGCTTGCCTTTGCATACATGTCACCTCCTTAGAGAGTCTTTTCCTCACCATCTCTAGCCAGCTCAAGCCTAGCCAACTGTCTTTCATTATCCAGGTGTTTTTTTCTTTGAAATATTTATCACTCTATTAAATTGTATTGTATATATATTTGTTAATTTATTCATCTCTATCCTCTCTTAAGTGGGAGAGCAGCAACCTTCACTGTAGATCAATCAGCCTGGACAAAAGGTTTAAAAATCTCGCTGGTTTCAACAAATTCTATCCACACAAAGTATTTTGAGTTTGACTCCAGTGACCAAACAGGAAGAGTCATAGGAAATAATCACCTTTCTTCAAAGCACAGACATTTACCGTGTCAATGGCTAAAGTCTCTCCCTCTTTTTTTCTCCCTTTCCTCTTTTTCCTTCCCAAGGAGGGCAACCAAGTCTTTTCTTTGCCTAATGCGTGATATTTAGAAATCATCCTTTAAAGCCTGAGCAGACTGCAGGATCCCATTCTTTACCTTAATTTATCTATCAAAGTGTTTCTTTCAAAATTGCTCTTCCTAGAAAAAAAGGGAAAACAATTTCCCTAGCTTGATACATCATTGTCTAAATTCTGTCTTTACCCAGGTTACTTTTGTCACGAATTCAAAATTAGTGGAGTCAAAGTGTGTATGTTTATACGAAAGCCTGTGAATGAATATTGAGGGAAAGATATTAGGTTGGTGCAAAAGTATTGTGGTTTTGCCATTACTTTTTAAGGCAAAAACGGCAATTACTTTTGCACCAACCTAAATAGTTCTAAGTTCTAAGTTCTTAGCATTTCCCCATATAGACATTTCACTGAGTACTTGGGTCTGATTCTGGCTGCATCTCCTACCAGTAAACAAATCAGCAAGAGTTTTTGACTTGCATTTTCTTATTTATGAAACTAAATAGAATGTATCAATGGTTTTTGCATCACAATTGGCAAATACATAGATGGTAGGTGACAGATGGCTTTTATCTTTAATAAAAGGTGACCCATAGTTTAACACTTTATTAGCTTTAGCTGTTTGCAAACGGAAGAACTCATTATTGGATGCAGGCTTAGCTACTTGTGTTCAGATATGCCTACCTTTGATGGAAAACTGATTATTGTCAACAAACCTGACAGAGATGATAGCAGGAGGATTAACACAGAGCTAGAGAAAAATAGCACAAATCCTAAAAGACTGCATTTCAACTGGGCTGATAAACTGTCATCTCACGGAGCACACAAGTGCTGCCTTCCTTTAGGCAAAGAAAATCTGGGCCTGTGAGCTTGGTGTTAATTTAGCAAGCAGAGAGAAAAAAGAAATGAAGAAAGAGCTGTAGTTGAGTGGACTTTTAAAGTCTCTCCAGAGTAGAGCAATGCCAATATCTGAAAAAATGCAGTTTTAAAAAAGAGATTTTAAAAAGATTCTCATGGAAAGTGTGACGTCTGGCATCACCCTGCCTGGACTGGTCTTCCAAACCCAGCCTGGTGTCTGAGATATACATCTCCACTCCGTCTTTTCCAGTTTGTTTCAGTCAAACACAAGCTCTTCCCTTTAAACTCTGTTTGCTTGTGCCATTTCTAATAAATTTCACCCTCTCACCCCTCTGGTATTTCTTCTTTAATAAAACCACTCCTCCACCTCCACTTCTACCACCACACCCATACATTCACCCGAAAACGCACAGGCAGGAAAAACAAAACCTGTTTTATAGGGTAGTGATTGAGGGGTGCCTGTCTGAGGAGAAGCGGGAAGGCTGTGAAAAACACAGGCAGGTGCACATCTGTGTCTCACAGTGCACGGCTGTGCTGAACCTCATGATGACAGTCTCACACTCTGCCTTTTTCTGCTGAAAGTTATCTCTTCCTAATGAATTCTACCAGCCATCTTCTCCTGACTCGTTTTAATTTGCCTGTTTTAAAACATCACTGTAATGAGTGTGGCTATTCTAATGATGCTACCATTCTAGTGGCTGGTCACTTTCTTGTAGAGATGAAATGCTAGGGAGAGAAAGAACATGCTCATTTGACTGTGAATCTAGCATTGCCCCTCCGGGATGTCAATGTGCTTCTGCATGACAGAAAGAACAAATGCAAATCCAATCAAAATAGCTATGCTTTTTATGAAGAGGAAAAGTTTGAGGCAGAAATAGACACATTCAAGGAAGAGGGAGCAGTTACATAAAACCTAAACCAGCTTCAGAGTGTAACTTCTCAAGAGGTATAGCTATTTTTGGTTCTTTAACAGGTTTAAGCGTGCTGACAAGTCCTGCCATAAACAGGCACTGAAATGGGAACCCCCCCCCCAGCTATGATGACATAATGTGCAGAAAGAATTCACCAAGGCTCAGAAGTAAGCATGACAGAGAAGTGACCTTGCATAGTACCATTCAGAGGTTACAGATCAGGGGCAGGTGCTGTCTGGCTGGAGCCGGAAGAGGGATGAAGATGTGGAGGAAATGTGCAAGGCAGGACTATGGGAATCAGGCAGCTCACATACTGCCACTAATTGGTAAAACAAAAAAAATAAATTAGAAAAAGCCTGAAGTTCCTATTTCATGACCCAGTCCCTAGGTAGTCAGCAGTAATAATTATGTCTCCAATGCACCACAACTACCTTAGGTCACATGCTGCTGTCTTATGAAAACTCCCCTTCTATTTCCTTCTGGACTGTCTTTGATGTCTACGTTTGCTATGTTTCACCTGCACAGAAATGTGAGCAGCGATAAGAAGGGTCTTTGACTCTATTTTCTCAAAGCACATTTTCATGTTCTATTTTGTTTTTTCATTCCAATAAACAAACATGTCCCTTCCCAAACCTAGATAAACAAGATTTCAGATAAACAGGACAAAATTCTGCCAACAAACTACACCAAGAACTGTGAAGAGTCAGATTTTAATCAGGTTACAAGCTGACAAATTAGTCTGCTACAGTTTCATGGATGCTGGCAGAAGTGACACTTCTGGGTCAGAGATGAAGAACGTTATTATTCATGGCACGGGAGCAGCAGAAGGATCAACATTTTTCATTTGTTCCCCTTGCCTTCACACCCCATGGGGGGGGAATGTGGATGGGCCCAGATGACACCTGCATACTCAATGGGTTGTAACACAGGAGGCAAACAAACCCTGAGCTTAAGGAACTCAAATCTTATGATGGACAGTCTCCAGAGGGAGACATTATCTTTGTTATAGAGGACAGCAAGCATGCCTGCCCTTTGTTCTGCAGAGTGACATCTCTATCACCCAAGGCTATTTGCTGTACAGGCATCCTTGAAAAGATTCTCCAGAGTAAAAGACATTCTGGGCCTCTGCTTGCAAGATGTGCAGGACAACATGTTACCCCACAGAGAATTAACTACCAACATATTACCTGGCTCTGTTTCTCCTTACCTTCCCTTGCCTTGCCCCTGCTTCTTCACTCTTTCCACTGTAAGAGCCTGCTGTGCCCTGAGCCCATCCACTGCCATACTATACTGTATTGCTTACTTACAAGCCTCTCCAATTTGACTCTAAACTTTTTATGGGGTGACACTCTATAGTTCATCTTGGTATCACCAGTTCAGCCCAATGTTTGACCCTCATGGTAACTCAATAAATGTTTCCTGAAATAATGAATGAGTCAATATCTAGATAGTTGCTTGAGGGAAGAGGGCGGATTTTATATATCTTTGTATCACAAATTGTAGCTCCAAAAAATGTTGATTTCATATAACAGAATTATTATTGTGATAAAATTAAATAATAAGTGAAAAATTTTCCAAACAGGCTAATGAAGTCCAAACCTCTAGACCAGGGTCTCAAGATGAAAAATAAAATTGCCCTCACACATCATAATTGTGTTCACAGCAACATCATTTTGAAAAACAAAATATTTTAAATATTGCTCATTTTTTATTATTTTAAATATGTATTTTTTCAACATATTTTTATAGTTTTTACCATAAATTATTTTTCAGGGTATCTTAGGTTTTTTCTTCGATCACAAACATTCTTTATTACAAATGCATAGGAAGAGTCTTCATCTTTACAAAAAATTATATGCACACCAATTTTCCTTTTTTTTTTTTTTTTTTTGATATGGAGTCTCTCTTTGTCGATAGGCTGGAGTGCAGTGGTGTGATTTGGCTCACTGCTACCTCTGCCTCTTGCATTCAAGGGATTATCCTGCCTCGGCCTCCTAAGTAGCTGAGACTATAGGTACACACCACCACGCCCAGCTAATTTCTGCATATTTAGTAGAGATGGGGTTTCACCATGTTGGCCAGGTTGGTCTTGATCTCTTGACCTCGTGATCTGCCTGCCTTGGCCTCCCAAAGTGCTGGGATTGCAGGCGTGAGCCACTGTGCCCAACCTCACACCAATTTTTCTTGAAACACATAGTCTTTGATTTTCCCACTTTGGATAGAAAAATTATGCTATGAATTGTTTTAACTCTGCAAGAAGAAAAACAATAGTGTGTCAAAGTTACCAGCAATGAGTTTTGGCCTCAGTGCTTGGAATTTCACAAGAAGAGACACAGGAAGCTCACACCCCCTGCAAGGGGCAGTTGCTTTTCATTCCAGCTTATGGCTGTTAGGCACACACAGGAGTCCAGTGCTATTGGATCTTTTAAGTATTTAAAATTTAGATTTTTATGTGAAAGCTCTTAATTTTTATCTGTTAAGCATTTATTCATGGGAAAAAAAAATACATTGTACAAGTCTCTCAGACCATTCCTATCGCTGGGCCTCCACTTTGCTGTCTCTGAAAGTTTGTGGAACGGGGAATAAGACAAGGTTACATGGGGTGTAACCCCACAGCAGCATCTAGGGTTGAGTGTTTACAGCTCCTGAAGCCCCACTGGGCATGTGTTACAGTGCAGCGCGCTCTTTCAGCTTAGCCATCCGCAGGCAGCGTGTGTTAATTAGATCACCATGGCAAGGACAGAGGGATTTCTGTATCTCGGGGTTCTTGCCTTAATGTACAGGAAAATTCTAATTACACATGGGCTTAGAGGATAGGTGCAAGGTTTTTATTGTGTGGTGATAGCTCTCAGGAGTGTGGATGGGGAGCCCAGAAGGCATTGGAGTGGGAAAGTGTCTTCCCCTGGAGTCAAATCACCCAGCGGTGAGGCTCTCCTCTGACCACCCTTGGCCAAACTCCACGTCACCCACTGCAGATGGCCTCCCAGTGTCTGCTGGTATGTGCCAGTGTGTTCTTCTGCTCATGTGTTCTCGATGTCCAACTGCATGTGTCTGTGCCAGCTAGGGTCTCAGAGTTTTAATAGGCACAGGACTGAGGGCATGGTGGGCCAGAGTGATCTTGGAAAATGCAACATTTGGGCATGAAAACAGGAGTGCCTGTCTTCATCTAGGTCTGTGGGCACAGGTCCAAGGGTGGAGCCCTCCTCTGGGATCTCACTTTTCTTTACCCAGCACTTCCCTGCCCACCCCCTGTATCATTATGATACATAGAACATATGAAGAATATTCAACAATTAGACCCAGGTCTTGCCCCAAAGAATCTTCTGTTTATTAGCAATGTATCATATAAAAGCCAGGGGTGCATTTATATACAAGGATGTTTAGTTTATTGAGTTATTTGTGGTCCTGGAATCCTTTTAAGTGCCGTACCTGGAGGAATCTGCCTGAGACTTTCTAAGTCTTTCAGAGGAAGTTTAACAACAAGGCATTGACCTAACTTTATGCTATAAAGAACAGACAAACAGCAGTCAGGCAGACAACAGTAACCCATACACATTCATATGTACCAGAGACAAAATATCCCTGGGAGGAGAAAACACAGGCCTTGTGAGGAAAGATTCCCTAGAGACTCAACCAGAGCCAGATGAAAGCCAGCCCTGACAAGCAGGGCTTTGAGGAGAGCTACAGGTAGGACATTTGATGATGTTTTCCAGAATAGCTTTCCAGCTTCATCCACAGACATCAGGCAAAGATGTGAATGTGTATGCCCAATATGGTGTGGCTGTGTCCCCACCAAATCCCATCTTGAATTGTAGCTCCTATGATTCACACGTGGGAAAGAGCTGGTAGGAGAAAATTGAATCATGGGGGTGGTTTCCCCCATGATTTATTGAGTTATTTGTGGTCCTGGAATCTTTTTAAGTGTCCTCCTGTTCTCATGGTAGTAAATAAGTCTTATAAAATCTGATGGTTTTATTAGGGGTTTCTTCTTTTTCTTGGATCTCATTCTGTCTTGTCTGCCACCATGTAAGAGGTGCCTTTCACATTCCATTATGATTGTGAGGCCTTCTCAACCACATGGAACTGTGACTCCATTAAACCTCTTTTTCTTTATAAATTACCTGGTCACTGGTATGTCTTTATCCAGCAGCTTGAGAACAGACTAATATAATGGCCTAGGGTTTAAGAAGTGAGCCTTTGAAATCAAACAAATCTCTTTCAAACTCTGTCTCTTTTACTTACAAGCTGAGTGGCTTAGGCCAAGTGACTTTGTCTCCTTGAGCTTCAATTTCCTTGTCTATAAAATTGAAACAACAATAATAATAATTAATAATCATAAGAAGAACCACATGAAACTTTGTGAGGGTAAGATAAGACAGGACTTAAAGTTGTGGAGTAGAATCCTAGGCAGAGACGGAATAGGGGATATGTGGATAGCTTGTGAATTGCAGTGAAGCAAGTTCTGCAGTCTGCAGAGGAGGGACAGAGGAAGGACCAAAGAGCAGTGTGGCACCTGAGGTGAAGTCCAGCTGAAACAAAGACAAAAAGGAGTGGGTGGAATGATGGCTCACTGCATAAATTTGCAGCCATTGCTTAGAACCTAGTAGTAAAGAAGAAACTTGAGTATATTTTTTCTCTTCACTCATCCATTCTCTTGGTTATAAAACTGGCAAAAATCCTTTAGAAACATCTAGAAAAAGTTCAGCCTAAAATTATCAAAACGTGTCTATAAAACCAGGGAGGTGATAAGAACCTTAAATTTTTAGAAGCAAGATAGATAATGATAGCCTTTAGACTACTTAGGCTTCTCTGGGTTGGTTTTAAGAGGCTTTAGAAAACAAACCCTTGGGTAAAATTAAAGAGAGCCTTAGGTTCTTACCCGGCTTAACAACTAAATGCTTTGAATAGGACAATTGATCATGCCTTGCTTCATGTTTGCCATGTGGAAAATGGTAATCAATAATATTTATATTTGCCATCTTTGTGAAAATAATGAGTAGCTAAATATGATACAAGAAGAATTTAGCATCTAGAATAACATGAGTAGTAGAAATTCTAGATTGCATATATATATAATTGCATATATACAAAATCAATAAATGATTGATTTTACAGAGGATAGGACTTTAACTAAAATAGAGATTGTGGTACACATTACTTTCAAAAAGAAAGCAATGATACACTATCTTTTTGATAATATTTAAGAAGATTGGCAAAGAGAACTGAAGTGAATCTTTTCTAAAACTTCTTACTCCTGTGGATATGGGCCAGTCCAGAAATAAAGATCTCATTATAGTAATGTTAATGGTGGCAAATGCACCATTTCACTTAGATTTTTCTAAAGCTACTAATACACTGAGTTGATTTTTTTCTTTTTTCTTTTCTTTTTTCTTTTTTGACCGTCAAGACCATGTTTCATTGCATAGCTATGATAGCATCATCTCTTGGTCCAAAACATTAAAAGAAGAAGCATCAAATTACTCATGAATGATGCTAAATAATTTACTATAAAATATATATACACACATATACCCTAGGAATATATATTACTATGAACATATATATATATTCATAGTAAATTATTTAGCATCTATATATATGTGTGTGTGTGTATATATATAAATATATATACACATTATATATATATAGCATCTATATATGTGTGTGTGTATATATATGTGTGTATATATATACACACACACACACACACACACATATATATATACACACACACACACACATAATCCAGGAAAAGAGCATGAAATTTGAAATATATAACTCTTAAACAAGGTAAATGCTTCAGAATGTTTCTAGCATTGAGGAGCAAAACAGAAGGAATAAGAATCTAACTGGGATAGTGATTAAAGTTAGAAAACACTTTTAATGTCTATAAATTATGCGTTTATTATGAGTGTGGTTACAGACTTTCTATTTTAAAATTATTAAGTGTTTTGATCATGTTTTAAATAATTAAGAACCCTATCATTATTTTAACAAATATAGTTATTTCAAACATGGAATTTGTGGGAGACAATCTGAGCTAAATATTTTTAATTGATAGCACTCTGAAGGCCTCCCTTAATAAAATGTAACTAACTAGATGCTGGATATAATAAACTTTGTATTTTATTTTAGTTTCTCAAGAAATAAGGAGAAATTTATAGTTCCTCCCTGATCATGAAAAAAAAAATAGTAAGCTGAATCTAGAGTTTGAAATAGTGAACACACACAAAAATGAAAATGTGGTACATATATACCATGGGATACTATGCGGCCATAGAAAGAATGAGATCGTGTCCTTTGGAGGGACATGGATGGAGCTGGCAGTCATTATCCTTAGCAAACTAACACAGGAACAGAAAGCCAAATACCACATGTTCTCACTAATAAGTGGGAGCTAAATGATGAGAACACATGGACACCTAGAGGGGAACAACACACACTGCAGCCTATTGGATGGTGGAGAGTGGTAGGAGGGAGAGGATCAGGAAAAATAACTAATGAGTACTAGGCTTAATATCTGCGTGATGAAATAATCTGTACAACAAACCCCCATGACACAACTTTACCTATGTAACAAACCTGCACGTGTACCCCCGAACTTAATTTTTTAAAAAAATTGTAAAGACCTAGTTGTTCTGAGGCAAATATTGAGAGTGTTACTGTGATTAAGAAATTCCAATATACCCTAAGCAGGATGAAACAAAAGAAATCTGTGCCAAGATACATTATGTTGAAACTGTAGAGCAGTAAATTTAGATAAAGAGAAGAACTTAAAAGACAGGCAAAGTGGAAAGTAAAATAACCTACAAAGGATATGACAACAAATTTCTTGACAGAAATAAAAGGAGCTTGAAGGCAATGGAACCATATTTTCACTTTCTTTAATCAGCTTGCTATCCCACAGTCTGCTGGCCCAGTACACAGCTGATATCACACTAACTAAAACTTATTGACGAGATGTCCTAGTAAGACATTTGCCAAACCTTGAGCAGGCAAATCAGATCTTTGGGGGTAGTTTATGGGCCTTCCTGAGAAAACGTGTCATGAGAAGTCAACTGAGGCCACAAGTTCTGTGTGTCAGTAACCGAGAAAATTAATGTTCATTCCTCTTTGGGAATTTTCCCATGAATCACCCACTTTGGCATTGCAGGCAGCTGGAATCATTGATTGTGATGTTGGCACTTCCATATTTTCTTAAGGTAGCCTGATGACAACATCGTTTTCAGTGGTCCCAGTGGTTGTATAAACCTTTAATTCTCTCTGATTAAAATGCATAGAATGGTTTTAATTTTTCTGCTCAAACCATTATTGAAACAGTCACTTTTTTAAAAAATGGGGGATGTAGATTTTCAAATTGCTTCAAAAAGAAAACTCAACTCTGCTGCTTTGTATAACAGATACACACAAGATTAGAAAAATAACAAATAAAAATTTAAAGAATGTTCATAGCAGAAAAGGTGAAGTTTAGGCCAAAAAGCATTAAACTGTGCACACACACACACACACACAAAAACACATGATGATATTACCATTCTGTTCAAAATGAAGACCTAACACTTATGAATATGTTTGCACCAAATAACATAGCATCAAGATTCACAAATCAAAATTTCAGGAAACATAAGGTGGAAGAATTAGAAACAAACTAGTTGCAGCAACTTTAAATTATTTCTCTTGATCAATGATTAATAAAGTGGAAAAAATAACAAGCATAAAAGATTTAATAACATATTAAATAGGTCATATCTGACTGATAAAAACTTAATTTTAAACTCAGAAAATTGAAAATATATACATTTTGTTCAGTGACCATAGGACACTCACAAAACCTGGCCATGTGTTAGGGCACAAAGAAAATCTTGATAAATCTAAAAAGTAGGAATATGCAGATGCTATTCTCTGTTTACCATTAACTAAAATTAGCATTTAATTACAAAACTGAGAAATAAAAATATGAGTCCATGTGGAACTAAAAAAACAAACAAAACAACAACAAAACTTTTAAGCAACTCTCATGTAAAAGAGGGAGCACAATTTAAAATGAAAAAATTTGGAGACGTGAATGGAGTTGGAAGCCATTATCCTCAGCAAACTAACACAGGAACAGAAAACCAAACACTGCATGTTCTCACTTACAAGTGGGAGCTGAATGATGAGAACACATGGACATATGAGGTGGGAAACAACACACACTGGGGCCTGTCTGAGGGAGATGTGCATGGAGGAAGAGCATCAGGAAGAATAGCTAATGGATGCTGGGCTTATTACCTAGATGATGGGATGATCTGTGCAGCAAACCACCAGAGCACACGTTTACCATGTAACAAGCCTACACATCCTGGTACCCCAAGCTTAAAAGTTACCCCTAAACTTAAAAGTTAAAGGAAAAAAAAAAAGAGTAAAGCTCTATGACATTAAAAATATTGTACAAGAGAAAATTACCACAGCCAAAAAGTATTTTCTGAAAAGATGAATACAACCAATAAACTAGCAAAACTGATCAAGAAATAAAGAGAACAAAACTACCAATTATCAATATGAGGAATGAAAAAGAGGACATCATTGCAGACTCAAAAGATATTAAAAATATGATAGGGATATAAAAATAATCTTTTTTTTTTTTTGAGACTGACTCTCTCTCTCTTGCCTTGTCTGGAGCAAAAAAATTCTGTACCTTATTTATTGCAGCTAAAGAGATGCTCAAAGACAAATTAATAATGTTAAATGTCTGCATCAATAAAAAATAAAATAAAATAATCATCTAAATAAAAATTATAGATAAGATAAACTGAAATAAAGAAGCAAATTTTAAAAATAAATGCATAAATTAATTGGGAAAGAAACTAAGAGTAAATAGATTTGGCAGTGAAAAGAATCAAACACTAAAATATTTGACGAGATTTATTCTGAGCCAAATATGGGTGACCATGGCCTGTGACATAGCTCTCAGAAGGCTCTGACGAGCAGTATGAAATGTGGGTCAGATGTCATTGTGTTAGTTAGAAGGCTATACAGCTGTATCAACGTATTTGTTAACTGGTCCATAATTTGCACATTTTTTACCTAAAATAGCTCTAGTAGGATATATTAAAAACAATAACAATTATGTATCTAGTAGTACATGTCTTTCATAAGACACATCTAATAATTAAGATCAAAAAAGTTTGGACTACAAAGAAATAATGCATATCAATCATTTCTCTCTGTGCGTGTGTGTGTGTGTGTGTGTGTGTGTGTAGAAATAAGGCAAATCCTAACTAGAGAGAGCTTGAATAACAGACAAAATAGACTTTAAGACAGAAAAATATCATTAGGATGCCATTAGGGATGGAGAGAATCATTATTGTATAAAGATAAAAATGTTCACCTCACCAAAATACAAATATTCTAAACTTATACCCAAATGAATTATCCTCAGCATATATAAAAAGAGATTTGAAAAAATTCAGCAACATGGTGGAAGATTTAAGGATTTAAATAATTTGAACAAAACCATTAATAAGCCTGATTTAACGTAGATGTATAGGTCAGTATCCAATGAGAATGAACTGCCTTTCTAATAAAAAATGGGGTCCTTTTAAAATAAGTAAATAATAGATCAGATTGTAGCCCTAGGTTTTTACATGATTCTTAGTAGATCCACTAATAGTGGATCTACTATCCAACTAAACAAGTCTCAATAATTTTAAAGAATTTTTGTATACAATGTATTTACCGTCTATAATGCAATTAAATTAGAAGTCAAAAGCAAAAAGAAATAAAATCTCCATCTGTACACAGAAAAAACACAGTTTGAAATAACTCATAGGACCTAGAAAAACTCAAAATGGAAAATACAATGGAATGGTCTTGTCTTTTGATTTTTAATTCATTTAAATTTTAGATTCAGAGGGTGCATGTGCTTATTTGTTACATGAACATTACATGCATGCTATACAAGTATTGATCGACTTATGACCTATGCAACTTACGACCATTCGACTTTACGACCACAATCGCTAGCCACGACTGCTCCGCGTCTGGCAGTGCAAACATTGCCCAGCTGGGCGTACGACAGCGCGGACCAGCTTCTGGCAGCACTACCATCTCCGCGTGCATATAGTCTACTCAGCTTACGACCACATCGTGTTATGACCGGTTTGTCGGAACCAATCGTGGTCATAAGTCGAGCACTAGCTGTAGTAGAAATTGCGTTCCTAGTATACCCATCACCCAAATGTTGAACATGGTAGCCCATAAGTAACTTTTCAACTCTAACTACCCTCCCACCTTTTCCCCTTCTGGAGTTTCTGGTAACGATGATCTCCATCTTTATGTCCAAATATACCCATTGTTTAGCTTCCACTTATAAGTGAAAACGTGTAATTTTTGACCTTTTAATTTTTTAATCGTGTTTTTTCTTTTAATTTTGAATGTGATGGCAAATTATTTCAAGTAAATAAGAACAGCAGAATTTCTATTTAGTGCCTATAAAACTATAACATGTTATTGTAAGGCCGGCTGCCTCACAGAGGGTTAAACGGACACATCCATCTCTCTCTGCACCTGATAACTGCATCATCACCCAAGCTCGTTATCTGGACTTGCCACACGGCTTCCTTGCACCCGCCTCCGCGTACCAGACCCAAGCCCACATTCGGCACTAAATTATGCATTCAACCCCCCGCCTGCTGTTGATAAACCCTACAAGAAAATTTTTTAAAAGAAGCCCCATCAGGCCCTGCCCAGTAGCAGTCTGCTCTGTATTGCTTAGGTATTGTTTCTGTAAGTCACCTTGCTGAGCCTGTTTTCACATCTGAAAAAGGGGGTGGGGAGGAGGTTAATCATACTTGTCGCCAAGGTTTTACAATTTGTAAAATTTTATGAACTATTACAGGCAAGTAACGAATGCTCATTTCTTTAGTCTGATAATAAACTTTCCATGAAACAACATTGCCTTTGAGAAACTTGTTTCCATAATTGAAAAATAAAATGATACCACGCTTATCTGTTTTTAAAGGGATTTGTGTACAAGTTATATTTTACACAAATGTTTCTTCACAGATATGCTATACAATTTGAAATATCTATTTGTGGTTGAAAATAAGACACTAAAATATTCTAGGACAGAGATTTATACAGCATTAGTCATAATTATCTCTGACACTTGTTGACATTAAGAAGTTTTTTTTTTTCTCAGCTCTCTCGATCTATAATATTTTGCTTGAATCAACATCTTTATGCATGAGGTCAACCAAGAGCATTGAGCACACATGGCAGGTAATGTTTTTAAGGGGTTCAGTCTGCCAGCAGCTAGTTCCACAGTTTGTTTTCCCAAACTCAAAGGTTTTAGTTAGGGGAGCTCTTCCAGAGACGTGCAGTCCCCATAAGACTCCCTCAGAGTTGAAGCTGAAGGGTAATTTTTTTCTCATTCTGGGAAATATCAATAGAAACCATAAATTGGCAGGCAAGATCTCATCGCATTCTTAGGTCAACCCTGTAAAAATGTCTGTGCCACTAACGCCTTTCCTCTGAACTTTCAGTCTGCATCTAGATCATTCATGGAATTACTGAAAAATATATAAGCCTTGGGTTTACCCTGACAAACTGACTCCACATTCCAGGAGCAAGTCTCAGGCCTCTTCATGTTTTGAAAGCTCAACTTATACTCTGGTAGGTATCAGCGATTAGGAACTAAGCCATAGGTTAACTTTTTTCTGAATCACAGCACTGATGGTGTCCTTTCCCTGTACAAAATCCTTCAATGGCTCCCTTTTGCCTCAGGAATAAAGTACTAACTGCTGAGGTTGTCATTCGCCTTCCGCAGATCATCTGCAATCTCTGTTTCCCTGTTCCATATCCCAGTCTTGTGACATAAACCCAAGGCTACAAACTGAATACGTTCTCATCTTCTCAAATACTTGTCTGTTGATCAGCAGCTTCAGCATCACCTGGGAGCTTGTTAGAATGACAGATTGTGCTGCCACTGTCACCTTTCCTCAATTCAGAGGTTTAGAAATCTGCCTTTTTTTTCCCTCCCTGACGAAGTTTCACTCCTGTTGCCCAAGCTGGAGTGCACTGGGGCAATCTCGGCTCACTGCAACCTCCTCCTCCTGGGTTCAAGTGATTCTCCTGCCTCAGCCTCCCAAGTAGGCACGTGCCACCATGTGCGGCTAATTTTGGTATTTTTAGTAGAGACAGGGTTTCATCATGTTGGCCAGAATGGTCTGATCTCCTGACCTCGTCATCTGCCCGCCTCGGCCTCCCAAAGTGCTGGGATTATAGGCGTCAGCCATCGTGCCTGGCCAGAAATCTGCCTTTTTAAGAAGGAAACTGTGGTAAGCCTCACGAAGGTCTCTTGTTCCTCCTTAGGCTGATTTTGGCCCTACCTTTTCCTCACCTGGTGCGTCCTGCCCGCCTGTCAGACTCAGAACAGCCCTGAAGGCTCAGCTCAGAGTCATCTCTTTCCCTCAACTACTTAACAACTATTAACTATTTAACAATTATTTTAGTAGCTTATCTACTAAATAAGCTTCTTTTACACTAGAGCCCCCCCATATTCAGCATCTGTTGTCTTGTATTGTGTCTTTCGTGATGTCTCTGCTAATACATCGCTGAGGACAGAATTTGTCTCTCTTGTGCCTCCATCGTGCCTAATGTAGTGACTTCTTTGAGGTATGGAATCAGTACATATCTTTGGGATTGAAATTAACACAAAAATGACCTGGAGCCCAGGTCAGGTAGAGAGCATGACAGGGCTAAAATAGCGCTGTGGTGCACGGGGTGCAGTGCAATGGGGAAGGAGCACCAAAGATGTCAGACTCTCAAGGGGTGGGGAGGGGCTGGGAACCTGGCAGGGCTAGGACTTCTCCCAAAAGCTTTAGATTGATAATCCAGGAAACTGGGAAACATACAGAGAATATAACTATAGAGAAAATGACTTTAACTGTCTACAGAGACTGCATAAAAACAAAGAAAGAGACTAAACCTTCATAATTGTTTTCTCTGGGACTATGGGTGCTTTTATCTTTCTAGCTATCACTTAATATAGACATATATATGTGTATATATATATATATATATATATATATGTTAAATTTACCCCCTAAGTTTTTTTTCAATAAACAACTTATTTTTACCATCATAGAAACAGTGTTTTTTGAAAATTAATTGTTGTATATATTTGAATTTTCCCCCAGCATTACTCTTTTAGTTAGGGAAGGATTCCTATGTCTGCATTATGTCAGTTCATCTTAACATTCAGTCAGTGAACACTTACTAAGCCATTTCAGTTGCCAGAAACTTTGTGAGCGCCCGAGAATAGCAGGATGGAAAACACATGGTCCGTTTTCTCACAGAACTGACAGGCTGCTGGAAGAGCAGACACATGTATAGAGCTGTTCAACACAGTGTGATAAAGTAATGACAGGCACACAGGATGAAGAATCCCCTGGCTCTGTCACCTACCTCTGACCCCACTGGTGGAGGTCTGTTGGCTGCACAGAGACCTCAGTGGTTGAAAGGATTGCCTTTCAAGCTGCGAGAAAAAAACATAGTTTTCTCTACCCCTCTACCCATGCTAGGTTCATGGCTGAGACCTCTACTGAAAAAATCAAATTAACAAGAGAAAAGCATACAAATTTATTTAATACATGCTTCACATGACACTAGAGTCTTCATTAAAGAAAAGATTCAAAGAAATGGGTAAACTTGGCTATTTTTGTGCTAGGTTTAATGACAAATAGACAATAAAAGAGAAAGATGATAGGCAAGAGAGTGAGATCCAATGGTGAGAAACTTGGGGGAAACTCAGCAAGGCCTATTCAGATTCCTCTGTGTTCCTTCTTTGGAGATGAGGATGCTCCTTTCTTCTGGAAATAGGAAGGGTGTCTCTCACATGGAAGGTCTTATGACCTGCTTCAGAGAAAGGTCTGGAAAATCCCTCTGGATTCTATAAACTGATTCAGGGAGGAAGGGCAAGCGAAGGTCAGAGGGACCTTCCTCCTTCTGCGGTTTTTTCAATTCCTTCAGCTTCAAATATTATGGGGCAGCATGTCCTGAACCCCATCACAGCCCTGGAAATAAGGATATAGGAATTCCTAATAAAGGAAACAGCAGAAGGGAGAAGTCAGAAAACAGCATTTGACCTCTGGGAATGCTTCTATTCAACACGGTTTGGAGCAGGAGCAGTGAGCAATGGGGTGGAAGCAAACAGGTGTCAGCTATGGAGACCCTTGTCAGTAATGGCATGAGGGTTGAACACAATGCTCTCTATTTTTGTTACAAAGTATCATTTTGCTGTTTATGGTGGCCTGATATATAAAACACAGAATATTTATACCGCAAAGCTCCCGTATAGAGTTGTGCTCTCTAGTGAGTAACTGAGAGGGAAACTCTAAGTTGCTTCTGAACCTGGTTCCTCATCAGAATCACATGTGAGTTCTTGAAAAATTACACATTCCCTGCCCCATCCCAGATAGGGTTTTAAAATGTTACTCAGGTAATACTGATAAGTCCTGTTTGGGAGCTACTATTTCAGAGTCTCTGTTCTCAACCCTTTCTGCCATTAGAATTGGCAGGAAAACTTCGAAACCTGTAGATTTTCAGGGAGGCCCCATTTTTAATAGTTCCAGTTCATTCATCTGAGATGGTGCCCAGATATCTGCCTTATAAAAATTTTCAGGTGATATTGGTGTGCAGTCATGCCTAAGGAGTACTAATGAGTCCCGACTTTACTGTTGCACCAAATAAGATGCAGTCGAAGCTAATGATCTGTTACAGAAGGAGGAGCCAAATAGGAAGAAGGGAGAGGAGAGAAGGGTGTACCGGAAGCCAACAGGTTGGTGTGCAGGATGCATGCTGCTTAAGAACACCAGCTTGGGGATCAGACACACAGAGTCTGAACTCTGCTGGTTATGATGCCTCGATCGCGTTACTTAACCTTCCCAAGCCGCAATTTCCTCATCTGTAAATGAGGTTGATGTTACGGCGGTGGCATTAAAATGTAATATTCTTAGCATCATGCAGGTTAAATGTCATTTATTAATATTAAGAAAGTGTTTAAGCAGGAGGGCATATTAAATGTTACCAAAAGGTTAAATGAGATTAGGTTTAAGTTTTTGAAATAAAGGAACATGAAAATCACAGTTAGTAAGAGCAGGGGAGGTACAGTGGTAGGGATGAAATCTAGAATTCATTCCAAATACATTTAGAGACCCAGAAAACTACACATTTGGACTACATAACTTTACTGTCTGGTAAAACGCCTTGTATAAGTTGGATATTAGGTCCTCATTTTTATTAAGAACTAATAAATAAAATGACTATTTGAAGACCATTTTGATATTGTGCCCTTCATTTTCAAAAAGAACTAGTAGTTAAAAATGGTTATATGTGTAAGGCCTTTGCATTTTTTGTGAAGCTGCTATTGAGACCATCACTACTAGGTTATATAATGCAGCTTAATTCTATTTTTCCTTAGAGATCAGAGCCAGGTTTTTCTCCCTGTGGAACAGCACACCACACTAGGAGCAGCTGTGCAGGCCAATGGCGTTATTAGCATTTGACCTCAACTCTATCCAGACCACTAAGCCTGATCCTGGTCCTGCCTCTTTCTTGTAGCAGATCTTCAATTTAGGTTCTACTCCTCTTCTGTATTTGTTTCCTCAGACCTAGCATTTGCATTTTCCTTTGGCTTCCCGGGGCACTGAGGTAAAGCATAGGCTTCAATTTCAATTTGCTCCCTGCCCAAATCTGGACACCTGAGATCCCCAACACCCTCTGCTGCCTCCCAGATTGCAATTACGATCATGCCAAGAAGTGTACCTAGAAGGTGCCATTTCCCAAGACACAAAACATGACAATAGTCCAAATGACTAATGGCATGATTTAAAAAAACAAATAAAAACAAAAAGGAAAAACATTAGTTTTGACACATTAAAAAGATAATTAAAATGGCAAATATTTTGACATCTACAAAATATGAATATGAAGCAGTATCACACAAAAAAATGGCTCAATTTAACATCCACACAGTGATTTTTCCTATGTAGAATGGAGTTTCCATACATTGACAAAATAGGAAGATAATTAAGAAAGACATAAAAAGTTACAGTTAAATATTTGTCAGACTTTCTTACTCTGCAAAAATGCCTTAATTGAAAAGAGATCAAGCTGGAAACCATTTGACCTGCTTGTGTTAAATCAACCTTCCTAAGACCACTTTACTAATGGAAGCAATTTGTCCATCAAATCTTTCACCAAAAGATCAATTACATTTTAGGGTATGCAATGAATTAGCATTGGCTTCCTCTCTTAAATCACTTTTGCACTTCTAAATAAAAGACATTTTTGACTTCTGCTATTTGTTAATCAGAACCGTAAAAATCAAATCTCAGCAGATTAAAAGTAAATTTTCATTTGGGAATTCAAAGAGAAGTACTCTATCTCAATGAAACGCAGAGTTGGCTGCCTACAAAATTAAGCACTGGACTTGGAAAATACATTTTAAATAAATTATAAACCACTCTGCATTTGTGATGTATGCTTATACTAAATAAACGGGTAAATGCATGGATCCTAATTGTCATTTTCCACTTAACTAAAAATACACTACTTGCCTTGAAAATTTAGTAAAAAATTCAATGAAATTGTATTTCCTATATATTTGTATATGATCAAAGCTTAAGGTTCAACCTTAATACTTCATCTCACTGGTGGACATGACTCTGACTATGTGAATGACTGCTTATACCCTGCGAATGTGGTCTTGCTCCAGGTTTAGCACCCTATTACCATTCCAGCACATGCACACTGTCTTCTGAGCCTACCGTACACCTTTACCCACTGACCTAGTGTGTTCCCTTTGAACTGAATGTAGCTTTGGGGCTGCTTCCTCGGCTCTCTACCTTTGATTTCAACTCCAGCATCAAAAGGAAAAGCCCCTGTGCTTGCTGAGTTGGGAAATTTTATATTTACTCCCCAACTGGGTGAGCAAAGGGGCGTTACACTGTTGTTACACACACACACACAGACACACACACACACACATACATGATCAAAGTATTAGCAAAAATACCCTGGGCATGACAAATTCTTGAAATACAACTTCCTTTCCAATATTTACCCACCTCCCCTCCTCCTCTACACTTGACTTCTCCCTCTTTCCTTTTTTAAGATCTTACTCTATTAATTAGCAGTTCTCTTATATTTTCAGTATTTTCTTCTTTACCACCTTTAATTTCTAACCACTACTTTATCGCTGTCAATAGCACCACCTACACGACCCAAATTGTAATGTCATCTTTACTTTCTCCTGCTAATGGCTTAGTTGCCGAGACAATGTCCCTTCGATAACACAATGGAATGAAAATCCCCTCTTTCCATTAACAGCCTGGAAGCACTGAAGGAACTTTAAATTCAATTTTCTCAAAATAATTAATTTTCTCTTCAAATTAAAGTTTCTAGACTATCCTTGCAGTTTATAGTTTTGCCTTAATCATCTATGATTAAAAAACAACTTAGGAATCAGATTTGACTTCTCAATTACACTACTAGAAACCAGTTGCCCCTAGAGTTGAAATCTAAAATGTCATTTATACTTTAGCTTTCTTTTCCATTCCCACCTTATAGTTGTTAAAAAAGAAAAATACTTTAGACAAATTTAACAAAACAGATATTAGCTGAGCAAAGAACAATGCATGAATCAAGCAATGCTCTGAACCAGAAGAGGTTCAGATAACTCCCTTCCGCAACATGGGCAAGTTGCATTTATAGATAGAAAATGAGAGTGAGGTACAGAAACAGCTTGATTGGTTATGACTTCATCTTTGCCTTACCTGAATATGGTCTGATCAGATGGCAGCCTGTGATTGACTAAAGCCTGACTGCTGTGATTGGCTGAGACTCAGCTATTTGTTAAAAAAGTAGACTCCCGGCTTTTAGCTAGCGTAAGCACTATTGTAAGTTACACTTCAGTTTTTCACATAGGTACTCAAAGTACAGAGGCATCCTCAGGCTAAATTTAGTTTCGCTTAGCACAATTGTCATCATTTTACCAGCACCACACTTGATAATCCTGGTGAGATCACAGCTTGCCGTAGACAATGACTGCCATAGGGAGCAGACACCACACTTCCCCATTCTGCTTCCTTCCCAGGTGTAGAGCCAGACCTTGCCTTTGTTCCTCGCTGTGCAGCTGAAATAAGGCAGTGGCTTTTAGTGAGGCTTCAATGACGGATCAGAATAATGGAAACAGTGTCTTTTCATCCACTAGACACTGGGAATAGCACCTAAGCTACTTTCAGGTCCACCAGACATCTTTGAGATGTGAAAAATGTAAAAAATAGATGTCTTGGCTCTATCAATGCAGCAAGACAATTTCATGGTATTCCCCAAAGTTTGGACTATTTTGATAAACAATTAACAACAACCTTATGAACTGTGTAGAGAAAAAAAAAACCCCACAACTTTGCAATACTGTGTAAAACCATATAATTTCTAATTTATTTAGGCAAAGAAACAGGGATCCTCTCTTCACATTTACAGAGCAATATTCTAAATGGCAGAGTGCTATGTTAACCCTTTGAAAGTTGGGAGCTGACCTAGCTTTAAAGAGTTTTTAGAGTTTGCTCTTTTGGCGCTGTTGAAAAGGCTTCAGGCATTTTCAAAGACGGAGAAAACGCGCTGACATCATTATCGCATCAATTAAAAAATACTCTGTCAAAGGAAAGCCTTTAAGCAGTTCTCCTCCACCAATGCTCTTAACTGATTAAAAGGTTGCATTAAACTTCATTAATTTTGTGCCTTTGGGCCTAAGAGAAGCACCCAAAAATTTAGTTCTGTCAATATTCCTTCTGAGACTCTTGTGCGCAGCTTATTGGAGGATAAAAAAGACTCAGGATATTTTAGCATTGGAACAATCCAGGAAGTTGGACTAATCTCTCCTGGAGTTGCCAGAAGCTTCCACACATTACTTAATAAAAACTGCCTTAAAATGTGACCAACATGAACACCCTGAGGCAGTTTTTTCTTTTTTGACAAGTCCCAGAAGCTTCTATCATAATGGAGACTTAGCACAAACACAAGAGGTCGGATGTCTACTGTAGGGGTTTCTCAGCAGAGCAGGCCATTTGAGCCATTTCTAAGCAGAAAAATAATAAGAACAGGAAAGGCCTAAGGGCAAATACTAGTTGTCAAGCCTTATCACCATGGGAAGGAGTCACGTTTTTAGAACTTTCCTCTTATATTGAAACCGTTGTCTTTCAACTGAAGACAAGACATTTCAAGCTATGATAATTATGTCAATGAAACAGGCTTTTACCTTAGAATGTCTTCCAGTTTTTATGAAGCACATTTACAACACGGTTTGATTTGCATACTGGAGTTGGGGAAATTAGTATTTTAATACAGCTACATACATGGCAGCCCACTACCAACATTTTTCTTTTCTACCCTTAAAAATTTTCATTAATTCATTAGTGTTTTATATATTCATTGTAGAAAGCAAAAGAGTATAGAATTAAGCAAAAAGAAAGTATCACTGTGAAAACACTACCTTGTTATTCTTGCCTAATATTTTAGTGTATAGTATTTTGCTGTGTAATATTTTAGTATAAAACTTTCTAATTTTTGTCTATGCGAATATGTGCACATAAATTTGAATTAAATATCTTAAAATAGTACCATATTATCTATGTATTTACATATGTATATCTATATAAGCATTTTTTTCAGTAATATATTGTAACCATCTCTTCATGTCAAAAACGTAATCTGATATTAAAATTAATGTCAGATACACAATATTTCAAGTTCTCTATTGCTTAATATTTTGTTTAGATATCCGTTCATATAGGCTGGCTTATCCTGTGTTAACAAATAACTACTTAATTTCAGTAGTTTTACACAATGAACTTTATTTCTTGTCCTACCACATGTCCACTGTGGATTGGCCAGGGGCTGAGAGTGCCCCATGTCGACTGCACTCCATGATGCGGGCTGACACGGCAGCCACCAACGGGCTTCTGTTTGCCATGAGAGAGGCAAAGAGAGCTTTGCAGGCTGCTACACGGGCAACGGATGTTCTGCTCCTCACAACTGATTGACCAGGACTTGTCACATGGGCTCAACCAAACACAAGAAGGCAATGAGTACAATTCTACCACGTTTTCAAAACTGAGATTGAATTTCATTAACTCCTTGAAATATAAATTATGGATGACTAATGAACCACAGAAGAGTTGCAGCTTTTATAACAGGTACATTAAAAATGAGAAAACTCAGGTTCAGGAATGCTTTGAGCCTGGTCCAAAGACAATCGGCTCCTCAGTGTGTAAAAGAAAATAAAATCTCAGGACCCCCAAACTTGCTATGCCAAAGGGAGAGTTAAGCCTGGGAACTGAGTAATTCAACACTTCCATTCTTCTTTCTCTAAATGTATAGCTGTAACTTCACAACTCTGTGTCATAGCAGTCAGTATACAAAAGCCAATTTCCCACAATGTCAAATGACCTCATACCTATCCACGTAGACACCCTCACAAATTGCTCGCAAGGAAATTCCTTGCTGGCCCCTGGATCTTTCAGGATACATAGCCTCCCATAAAACAAGCACATGCCAGTTGTAACCTTAGGTCTGCAGCCTAAGTTAAATTCCTAAAACTGAGTTCTGTTAGACTCACACTGACACTGTCCAATAAGAGCTTATGTTTCCAGGTACCAAACAAGGGCAAGATGAGACCAATCACTCTTCCACCTATCCTGAGACAGCTGCATAATTGACTCTTTCCTCTGCTCTCTCTTTTCAACGTTTACGTTGTCTTACGTAAAATGTAGATTTGCTGATCAAGAATTAGAGCCTCACAAGATTGTAACCATTTGCCTCACTGCCTACCCACACTGTCCCTTCCTAACCACTGGCATGCTCTCTCCCCTTAAATACTGAGTTCGTAAAACCCTCTTTGGAAAACACAGGTCACAGGTGCTTCTGTGGCTTGTGTTTTTCCTGAGCACATTCTCACACATTGACTCAAAAGCCTCTACTGATTGAGACACTTGCCTCAGTCATTCATTTTTTGGTTAAACAAGTAGTTTTGTCAAAATTCACATGCATAATGTGGCTGGGGATGAGAGCTGTAAATTCAGTCATATGCTATCTGGGGAAGAAAAATGAGATCAAGCCCCATCTACATTTCCTTTAAAATTCTTTTCCCCATACTTAAATTCTCTCATGCTCCAATTCTTTTGGAAATTATTATCACTCGAGAAAATTACTTAATTTATAAATCATAGTCTTAGCCTGTTTCATGAGCACTAAATGAGCCTTCAACCTCTGGGTATATAATTTCCAACTTTTTGATTACATTTAATCACAGCAATAAAAATACTCTTTCTTTAGGGTTTTAAATTTAGCATATCTTCCTTCCTCTTAAATATTTTTTCAGAGGCAGATTAATTTTTAAAATTAATAACATTTATAAAAATGCCTCAAGTTGAGCTGTCTTAGCCTGAAAAATGTTTATTTAAATAAACTTCTAACTTCAGGTATTGATCTGTATTTATATACATGCATATGCATTATATACATATTATTCATATATTCTAAGCATGTCAAAGTTCCATTATTTTTGTGGCATTAATTAAGACTTTTAGTTCTATCTTCTGTCCTCAGTAAATTTATTGTTTCTTTTGTTGTTCTATGAAATGTTTTTACTTTTACTTTTAACTTTTTTACTATAATATTTTCACATGTGGAATTTTAGGCTTTTTGCTCATACATAGTGTATATATTATATATGTGTAATTTTTTTCTTTGTAAAAGACAGTTTGAAAAGCACTAAAACAATATGAACAAAAAATTTTATTCATGATGCTATTACCAGACAAATATTTAACATTTGGCACATATTCTCCAGCACTTAAAGAAATTTTTTAAATAGTTGAGGACATATCATAAATTAAAATGCATTTTACTTACAGGCATTTTGTTGTATTATAAACATTTTTATAAATATAATTTTAATGGAGGTATATTTCATTATATGACTATGCCAACTTAGTTTCTCTTATGTCAAATATTTAGGATAATTTGAAGTTAAATTATGTAACAATTAGGTTTTTTAAATTTAGCTCCTTTTTGCACATATCTTCAGATATCTTTCCAACTATTTCCTGATAAAAGAGTCCTAAATGTGTGAAACAACACACAAAGGGTATCATATTTTTAAGTCTCCTGGTGCTTATGTTGCAGTTTTTTCACTCCTATTGTTCATAGAGTTATGGGGGAGTGTTACAACTCTTTTGCTCCTGCCACTGGTAATCTCTGGGTTCTTGTCTCATGTCCAAGAAGAATAAGGCATGTTGACACTGGAGAGTGAGTAAGGCAAAGTCGGATTTATTAAGCAACAGAAAAGTTCTCAGCAAAGAGAGGAGACACAAAAGGGGGTTGCCAGCTGTACGGCTAAGTTCACGGTTTTTATGGACTGGGAAGTAGGAGGAGTACATTGACAGGTCTGTGGGCCATCTTGGAGAAAGCACCAATCAGAAACGGATACAACAGTGAAAACCAATTGGAGGCAGAGGTGAAGGCTTGGCCTGCTACCAGTCAGGGGCTGGAGTGATGTTCCACCTTACACAAATGAATATTCGGCTCTCAGACAATCACAGAAAGATAGGTATATGTAAAATAGATGAAAGATAAGGAAGAATTGGGAGGAAGCACATGAAATGGACAAAGGCATGCCAAGGAGAGAAATGTGTCCAACGAAGGAGTGGAATTTATTCATCTGGGTTCATAGAGCAGGCATCTCCATTCAAGGACAGGCTTCTTATAGGGGGCCTGCAGCTTGATTTTCAGGCTGTTCTTGATTTGAAGGAGTTTCACCAAGGACCAACTCTAACCGCCTGCATGATGGGTTTCTTCCTACTACTCTCACACTCATTTATATGTTGTTTTCTAAAGAGATTGCATTAACAGATTGGAGTGTCTATTTCACTCTTCCTGGAGAACATTGAATAGTGTTTTTGGGGGGTATGCAAATAAGAATAATAACTAATAAATAATTTTAATTTTCAGTTATTTGATTACTAGAGAAATTAGTCTATTGTCATGATTTTAAGCTATTCCTATTTAGTCCATCATGGCTTGCATATTCCCTTTGCCTATTAGCAATGGACACTAATATCCTAGTATTTTCCTTTTAATCTGCGTGAGTGCTTTACATCTGAACAGTGCTAACCAGTTGCATAGGTAGCAAATTCATTTTTCTGGATAGTTGGGTTTTTTTTTAATTTGTTTTAAATATCACATTCAGGCAACCACTTCCTCACAGAGAGCAGATGGCAGTACCTCTGCCCTTGCAGTAGGGGTATGCAGTGGTGCCACATCTGGGCGGCTTACAGACTTCTTCCTGAATGAAGATGACCACAGCCTGAGCTGAGTCCTGTTGGAGGCCTCATGGGCCCTCCTAGGTCCTCCACTCTTTGGATTGTGGCCAAGAACTGGAGGTGGTAGTCAGCCCTGGGAGGGCTGGCATCTGGTCAGGTTTTCATTTGTGGCCTGGCGCCACCTTTTGATGATGGCTGTGAATGCTGGGGAGAGAGCGGCCAGTGGGGAGGAGGCTTGAGTTCCTGCCCTAACCTTAAGAATAAGTGAAGCTTGATCTTTCTGTGGAAGGACATGGACCAGTTGTGTGTGAACCTGGAGCCCATGCAGGAGCAAGAAGGACACTGACGGCCCCTCCTTCGAGATGAATGGGGTCAGAAACAGTGGGATCAGACCCAGTGAGATGCAGCAGGAGGCTATCAAAGAGACAAGGTGTGTTTCCACGCTGTCGACCCGGAAGGCAACAAATTGAATTAGGATAAAGTGAGGTTTTTCTAAACATTGATAGGGGAACACAGGAAGTTCTCAAGAACCTCGGAGGCCACTGGTATCAGGTGGAAACTGATCCTCTTCCACAGCACAGCCATCTCTCCCACTTCCAGGGTCCCCATGGGCTGCGAGGCCCTTCCTAGAACCTTTACTCCCTCCTGCAGCCCACGATGTCACATCCCTCTGCATCAGTCCCTGGCTATGGGCAGGTTCCAGATGTATTAAAGATTTGCTCTAATAGGAAAAAATAAAAATAGAAGAGATGGAGAGAGAGAAAAAAAGGAGATGGGGGGAGGGCAAAAAAGGATTTAATTTAGATATTTCCTATTGACATTTTGAGTTTACTAAAGCTATCTCCTGCTGTGATCAGTCTGCTCTTAACGCCCATTCAGTGGACTTGTTTTAGACTATATATATATATATATATATATATATATATCCATTCTAGAATGTCCATTTAATTCTTTTAATAGTTTCCAATTCTTTGTTGAAATTTCCCATATTTTCATTCATTTTGACCATCACTTTCTCCATATTACTTAGCATATTTATAGTATGGTTGAAATTCTTATCTCTTATTTAAGATTACTTTGAAGTTCTTGGCTCCATAACTAACTAGTAAAACACAAAGAATCAGGGAAATGTTAGAAGCCGTGAACACTGCAATCAACCAACATAACCTAATTTGCATTAGCGGAATACTACTAACAACCTGAGAATATATTTTTTTGAAGGGCACATGAAACATTCATCAATGTGGACCACACAATGAACTATGAAAAGTCTCAACGAATGTAAAAAATTAAAATGACACAGAGTATGCAATCTTACCACAGTATTAAATTAGGAACCAAGAAAAATAAAAGATCTAGAAGAACAAATAAAATGGAAAAAAAGACAAAATACAAAATAGCAACAAAGTTGAAACTGGTTCTTTGAAACATTTAAGGATATTTTGAATAATACTAATAAAATTATTGAAAAAAGGAAAAAACATGAATTACTAGTGAAAACATATTACTATAGATATTATGTATATTAAAAGGATACAAGGGGATATTTTGTAAGTTATGAAAATAAATTCAACAAATTATATGAATCAGGCAAATTCCTTGAAAAACACAAATTATCAAGACAGATACAATAAGAAAGGGAAATTCAAATAGGCACAAATTGCTTTGAATTCTATCAAATATTTAAGACAGGAATAAAACCAATACTATATAAATTTTAGAAAACAGGAGGAGGCAGTGTTTTTCAACTTTATTTTTGAGGCCAATATACCAAGACTATGATACCAAAACCTAAGAAATAACAAGAGAACATAGAACATAGACTTAACATTCATGAACATAGACTTAACAAACATTAGCTGTTTAATTAAATATAGCAATGCTTAAGCAGGGTAGAATATCGTGACCAAGTGGGGTTTTTCCAGGATTGCAAGGATTGTCTCCCATTAGAAAATCAATAAATGCGTGTTAGAATGAAGAAGGAAGGAAAACCCCACGTGATCATAGATGCAAAAAACCTTTGGCAAAATGCAACATCCATTTCAATTCCCATTTCACGTTAAAAATCCTCAGATAATTGGGAAGTGAAAGAAGCTTCTCCAGTCTGATAAAGGGCATCTATCAAAAAGCTACTGCTAACACCACTCTTATGAGTAAAGCATTGGATCTTTTCCCCTAAGATTAAAAACAAGTCAGACATGTCAACATTTATACTTCTTTTTGGCATTTACCAGAGATCCTATAATTTTAAGGTATGACCCACTCCCCAAAATAATCCGTTACAAAAACTAAAGTAACAAATTGCCTACACCAAATGTGGACAAGGATATGAAACAACTGAGACTCTCACACATTGCTGGTAGTAATGTGAAATAACACAACTTATTTGAATAATTGTGTAGCAGTGTCTTTAAAATTTCAACATACAACCACCCCATGATCTGACAATTCCAGTTGCTTACCCAAGAGGAACAAAACATGGGTCCACATAAAGCCTTGTATATAAATGTTCACAGCAGATGTATTTGCAATAACCAAAAACAATGTAAATGTCATTCAAGAGAAGATAGAATAAGCAAATCGTGGTATTTTTATGTAACAATTCAATTCAACATTTAAAAGGAATGAACTGATGATACACTCAGAAACATGGATGATTTTCAAAAACATTTTCGACAAGAAAGACAGACACAAAAGAACACATTCTGCATCCTTCCACTTACATACTGTCTAAGAAAAGGCAAAACTTATCTATGGATATGGAAGCTAGAAAGTGAATGGCTCTGTTGAGGTGGAATTGTCTGAAAAGTGGAAGAGGTAAATTTCTGAAATGATTATAGAGTTCTGCATTTTGTTTTGGTTTGCTAGTTACACAGCTGCATACAATTACCAAAACTCATTGAAGTGAACCCGTGTGTTGTGTATTTTACTGCATATAAATTATATCCCAATAAGAAAATTAAAAGAGATACCAAATCCATTATTCAAAGAGAAATTTTTCTATAAACATCAAATCCATCTACAAGTATCTACATTTGTTAGACTTCTCTCACTACTTTCTGTTCTACTATATCACGTTCATTGGAATTGTGCCCAAAGAAATAGCACCTATCCGTGGATGAAGAGCATGGCAAAGATAAGTACATGTAGTTGGATGCCAAAAATATTAAAAGACATTTTTCTTCATTTAAAAAATAGTTTCTAAATATGCCAGCAAATTACTCTACTTACTGCTTTTAATCTCATCTGGTGAAATTTTGTTTCTTCAGTCATAAAATATTTTCTTCTAAATAAGAGCTCTTTTGTCAAATTGGATGAAAATACCATACAGATATTTGGTCGGAAAAAAACTCCAATTCCTGTAAAATAGATCATGTACAATTTTTCTCTTAAAATTGTTTTATAATATATAAAATATAGTGTGATGATATTAGACATAATTAAATAGTTGCTATACATTACAAAATATAGTTAACAAAGTAAGTCCGTGATATCTTTCTTTGTGTCTGCCCTGGTGGTTATATATTTTGGAATGAGTTGATTAAGTGTGAACCTAAGAAAGGATGGAAGCTCCAAGAAACACAATTCTCTTATTAGATTTTTTGATCCAATTTAGCATAAATATCTGACTAGAGCTTAAATTTAGAGACTGTCTGCCAAGAGATTAATTTTCTTTGGCAAGGAGAGCATGTTCAGACTCCCTTCAGAGCAAAAACCATTGGGAAATAGTTGTGCATACGAGAGAGTTTCATAGTCATAGTTGAAAACAAAGCTTTCTCTAGACATTCCCTCTTACAAAATATTTTTATAAGTCATTTGTTGATAATAATAAGGGAAAAGTTGAATGGGAGGTTTAAAAAAGGATAGGATGATAAAATGCAAGTGCTTTTGGAATTGTTACCTTGCAAGTGATAAATGAAGTTGAAGTAAAGTGAACCTTGAAATCTCATTTATTTTGTGTGGTTTAAAGCAGGAACCAATGAGGCCAGGTACAGAATGTCTTGAATTATTCGGATGTACTCTGGCATAAAATCATAAATGAAAATACAGCAATATAACATCAGGTTCTGCTTCAGAAATAAGAATTCTATGCATTTACTTTTGTACGTGATAAATGAGAAGCTATAACAGAAAATCTCTCTTGGCTATCGGAAACAAAGCCTGGCAAGTAAATGATACTGAAAGTGAGTTGTTTCTTTTAAAATGCTTGAATTGTTTTTTAAATGAAAAGTAAGATTTATTGTAATGAATGCAATAATGCAAACATGTATAAATAATAATTGGTACATTCGTTATCCCTGAAGGTTACCAAGGTTAGCCTGGTGTCTTAGGTTGAATTCTTCCAGAAGCACACCCTGAAACAATGTTTCAGAAGCAAGTGATATATTAAAGATTTGCTCCCAGGGGCAACCAGTGAGGGAATGGAGGAGAAAGGATAGAAATGGGAAATGAGCCAGGTGGCATGTAATTTCAAGTCCCTCAGAAAGCTCTATAGTATAAGTCATGCTTTGGGAATGTATCTACTTAGAAGCTAAGGCTTTGTACTCAGTCCAGTACAAAAGCCACAACTGCCAAGTATTTCCAACTCTCTTAGGCCGAGGTGGGAGGATCAGGACAGGCACAGTGGCTCACGCCTGTAATCTCAGCACTTTGGGAGGCCAAGGCAGGCTCTCCTGAGGTCAGGAGCTCGAGACCAGCCTTACCAACATGGAGAAACCCTGTCTCTACTAAAAATACAAAATTAGCTGGACATGGTGATGCATACCTATAATCCCAGTTACTCGGAAAGGCTGAGGCAGGAGAATCTCTTGAACCCGGGAGGCAGAGGTTGCAGTGAGCCAAGATCATGCCACTGCACTCCAGCCTGGTGACAGGGTGATATTCTGTCTCAAACAAACAAACAAACACAAACAAGAAAACAATGAGTTAGCTCCAGTAGTTTCCATAGTAATCTTCCAGTGTCACGGGTGGATCTCCGCACAAAGCATGCTGGAGCTGGGATAGGCGCACAGAGCTGCCAGAGGATCCATATCATCCAGGAGGGGGGCCACATTGTCTGATACACCTGGGATATATCCTTCCATGTGTTTCCATTCTTCTCTTTCATGTGTTGCATTTGTTCATTCTTGCACTGCTATAAAGAAATATCTGAGACTGGGTAATTTATAAAGAAAAAAGTTTTAATTGGCTCACAGTTCCACAAATTACAGGAAGCGTGGCAGCAGCTACTCAGCTTCCGGGGGGGCCTTAGGAAATTTTGATCGTGGCGGAAGGCAAAGGGGAAACAGATACAGGACCAGAGAAGGAGGAAGAGAGGGAAGGGCGAAGTGCCACACACTTTTAAACAACCAGATCTTGTGAGAACTCTATCACAAGAACAGCACCAAAGGGATGGTGCTAAATCATTTATGAAGAATCCACCGCAATAATTCAATCATCTCTCACCAGCCCCCGCCCCAACATTGGGGATTTCAATTGAACCCGAGATTTGGGCAGAAACCTAGATCCAGGCCATCTTATATGTCTTGTGACTACTTGAGTCTATCATTTAAATAAAAACATAAAACACAACATTTCAATTTTTGTCTAGTAAAAAAAATCTATTCTTCCTTTATTAGGGTTTCTCCTAATGCTAAGGTTATACAAATATTCTATTTAAACATATACTTTGTTGGTAATTAAAGTCTCTGGGAGTATCTTTTTGGAAAAGCTATAAAATTCATTTTCTACCAGACTTATTTTCTATCAGAAGGAAAATTATTTTAGCATCAATATTGATAACATTTTCCACTGAAATAAAATGTAACCTTGTCATTTATTAAAGTCCTAGCTATTCATATCGATTTCTGGTCCTTCTCATATCTTACACTTACCTATTTCTACATCAATAAAGTTATAAAATTAGATATGTTTATTGATTTTATTTTGTAGTAAGTATTAATATTAGTATGTTTTCATATTATATAAGACAAATACACACTTTTAACATTTTGCATAATTTTTGACTGTTTTCAAGCATTTATTTTTAAAGATGAATTTAAAACTGCTTGAGTGTTCCAGAAATTTTAATATGGGTTGGAATTTCATTAAATATATATCTTAATGTTGGAAGAATTTACATTTCTGGTTGTGTCATTTAGAAACATTTTCTATTTGGGGGGTATAATTATTTCAATAATTTGTTGTAGTTTTCTTCATGTAAATTTAACACCATTGTTATTAAATTTATTTTAAAATATCTATAGTTTTTGTTGCAATTATAAATGTAATTTATTTCCATTTGTAAGTGAATATCGATCAAATTTGTCATTTTAGTAGTTGGATGCTCTGGTGTAGAAGTCTATCATCTATAATTAAAGATAATTAAAGATAATTATGCCCCTCTTTTTCAATTTTTATATGAATCTTAAATTTTTTTTCTTTTTCATTGTTAAAGTAATGTTAATAAGGGGTAGCCATGCCTTCTATCTGATTTTGACATAAAAGCCTTCAGTGTTTTAGTTGTTGTTATGAATTAGTCTTGATCATATTTAAGTATTTTATTTCTATTCTTAGAATTTGTACTGGGAATGCTGAATTTCTGAAAATGCTTTTCAGCTACTATTGATAGCATCCACATATTTCTTTTCTCCTTTCACATATTCATCTGTTAAATCATGTTGTTAAATTCTTAATGTTGAAGCACCTTTTGTATTCCTGAGAGAGGTTTTATTAGGTACTAGCATATGTTTATTTGGGTACACTAGACTTGATTTATTAGCATTTTATTTAGACTTTTAGAAAAATAATTTTTTCTATAAGGAGAGAAACTTTATCCATATTTTTCTAAGTTCTAAAATAGCTTAAGTAGTTCTTTCTCTCTCAATAACCTTTTATTCTAGCATCCACATTGCCCAGTCCTTGAAGTCATGACAGAAATTGATGTTACTATTCATACTATCTGTAGCACTGGTGCCTTCTGTATGTCTGTCCTTGTCCATTTTCTTCCTCCTCTTAGTATCTGAACTGAAAAAAAAGTGAGAGGGGAGAGTCTTGAGATTATTTTACATTATATCTGTATAAGATCTTAGGTAAATAGTCAAAAATGACTCCTAACTATCAAGTTCATAAAGGAAAATTGCAAATCCCTAATTTTTCTCTTTTCACTTAAATGTAGCTTACAAAAACATAACCGATAACTACAAGGAAATATTAAGAATATCAAGAAACGGGCTGACTCTGCTTTAACAAGATGTCTGTTGTAAGTTGGATTTCTGGCTAAGCAGCCTCTGAGACAGAGGGTTATTTTTCAGCGACGATCATGGGATCAACACCTGTCGGGGCACGGATGGAAGAAGGATTGATTGTCAAAGGGAAAATGTAGTCTACGATTCAGTGTCCAAAGGGGCATATGCTGACTTCACAATAAGCTCTAAGCTGGATCAGCCTGCAGGGTTGTGGTCAGCTGGTGCAAAGAAGTTGAACTCTATAACCCCTCAGTGACCTGGCTTTGGCTGCAGCCTACCTCAGGGCAGGTGGGGAAAGCGGCAGTCTTCAGGGGAGAGCAGCTCCTGGGGAGTGCTGCCAGCTAACACTAGCAACACTCCCAGCAGCTGGGAATAAGTCCTTCAGTCCTGAAATATGCATCTGGATCCTGAATGCGCATCTGGATATACATCGACCATAGGTCATCACTACCTGAGGTCAAAAAAGCAGTTCCATTTACCACTTTCTCTGTATTTCCTAGAAGAAAGAACTTCACATTGGAAAGTCTGGAGTAAACTTTTTGAGGAAAATGTTTAAGAGATAAAGTGAAGAGATAAGAGAACAACTAGGCATTTATGGGGTCTCCTGAAGAACATAAATTTTACCTGGAAGAATTGAGAATACAAAGACAGGAAAACTAAATTACTGTCAATAATCTTCTAAATACAAAGGAAATGTAAATGGCATCACAGGAATAAAGGTTTTTCAAGTGTTTAGAATAAATACAAATACATTTGGAATTCTACAAAATGGTAAGAGTTTTTGTCTTAAAGAATTTTAGAATGGACTAAAAATTACTTATACCCATTTATAAAAAATAATGTGGAGACCGCTAGGAGCTGGCGTATGTCTTTGAGAACAAATTATGCCCTTTTTAAGGGAACTACTAAGGATGAAGGGATCCTTGCCGTCAACAGCTTTCTGTCTAGTAAGATGATGTGCTTTTTGACCAAATAAACACTAGCCACATATTTGGTTTGGAATTTTGTAACTTAGTCCTTCCTTAAACATAAAGCTCATGTCAACAATGACTGGGTTGTTGAAAATAAAAATGAAAAAATGAAAAGCGGTCATTTGTAATGAGCAAAGCTTTAGAGTACTTTGGTAATATAAATTAAACTCAGAATTTTTACTGAATTTTTTTCATACATTCAAACAAAGTTACCAAATCTGGGTGTGATACATTTGTTTTTATGTTACATAGCAAATACTGACCAAGTCACAGAGGAATGCTTTATATTTATGCAGTGTATTTATGTGTTCAAACTTTTTTCCAGGCAAAAATTGAACGTAATTTAAAAATACCAAGGTGACGATGTTTCTGTACCCAGACTTCCCAGTCTTACAAACCTTTATCATATTTAAGATAATAAATAGCTTGAATTTTCCCATTTCACACTCTTTTAAAATGGCCATTTTAAAATGACCCATCACTTGCTATCTGTAAATCTGTCTCCTTTTTTCTACCTTTTTATTCCATGTCATACAATATTTGTTGTCTATCAGGTTTTGTTATTCAGTAATTTTTTGTATTCTCCTCTCTGTCTCCTTTTAGCCTGAAATCAAGAAATTAAAATTCAGTGTATAGTTCAGACTCATGTAAACAGAACTACACTCCAGGGAGATTTCATTCAGGTCTCAAAAGCATTACTATATTATCAGGTTCTGAATTAATGAACAAAATTGCCAAAGAGCTGTACTTTAGTACTAAATTCAATAGAATAGTCTTTAAAATAATAATAAAAAAAGATTTTAGAGAAAGATGTAATCAATGATAAACTACAGTCAGATAATACTTAGCATAAAATCCAAGGTAGTTATAATTATTTTAATAGAAGCATGTGCCTAGCTCAGGGTTTTGCTCAGAGTGGACACTAGAAATATATGTTAAACAAATAAATGAATTCATTAAAGTGCTGCCTGCTATATTATGTATGGACACTATTGATTTTTAGTTGTGCTATTTTGTGAGAAAAGCAGTATTTAAGACAAGAAAAAAAAAACGCTTTTGTATATCACCGGGGAATTATCTAAATCATCTGAATTATCAAAGCTTTCCTACACATAGAAAACTTAGTAATCATTTTAAATAGTTCCGAGAGCTTTGAAATTAAGAGTTTCAATCATAGAGATGTCACTAGATATTCCACTGGAAATTTGATCTGTTAAAACTGTATTTATATAAAAAGAAACTCAAAACTTCATTTTTTAAAAGTTCTTCACACTTAATAACTGAGTTTACAACACTAAATAAGTGTTGTAAATAAACACAGACCCTTGTCTGTGCTAAATATTTGTCCTGAACAAAGAGGAAAATAAAAGCCCATATTCAGATGTGCGATATCAGTTTTCAGGCAGGTGGTTGCAGTTTAAGTAGGTTTGGAGAGAGATGAAAAAATGAAAATCAGAAACCAGAGACATGAGCCAGACACCTTGCAGGTAATCCTAAATCAAATTTTATCATCTCTCATAATCAGTAGGATTTTTCCTTCCCTTTCTTAGAATCTTTTGTGTGCCAGTAACAGAAATCTACTTAAAGTAGTCTGTTTTGTTTAAAAAGGCTTTTTTAAGAGTGTTGACATACTTTAGGGGATCTAGAGGCAGATAATGTCTTTGAGCCTCACAGAGGACTAGAAGCAGGGACGGAAAAGTCACCAGATGCCTACTTGTTTGGGGGAAAAATTCTTAGCCAAAGCCAAGAGAAATATTTCCTCTTAAACTAGATCTCAAATGAAGTAACTGTTTCCTTTTAAAAAGTAGAAAGTTTGTGTTTGGGAACCATGAGAAAGAGACAATTGTCCCTGAAGCTTTTCAACAGAGATAGCTTTGTTCTGTTTGCAGGATTATATTACATAATAAATGATATTCTCAAGAAAATGCCTATACAATGGGACAAAGACCTTCCCTCCCATCACCTTCTATTTAAAAAATGAGATAAATAATATAGAGGGGGATAGCCTGAAACAAAAAATGGAAGGAGGCTCATGACTGCTGAAGCTTGGTGGTGAATGCTTAAGGCTTTCACGTACAGCTCTCTTTATTATTCTCCTGTTTAAACCGTTCAACAATTCCCCATCTCACTACTAGTAAAAGCTAAGTTCTCACAATAACCGGTGAAGATCCACAAAGTTCTTTAAGAACTGCCCTCCCCTATGACCTTTCTTGACGTCATTCCTTATTAATCTCTGCCTTCTTCACTCTGCTATAATCACGTACTACAGCCACTGCCAGCTGTTTCTTCAAGTTGCCTGGCATGTGCACCGGTTAGATCTTTACACTGGTTGTTCCATCTCCCTGTTGTCGCCTTACTCTAGATAAAACCCAGACCAATTTCTTTTTTAATTTTTTATTGTGAGATTGCTGCATTTTAAAAATTAGTATTATACTTTAAGTTGTGAGATGCATGGGCAGAACGTGCAGGTTTGTTACAGTTATACATGTCCCATAGTGCTTTGCTGCACCCACCAACCTGTCATCTACATTAGGTATTTCTCCTAATGCTATCTGTCATTTACACCTCACCCCCTGACAGGCCCTGGTGTGTGATCTTCCCCAACCTGTGCCCATATGTTCTCACTGTTCAGCTCCCTCTTATGAGTGAGAACATGCAGTGTTTGGTTTTCTGTGTCTGTGTTAGTTTGCTGAGAATGATGGTTTCCCGATTCATCCATGTCCCTACAAAGGACATGAACTCATCCTTTTCTGTGGCTGCATGGTATTCCATGGTGTATATGTGCCACATTTTCTTTATCCAGTCTATCATTGATGGGCATTTGGGTTGGTTTCAAGTCTTTGCTATTGTGAATAGTGCCGCAATAAACATACCTGTGCATGTATATTTATAGTAGAATGATTTATAATCCTTTGGATATATTCCCTGTAACGGGATTGCTGTGTCAAATGGTATTTCTAGCGCTACATCCTTGAGGAATCGCCACACTAATTTCTTGCAAAAACATTAGTTTCTTAATTAGGCCCATCTACACATGTACATTTAAAAATGCAAACCCTCTTCTCCTCCCTTTGACTTTTTTTTTCAAAACGTTCATAACCTTTTAACATACAAACACTTTACATATTTTAACTCTCTCTCTTTTGTCTCTTGAATGTAAGCTCCAAAGGGACAGTAGGCTAGAAATCTATGTTTTATTTATTTTCATACTGCAAGTGCCTAGAACAATGCCTAGCACGTAATTGGTGTTCCATAAATATTTGGTGAATAAACAGACAAATGATTTCTCAACCTTATTCTGCGAAGTTTCCTTGCTTGATAAGCAGTGAAGTTCTCCTACCTCCATTTTTCAGAGTATATGAAGAGTAATTCCTCCATCCCTGAGGTATAGTCACAACCTGGACCCTCTTCCTCAAGAAGCCATTATCATCAATGATGACATCCAATTTACAATTTTTCTTCATCAAGTGGGCATTGAGAGAACTTATAGGAATATTAGAAAATATCAAACGTGCAAATATTCTCATGATGGAACAAAATATAAGAATTAAAAGTGGTTAATTCTGGTGTTTTCTTATTTTGTCTATAGTCAATAGCTTTGTCTAAAGTCTATAGCTTTCCTGATAAAACCAACAAGAGTGAAACAGAAACAGACAGAGAGAAACACAAAGAGTGAAAAGGAGAAAGATTTATTTTAAGAAATTGGCTCACACTGTTGTGGAAGCCTGGTAAGTGCAAAATCTGTAGACAGGACAGCAAACTGGCCACCCAGGGAAGAACAGCAGTTCAAGTCTAAAGGCAGTTTGCTGGCAGAATTTCTTCTTTCTTTGGGGAGGGCAGCCTTTGTTCTATTAAGACCTTCAACTTAATAGAAGGGGCTAGATGAGGCCCAACCACACAATGGAGACTAATCTGCTTTACTCAAAATTTACCAATTTAAATTTTAATCTCATCTTAAATTTAAATTGAAAAAAAAAAAAAAACTTCACAGAAACATTCAGAATAATGTTTGAACAAATATCTGGACACCTGGCCCAGCCAAGTGATGTAAGGTACCCTTCATGGCACAAGCTTTCCAATTCTTAGGCTGTTTATTTTCTGATAAACTCATTTGGTTGCAGTTCTGAAGGACAGTTTCTTTTTCTCAGGTAAACAAAATGTTCATTCTCTTCCCATCATTATTTATCAATGTTGTGCACGCACATTCTCTCTTTCTTTCTCTCCCCCTCCCCCACATCTTTCGCTCTTGTTCATACTTCTGCACAGTCTCATTCGCCAGTTGTGTTTTTCTCTCTTACTCTCTGGCTTTTACTCTATTGCTCTCTTGACTTTGCTCATATTTTTACATCACATTTGATGTAAAAGATGTGCATATGCATTTTTTTTTAGGCAGTCTTATTCTTTCTCCAGGCTGGAGTGCAGTGGTGTGATCTTGGCTCACTGCAACCTCCACCTCTCAGGTTCAGCAATTCTCCTGCTTCAGCCTCCTGAGTAGCTGGGACTACAGGACGTGCCACCTTGCCCAGCTAATTTTTGTGTTTTTAGTAGAGAGGGGCATTAACCATGTTGGCCAGGATGGTCTGGATCTCTTGACCTTGTGATCCCCCTGCCTTGGCCTCCCAAAGTGCTGGGCGTACAGGAGTGAGCCATTGCGCCTGGTGCATGTGCGTTTTTGCATAATATTTTTTCTCCCTGAGGCCAGTGTCACTGCTTGCTTGTCAATATACAAGGTTTATTATGACTGACCAGCCTCAAACTTAAATGTTCTCACTAGTCCAACACCGGTAGCCAACTTTTCATCTTCTTTCTATCTCAATATGCAGTTACTAGATTAGTTAGATAAGTTAGATTAGCTCAACCTGGTCAAGTTGCCCAATTGAACTTGGTCAAATTGCCTATTTGTCTTTGCCCAGAGGAGTTTGTGATGTGTGGCTCACTACTTGCTGGTTGGGGCTTTGGAAACAGCCTGACATGGAAATGAGGCAGCTTGAGAAATCAAAGTAAATCCTAAGTCCTCCAGTGGACTGAACAAATCCTCTCTCAGCAAAGGGGATGCCAGAGAAACCTTAAAAACTGAGTGCCCAGCAAAATGAAACAGGAGGTTGGACACACCTGTTATACCACTCTCTTGCTAACCACCATTAAACTTTATTTCCTAAGCGTTAATCAGAAAGTAGCTTTTTTGAAAGACATGTTCCATCGCTGATTTCAGCCATCAGCCTGACACTGCCCTTCCCTTTTTACAGTTTCAACACAGCAGCTGACAGACATTCCTTCCCGATAAGAGACCACCGACCATGGAATAATTGGTGCCAGTTTACGGAGGCTGTGCACTGAGTGCCTTTGTGTCTTCTGCTTCACCTTTTGATGTGTAGAGCCTAATTGTAATACACTTCAATGTTCAGTCTGCACCCTAAAATGAATATGAGACATGTAACATACATGCTAGCTTACTACACATGTGCCTGCTCCCCTTTGTAAATATTCATGGCTTCCCCTATAATCTGTGAAATATGGATACTCAGCCAACCCATTCAGCATAAATTCCTGTCTCATCTTTTCCTCCCTGGAAGTGCCTGCTTTTCAGTGTCAGCTGGAGGCTTCCATACCCCTGCTTGGGAAATGAAGTTCTCCTTTCTAAATTTACAGATTTTGTGACAGATCCCAGATTCCCTGCAGCGTGACTAAAGATAATGCATGCATGAGCCCATTGACAGCTCAGCTGTCTCCCCAACCGCATTGGGAAAGAGCCAGGTAAGTCCCAAGATCTCCTCCCACTTTTAGGCTGAAGATCTTGGAGACTTTATTTCTTCCTACATCTCCTTTCATCTGGACCTTGGAACAGATATTTCTCTTGGCCCTGGGTCTAAGGTGGGGGACAGTTGGTGGGAGTGCATTTCAACTGAACTCAGTGGCTTCTCAAAGGGACACCTTTGATTGGTAAATGCTGTTATGGAGAACCTGGGTTCTAAGGGAACAGTCTCTGGTCAGCCACCATCAGGAACCCTGGATGTTTAAGAACTAGGGAAATATTCTCATGAATATTTGAGATCCTGGCTAAAGCTAACTTTGGAGGATTTAAAGCTTTGTTGGTCACAATGGGGGAACTTTTGACATGCTTAAATTCATTTTTATTTGCACAATTAGAACAGAGAGGGTTTGGACCTCTGAATGGCAGTGTGAGACCTTTTGTAATTAATAAGTACTAGGAGAACTCTAAACATGTGCTGCAGTCTCTGATGACCTCTTTAAAGGAAACACATTCAAAGCTGAAAAAGTCTAATTTGAAACTTGGCCAGTATATTTAAAAACTTGAGAGCTACCTTGAGTTAGATTCCAACCTTGAGACAGAAGAAGATGCTGTGTCTCTCCACCTGCCTTCTTCTACTGCTCCTTTATGCCAGTGGCACTACATCCTTCTCTGCCATCTTTCACCCTTTCTGAGCTTCCTTTCTTCCCTTTTCCTTCTTTCCTAGAGCCACCTCTCCTTTTCACACCCTTTCAACCCTTCTCATTGCCCCCTTACAAATTACCCAAACTACAGGGGGCCACCAGGCAGTACAGTCATTCTCCCCGCTCTGGTCCAAAACTGATCTTATGCCTATTATCAAGGACTTCTCTAACCTTAAAACAAACTCAGTTGAATTGGAATGCCATTTTGGCTTAATTATAAATATATATCAACCAGGACTTCTTAGTGTTTATCAATTGCTCCAGATGTTAGCAGGACTATTTTAGCAAGGGAACAGATGAACCATGAGGGTTTGGCACACCCTGAAACTGATCTTGTACTTACATGGGAAGCAACCTTTAGGAGGACTCAGGAGGTAATTATAGATTTAATTAAGGACATCCTAGTAATTTTTCTATGTCAAATAGATTGTAACGCTATTCAATGATATATCCAGAAAAGGGATGATTTTTTTTTCAATCAATTAAAAAAACTTTCAGATGGAATTCGGGCATCAAAGATTTAAATGATGACAATGCCAAGCTTTCCAACTCACTTTTCCTTTCAGGTCTCAATGAGACCCTTAGTACTCTGGTTAAGCAGATTAACCAGTACTCCAGTTAAGCCATGATTCTGGCTGGACTCTAAAAGGCCTCTTCAGTTGGCTTTTACGTCCAGCTACTTCTCAAAAACAACAGAAAAAGAAACATACTCGGGTAGTTAAGACACTCATTGCCAGGAATAAACTGCAAAACTCATGGCCCTACACATTAAGCAACATCAGGGGTTTTCCACTCAACAACAAGCCCCACCTAAGAAGCAAAAGACACAGCAGAGCCTGACATAAAAAAAAAAAATCATAGATTGTTATTTTTAGGGGAAGTCTGCATTTTAAACAAGATTGCAAGAAGTAGAAAATGTGACTCAAAAAAAAAAAATCCTGATCATGATAAAGAAAACTAATTCTTTCCCCAAAGTAGACTGACACCGGAACAGTTCCTTACCCCATTACAAGGATAGGGGTACTATGAGGAGGCAAGGAGAATTTTTCTTCTCCCAATGGTAAATCAGTTGGGAGAATTTGATCTTCAAATTAATAATCAAACAGTCTGAACTTAAATAGATACTGGAGCCACTCTGTTAGTGCTTAACCCCAACCCTTTATATGTCCCCCACCCCAGAAGCTGCCAGAGTTCCTGGTAGGGGCTGATCAGTGACTTTTCCCTTAGAATCTACATTCCCCACAGCAGCATTTTATGGTTATAGCCAAACCATAAAAATGGTCAGGATAACTAATCAACCTATGACTATCTTTAAGGCAAAGCCAGGGCATCACCATTTCTTGTTTCCTCTGCTCCTGTGCATATGATAGAGAGTTCTTTGAGAAGCATCAAGTTCATATTTCTTTTTCTCATAAGGGAGGTACCATTCCAGAGGTCTATCCTTTAGACATCTTGACTTCTGACCTTACTCATGTCCTTCCCATGTCACTCACTTGCTTCTCAGTTGCCATTGAGCCCCAGGATTTTAAAAAGCTGCCTGATATACTCTGGGCCAATTTAACATCAATATCTGTCTGATTCACTCAGCACTGCCAATTACCATACAAATAGAGCCCAACAAACCTCTACCTAATATAAGACAATATCCCCTCAATCCTGAGGCTTTGTCCAGAATAAAGTACATCCTTAACAATTTCCTCTCCAAAGACCTCATAATCCCCTGCATTATCCCTCGTAACACACCCGTATTACCTGTCTAGAAACCAAACAGAAAGTGATGGCAGTTTGTTCAGGACTTTAATGATGTTTTTAATAGTGTTATACCTTGACACCCTGTTGTGCTAGCACACCTTCTAACACTCAGTGTTTCTCAGCTACTGATCCTTTAGCGCCTTGTCAGCAGCCCTGTCAATCCAGAAAGTCCATTTTTCTTTTCCTTCATGTGAAAGGGCCGATCGTTCACTAATTCAGTAATTCTCTGGAAATATACATAAAACTCCACTTACTTTTCTCAAATCTTATGAGTTGACTTTAGGATATAAGCTTCCCCAACAATTGTACCCTGTTACCATACATTTATGCTCTCCCTCACAAGATGCTTGTCTTACTGACATACTTCACTTGCTCCACGAGCTGGCCCTTAAGGGGCTCAAGGTCTCTAAAGACAAGCTACAGTTTTGTCAGAATTCTATTAAGTTTCACAGACACCTATTGACCCATTCAGGGATAAACGACAACCCTTCCCATCTTTAAGGCATTTTTCTTTCCCTTCTCTCCACTATCAAGAAGCAGCTTGGAGCGTTTCTTGGACCTACTACAGAGCTTGGGTTTCCAACCTCTCTTTAATGGCACGACCTCTATATGCTTTACTTAAAGTTTTCTCCTCTGACACCATTGTTTGAACCCCACAAGGTAAAGAGGTTTTCAAGGACCTAAAAGGTCAGTTGGCCACACCCCAAACTCTGGGACTCCCAAATTATGATTCCCCCCTTTTCCTGTTTTGTCCCCAAACCAGAAAAAAACGCCTTGGGAATTCTAAGTCAGCTCCATGAGGGTAACAATTAGCCCATTGGGTATTAGAGTCAACAATTCAATTCTGAAGCTCTACCCTACCTCAGGGCAGTCAGGCCATTTTCACGCTCATTAAAGCTACTGAAAAATAACAATGAGAGCCCCTCTCACTGTACATGTTCCTCATTCAGTTAAGGCCCTTCTCACTCTGCACCACACTCAGCGTCTTTCAAGTAGTCCACTGACCCCCTATGAGACACTTTTCTCCTCCTCTCCTAACCCAGCTATAGCTCACTGTAACCTCCTTAACCCGGCCACCTTCTTTCCTTTATGAGAAGAGGTGTTCTCCATAACTATACTGGCTTCATAGACATCCTTCTCTCACCCCACACACACTAAAGGAAACTTCCTTATTCAACCTGAATTTTATCTGGTACGCGTATGACTCTGTTCTCAGAGATTCTGCTACCTCCTGTTGGACAGGCTACACGGCGGTTTCTCTGAAAGAAACCATTAAATCAGGCCCTCTGCCAGGTGCCTTATCTGACCAACAGGTGGAACTGCAAGCCCTCACTCAAGCCTGCCCACTGGCCAAATATAAAAATGGTGATATTTATACAGACAGCAGACACACCTTCAGAATTGCCTCTGATTTTGGCATGATCTAGAGCCAAAAAGGATTTTTCACTTCTTCTGAAGAGCCTGTTAAGAATGAAGACTGTGTTCTAGTCCTTTTGGATAATGCTATTCAGGCTCCTCAAGCCATAGCCATTTTCAAAGTCCAGAGACATTTCTCCGACAAGACAGAGGACAGCAAAGACAATGATCTAACAAGTGTGGCCGCTCCAGCTGCTGCAGGCTGACTCCTTCCCCAGCTACGGCTGCTCAGCCCACCACCCCTCCTTCTTCCGAGACTCCTTCCTCTCCCTCATTCCCTTTCCCATCTGAAGATCTCTTTTCCAGACTCTCACTATTTCTAAAAACAGTTTCAGAGCCTGAAAGGGGAATCAGATAAAACAAAATTGTTCTTTCAACCCCCAGACAAAATTATAGGAAGGTCCAAGTAGACATTCAGTTGTACCCAGCACTCTTTAAAGACCAACTTTAACCTTCATACAAAATCTGATCCATTGCATTCCAGACAAGATGATTCAGTGGAGCAGACAATACTATTGGAGACTTTCTCCAACTGTTGCTTCTCAGGTACATAAACTTTGCAATGTCTGCCCTCATTAAACCAACCCCTAAAGCCTCCTCCAAGTTGACTTTCACTTCCCTTCACTATAACGGCAAGTTGATTCATTCTGTTATTGCCATCCATGTATACAAATATATTCTTGTAATGGTGACATTCATTCTTCTTGGGTTGAGGCTTTCCTTTACAAACGAGTCACAGCTATGGTGGTGGCCAAATACTACTTGAGAAAACCATTTCTACCTTTGAAAATCACAGATAGGGGAGCTCATTTTACCAGCCAAGTACTGAAACAGGTTTTTCAAACCTGGCCCATTCCAAAGCACGTTCAGTGTGCCTATCATCCCAGTCCTCTGGGCTGGTTGAGCAGACTAATGAAATCATTAAAAACCATCTGGCAAAAAATCACAAAAATATTTCACGTGTCTTGGCCTAAAGCTCTCCTGCTGGTGTTACTGATTTTGCTGTTCACTCCCATGAGAAAACATCAACTTTCTCCTTTTGCAGTCGTTACTGGCTTGGCTTGGTGGCTTATCCCTGTAATCTCAGCACTCTGGGAGGTCAAGACAGGAGGATAGCTTGAGGATAGGCATTCGTTACCAACCTGGGAGAAATAGTGAGAACATGTCTCTACTAAGAGTAAAAAAAATTAAAATATTAGCCAGGCATGGTGGCGCGTGCTTATAGTCCTGGTTACTTGGGAGGCGGAGGCAGGAGGACTGCTTGAGCCCAGGAGATTGAGGCTGCAGTGAGGCATGATGACTCCACTGTACTCCAGCTTTGGCAACAGAGCAAGACCTTTAAAAAAAAAAATTCTTACTGGTTAGTGTATGCCTTTAGACCAAGAAATGTTATCTCCTATCCAATTACAGGGGGACCTCCCAGTTTATTGCCAGAAAGTCTTCAAACCTATAGTCATCAGCCACCACAAGGTGGGAAAATCTTTTTTTTTTTCCTCCAGGTCTGCAGAGCATTTATTCTGTCTCAGTGGGAAGGGGAAGGGGTCCAGGTGTACAGAGGGCGCAGGGCCTATGTGTACACCATGAAGCCGTGGTTGTCAAAGACAGCCTCCTCCAGGGGGCTCAGTCCATACAATTCCCCTAGCAAGGAACTTGCCGCGTCGAGGACTGTCAGGGAAAATCTTTTTACAGCTTCCAGTGCGGCCATAATCTACAGTCTCACCACCTCCAAACTGGTGGTTACATATACTGGAAAATACATCAGTTAAAAGACTCCATTCAGCCTCATTGAAAAGGCTCTTATCAAGTTTTTTTTTGTTTTGTTTTTTTTTTTTTTTTTTTTTTTTGGCTCTTATCAAGTTTTATTGACCAACCTGGGTACTGTTTAGTTACAAAGAATTTGCTATTAGATACACATATCTCATATCTGAAATAAACAGCAATCACTGCTGAATCACGGACATTAATGTCTTATCTGACACCAAACCCAAGTTGACCAAGCTCTAGTACTTAGGCCAAGGAAAGGCAACCACAGCGAACTTCCTAACACTCTAAACCAGGCCTGAACTGAGATGAATGTTCACACTCTCCTAGTATTGGTTATCACATTTAGTGTTTTAGAAATTTTCACAGTTGTCATTTTCTTACGTAAAGCATTGAGATACCCACCCCTGCCTTGTTAAAGGCATATCTATTTTCTAATTGTTTTAATTGTAATTTATCTGTAGAAATTTTATGTATCTTAGACATTTTGCACCATGCTGAGATAGGCCTGTGCATCCCAATAACTAGACACCCCTAGATAATTAAAATACTTATGAGCTCCCTCTTCTGCAACAGTCAGAATTTGACAAGATTTATGAAACTCTCTTTTAAGGGTATGGTGATTTGTTTTCTTTATTAGTAAGGTTCTCTGTTATCTCAAAGACAATCCCAAAACTTGTTGACAGCTCCCCTGAGTTGATATGAAACTTGTGGTTTCTTCTTTGGTTTGAATTTTTAGGTAGAATATTTGTCTCCTTTTCTTTTCTTTGATGGACTTAATAGCCTTTTCCCATCTCTTTACAATTGTCCCTTTATGTCAAGGTATAAAATGACATGATAACTATTTAGTTAAATTGTCCCAAAGGGTTGCCACTGGAGACAATTTACCAAATTGTTAGATGTGTCAAGAGCTTTCTAAATCCATCCACAATAAGCATTTCCCATTAATACCTGCCACCTCCCGAAGTGCTGGGATTACGTGAACCACGGAGGCAGGCAAATCACTTGAAGTCAGGAGTTCACGACCCGCCTGGCCAACATGGCAAAACCCCATCTTTACCAAAAATGCAAACATTAGCTGGGCATGGTGGTGTGTGCCTGTACTCCCAACTACTAGGGAGACTGAGGTGGAAGAATCGCTTGAATTCAGAAGGCAGAGGTTGCAGTGAACTGAGATTGTGCCACTGCACTTCAGCCTGGGTGACAGAGTGAGACTGTCTCAAAAAAATAAAAAACATATCCATCACAGACTTTCTTCAATGTTCCTGGCATCACCACTGATCTGGACTAATTTTTTTCTTGTCAACTTTCTGAGTCTAATTGTTTGCACACCCAAATATTACCTCCCCCTTTTTTAATCTGTCCCATGTTATTAATGTTAGAAAATCACTGCACACCACAGGACTTCTTTGATCAATCAACTACTGGGTATACAGATGCATTCTAGATCAAATAAAGTTTAAAAATTTTCCTTATTATGCCAACAATACTTACGTTTACAAAATATCATGTAAATGGATTTTTTAAATTTGGTGAGAGAGGTGACCCATGGCTTAATTTAGTATTAACAGCACTTCCTATGATCGAATTCATCAATAAACATGCCCTTGGGGCTATCTCTCCCCCAGGTTATGTATTTGTATGTGACATAAGAGCTGATTCACTTATACTGGGGTGGGAACACCACTGCCTCTACAGTCTACACAAGAAGGTTCTTGTTTGCTGGGATATGTTGTAAACCCTTTTTCATCATCCTCAACTGTAAAAGTTTTCCTTCTTTCCACAGACTAAAAAGAGAATTACTGGGAGTTTCTCAAGGGACTTGGTGGCAGAAACTCTGTATATAGTAGTTCCTGGTTATGGGGTTTGTGTGAGTAGAAAAAGTTCTATCAGCCACCTTAGGGTAAATCGTTGAAGAGAGTGCAAAAATATTGTGGAACAACAAACGTCTAAATTCTTTGGCTCAAGTGGTTTTAGATGATTGGGCTACATTAGATTTTCTCCTAGGCAGATGAGAATGGTTCTGTACAATGGCGTATTTACATCAACACTTCAGGTGAGGTAGAAACTCATATAGAAAATATTTCCAAATAAGCCTAATGGTTACAAAAATTATGAACTACAGACCCCCTTAATTATCTTTTTGGCTACCTCTTGACTAGATTAGGAAATTGGCTTCAATCCATTTTACAAATACTTGTTATTATTGTTCTTGCTATTTTATTCCTTTTGTTCTAAGAATTAAAATGCTTCTGCTCTATTTCAAATTTGTAACTAAAGCCAAGATCATTGTGGCTCAAAACTTAGAGCTAATTTTGGCTTTGGAGTTTTGATTTTTATGCTGATTAAAAGGTTTAAAGAGTTAAAGCGTGCCTGCCCACTTCCATTCCCATCTGGCCTAAAACATTTCATTGGTTGTAAGTCTTCTCGTTGTAAGTCCCTTGGCCAAAAGGCTCCCACAGAGGGACTGGGTAATCCCAGGGAAAGTAGCCAGAACACCCTGACAACGATATGAGAGAAGAAATGAAAGTTTGGGTATTGATGCTGACTGACAAATCTTGGCCAAAGGGGTAAATGAAAAATAAAAATAAAATCCTAAGGTGCCCAACCAACTGGACTAATCCCCTCTTGTCCAAGGGGACCTTAGATAAAACTTAAAAACTGATGAGACACAAAGTCGGACAGAAAGTCATGTCTCATTACACTCCTCACTAACCACCATTATCTCTTTCTTAAGCGTTAAACAGAAACCAGCCCTTTCAAAGGATTTGTTCTACTGATGATTTCCATCAACTGCCTAATGTTGCCCCCCTCCCCCACCGCCACCCTTTTATGAGGTTTCAGCACAACAGTTGACATTCCCTCCTGATAGGAGATCACTGACTATGGAGTGGTTCTGACCAGTTTACAGAGGCTGCCTACTGAGGACCTTGTGTCCTCTGCTTCAACTTTTGACATACAGTGCCTAACTGAAATAATTTCAATGTTAAGTCTCCACCCAAAAGTGAACATCGAACATATGCAACATCCATTTTTGCTTACTATGCATGTGCATGACTCTCTATGTAAATATTCAGAGCTCCTCCCATATCTTGTTAAATATATATACTTAGCCAAACTCTTCAGCATAAATTCCTGTCTCATCTTTCCATCCTTCAAAGCACCTAATTTTTGGTTTCAGCCGGGGCCCTGCTTCCCACCTACAGGTTGTTCTACCTCCATATTTAGATATAAAGCCCTCCTTTCTAAACTTACAGATTTTATGACTCTTTGGTTGACAAGCTTATCCAAAAAACAGTGTTCCCGCAGAATGAAAAAAAAGTTAGATTAAGAAATGTTTAATAAATTACCTTTGACTTTACTAAAGAGTTTAATAATTGAATACAGTTCTTAATACAACATTGTAATAATATACCAGCAAGTTACATTTATATTATTATTATGTTTTATTTGTCTTTTTCAGTACAATCAAGTCTATGAAAATGAGTTGGCAAAAAAAAAAACACCTAAGGCCCAATATGACAAAAAAATTAATGTAATTAATTAAGGAGAAAATGAAAACATCTGTCATTTATGCAGCATTTGTCATATGCATATTTGCACCCATCTTTTTATGTCTCATATACACAAATACTCTATTTTTACCTTAGCAAGACCTATGATCTCTCTGTTAAGGTCTGGTGCCCAGAATGACAAAGAATGTTCCTTGCATGTGAATGTACATTGTTAAGGATGGATAGTAATTTCTATTTTATTTCCAATTATACTTCTTGTTGATGCTCAGAATGTATTTGAATTTTGGGTGAACTGTGTGTCACACACAATGTTAAGCATGATCCTATTAAATTCTACCCCAAAGTCCCCCAAAACTATGAAATAATATAAGGCTTAATGAAGTTTAAGACGGGACTGACATTACACAGTGAGGAGTAAGGTGGAATTAACCCCAAACCTCTTGATTTCATGGGCTGAATCTCCATCAATAAACTTAATTGCATCCCAAGTACTTCATTAATCAACATTGCTTTATAATGCCTAAGGGCTATCAATTTAACTCTGAACATCTTTTTGTGCCAGAAGGTAAGGCAGGGCTTAAAGAATAGTAAAGTCTTGTCAAAAGGATATGGGAGCTGCCTCAAGTGGCTAAATCTGGGATATTTTGAGCTTCAAATTAAATAATAAGCCATTGAGTAAAATAAGAATGAGTCAATACTAACATAAATAAATGAATAATAAAAGAGAAGGAAACCATCTTCCTAGATTAGAAAATCACCTCCTACATGTAGAAAGAATAACATAATTAGAAAAGCATGATTTGACAATCATCAGAAAATTAATAGGTATAGGAAAGAATTACGTATTAAATAGATAATAAAACTGGTAGGTGAAAGTTCGAGGAGTAATAGGATACTTACAAAATCTGAAGTTACCTCTCCCCAAATACTTCTTAATTGCAAAGAGAAAGATAGTAACTTGTAAATGGGAGGAAGCTGGCCAACATAATCTTATCCAAATAATCAAAATGAATGATGCTCTGGTGAGACAAGTGGACATCATGTGCCTTCTGATAGATGCACTGGAGACATAGGATGACTTCTGCGGAATTCCTGCCAGAAACACATAAGTTGAATCTGATTATGAAGAAACTTCAGCAAAATTCAAATGAAGGGAATTTCCACAAAATAACCTACTAGAAGTGTTGTGTCCTGAAAAACAAAAAATTCTCCAGACTAAAGGGATAAAGAAACATGACATTACTGTGCAGTGTCTGAGATGGCACCTACTTACACTACAAAGATGAAGATCGAGACAACTGATGAAATTTGTATAGGTTTGTAGATTAGATGGTAATGTGGTACCAATGTTAATTTCCTGACTTTGACAATTATAGTCTAATTAAGTGAGAAGATATTCTTGTTTTAGGAAACTCACTAATGTAACTAAAGGGTGAAGGAAAATCATGTTTTCAGCTTATTCTTAAATGCTTCAAAATGTTAATTTGCTATAGACAGAGAAAGAGCAAAAGAGCACAGGCAAATGGGATAACACTTGGACTACTTAGATGAATTCTTTGTATTATTCTTGAAACTCCTCTGTAAGTTTGACCTTAGGTCAAAATATAAAAATGAAATGAAAAAATAACATTTCTTAAAGAGTTAAATCTACTTTATGTCACTACGCATGTCTGAGTTATTTTCTATGTAATAACCTAGAAGTGAGATGTCTATTCTAAGGATATGTGCATTTGCGATTTTAACGCCAAATAACTCTCTTGAGCTGTCACTTCAGTTTACATTTCCGTAAAGAGTTCTCAAACTTCTGTAACTTTCCTCAAACCTGATATTACTACATTTCAATGTTTAAGAAATTGTATTTTGTTATTTTTAAAATGTTTTAAAATTTTGTGAGTACATAGTAGTTGCATATATTCATGGAGTAGATGAGATGTTTTGATACAGATGTGTAATGTGAAATGATCAAACAATCACATCATGGAGAATGGGATATCCATCACCTCAGGCCTTTATCCTTTGAGTTACAAACAATCCAATAACTCTTAAAGTTATTTTTAAATGTACAATAATAAACTTAGTATTGACTATAGTCAACATATTGTGCTATCAGATACTAGGTCTTATTCATTCTTTCTATTTTTTCTACCCATTACCCATTCTCCCACCCCCTCCCTACCACTCCCTGACTCCCCTCTCTACACTGCCCCTCCAAGTCTCTGGTAACGATCCTCTTACTCTCTATGTCCATGAATTGAATTGTTTTGATTTTTAGAACTCACAAATAAGTGAAACATGTGATGTCTTTCTGTGTCTGGCTTATTTCACTTAACATAATAATCTTCAGTTTCATTCATGTTGCAAATGACTGGATCTCATTCATGACTGAATAGTACTCCACTGTGCATGAGTACCACATTTTCTTTATCCAGTCATTTGTTGATGGGCACTTAGGGTGCTTCCAAATCTTAGCTATGTAAACAATGTTGCGACAAACAGTAGTGCAGATATCTCTTTAATATAGTGATTTCCTTTCTTTTGGATATATACCCAGCAGTGGGATTGCTGGATCATATGGCAGCTCAACTTTTAGTTTTATGAGGAACCTCCAAACTGTTTTCCACAGTGGTTGTACTAATTTACATTCTCACCAACAATGTATGAGGGTTCCCTTTTCTCTACATCCTTGTCAGCATTTGTTATTGCCTGTCTTTTGATATGAAACATCTTAACTGGGGTAAGATGATAGCTCATTGTAGTTTTAATTTGCATTTCTCTGATGACCAGTGATGTTGATCACCTTTCCATACGCCTGCTTGCCATTTGTATGTCTTCTTGTGAGAAATGCCTATCCAAATCTTTTGTCCATTTTTTGATCAGATTATTAAGCCTTTTCCTATAGCATTGGCTTGAGCTCCTTACATATCCTGGTTACAAAGCCCTTTTCAGAGGGGTAGTTTGCAAATATTTTTTCCCATTGAGAGGATTGTTTCTTTATTTCATTATTTTCATTTGCACTTTTCTGATAACTTTTACATTTGAACATATTTTCATTTGTTTTTAAACACTCAAGTTTTTTTATCCCATGGATTGCCTGTTCATACCCTTTGTCCATTTTATATGTTTTCATTTTTATATTTTTCTTATTGATATACAGGTATTTATATACTTACATTTATTTTGTATGTAAATTGTTTTATTAATGTGTGTATGTGTTTGTCTAAAGTTTTGTAGCTTTTGAGGGTCAGAATAAGGGTACGTACCCTGAAAAATTCAAATTAAAGTTCATCATTCATTCAATCACGTGCTGAATTGATGCTTGCAGGAAGCCTGAAGTATTGCCCTGACTACTTTGCACTTCATTTCAATGGTAGCCCTCTTCAGTAGATTTCTTTTAACTTAATACCAAAACTTCCTATTTTCTGATTTTTTATTATGTGGTAAAATAGGCCCAACAACATTGTCAATCCTGAAAATCCAAAAGAATAATTGAAGTCTAATTATATCCTTTGCTTCTGGAAGACATTCAGTCACAAGTTTCTTTGGGATTTTCTTTTAAAGAATAGGTCCTTTCTCCTCACAGCTTTACGAAAGATTGATGCAGGAAGCTAGTTTAAAAGTACTGGCTTGAATACTGCAGATTTAAAGGAATAAATAGCCCGGAAGTATGATTTTGAAATATAATCAAATTGATCTTTTTCTTTCCTAAAAGATGCAAATATAATTTATAAAACTTGGTATCCACAAGTTTCATGATGATTTTCAGAGGACAGTAATGAACATCTTGAACACTGTACTTCCAAATTAAATATGACATTAATGGGAACAATTTAATGAAGCTCAGCTCTGCTCTGATGGCCATTTTAATTGGATTGCTGCTGCTGTGAATAGAAAAGTTGCTGACAATGTTAGAAAAACTAGACTTACACAAAAGTAACACCTAACAAGATGTTGGACTTGAATTTGCATGTTTAATCAGTCAAGTTAGCTCATCATATACCTCTTCCAGAAATGCAATTTTATTTAATTGTTAGACAAACACACAGTGGCTCGTGGTCAATTCTACAGCCTATGTTCTAATGACAGCTAGTCTTTTTCCTGAACTAAATGTCTGCGTGTCTGTTGTGGCTTCTGGTTACGTCACGTAATTACCAGACAGTCCTTTCATCCTAAGGAAAGGCTTTCTCTTGGAAACTATACGTAAATGAATGACACCCAGAGTTAAATATAAATTTTAAAAAGGATGAAATTCATGCCAGAAGCAGAAATGGCAGAGGTATTGTTCCTCTGATAAAACACTGTACCATGTAGACTGTTCTTTCCAAATAATTTTTCAACTCTCTTTTTCTAAGTCTTAAAAAACAAAGCAGCAAAAATATGCAAAATACTTTTTTTAATTTAAAAAAGCAAGAATCAGGATTATTACTTTATTTAAGTTGCCTCCAAAAGAAGTTGTTGAATTTAATGTCACCTTATAAACTTGGGGCTATAACCACATGGGAGAACTACTGGATTAGACAATGTCCAGGTAAGAAACAATCATTCTGGAAAATGTTGAATAGCTGTTTTCTAGAACATCACCATTGCTGGTAAATATCTTATTTTATTATAAGCTGCAAAAGTCTTTACGCCATTTTACAACTTTCCTTCGATCTTATTACATCAAAATCATTTGAACTTCACCATTCATGAACATTAATTGCTTATGAAAATCTCTTAGAACTTATTAATCATGAAGATGAAGATACCTACACACACGCACACACACACACACACACACACACACACACATTGTGTATTATTTAAACTCTGTCTATATCTTTTTTATACCATGCAAATATACAAATAATTTGTTTAGGTTATTAGTGCATGCCTCTGAAATTATTTTCAATACTCAATAGTTAAAGACTGCTGCCACCAAAGTCTGCTGCTTTTTGTACAACCAAAGTATTTCTTTTTAATCTGATTAGTTTTAAAATGAAATAAAATCACTCATTTTCATCTTCTTCCACAACAGTATGGTAGCCACGGCAAAGTGATCACGTAAGTTGCTAAATTCTCTAATATAATATACAAGAAGCCTCAATATTTTTCTTTTTGCATACAAAAAGTTAACATCATGCTAGATCTATACTTCTGATGGCAGTGCTTCAGAATAATAGCACTGCTATTGAAACTGCATCATCTGTTGTAATTTAATTTCCACTCTTAAGGAGGCAACGTAAAATTGGTAGTAAGAATGATGTCTGATAAGGCGTTTCAGTGGATGTGTATACATACATTATAGTTGCTTTTCATCTGACTACAGTTTCTTCCTCTAACGGCAGCTACCAAATTGTCAGATAAACTGCAATAGCCTAGGCAGGCGGTGTGAATGCAGCGTAAACAAGGACACTTGTTCAAAGTCAGTGGATTTTCAGGAAAATCGAATGTCTTAAAAGTGTGAATATGGCAATTATTTTTGACTGGCGTTGCCTTCAGGCTAGAAAACTTCCCAGGGGTAGGTGAGAGCAATGGTTCTCAAAGTATTGACCCCACCAACAACATCAAGGTCACATGGGAAGTCATTAGAAATGTAAATCCTTAGGTCATATTTCAGACTTAGTGAATTAGAAACTCTGGGAGTAGATGTGTTTTAATAAGCCCTCCAGGCGATTCTTTTGCATGCTCAAATCTGAGAACCACTCATCTAGAAGAAGCAATCATTTGCCAAAGGATATAGTGGAGACTAGACTAAGTTCAGTGGGAAAGGAGCTAGGGAAGTGGTGAGAAATGCAGAATCATGCCTAGTGGCAATGCAAAGTGTGCAGGTGCTGACAGTGTGATCCCTGGCTGAACCCAGGGTCTTATTTCATTAACCCTTGCCTTAGGCAGTAAGGTTTTCCAAATCTGAAAAAGAAAAGCCACTGTGATTGGTACAGATGATAAGGAACATTTGAGATCTCTTTCTGATGAAACCATATCCATATATATGGCCATTATATATTGAGACAAATGACATGCACTAAAAGCATTTAAAACATTGGCTGTAATTTGAGCAAGCTTAGGCATTTCCACTAAATTTGCATAGTACCTGTATTTGTCATAATATGATCTCTGGGCCTACAACTAAGAGACTCCTGTCAGCGCCTGCTTAATTCTAGAAGAGCCTCTAAAATTAGCCATACAATTCAATAATACTTCAAAGGCTTATCTTGCCTCACTGACATAATGAGAGCAAATCGAAAAAAGGCTATGGTATAAATGTATATTTAGTGCAAGTTCTGCACACCTATGCAAAATATAAGAAAATTATCAGCTTTCCTATAATTATGAGGAGTTTTCACAACTTTAAATTCTAGATGTACTTTATGAACTAAACTAAAATGCTATTTAGCAGCTTTTTCCAAGTTATCAGTCTAAAAATTGTTTCCCTTTATAGCTTTAAATAAATTTTGTGGTTCAAATTGAAAGATGTTTTAGAATTTTGTTGGTTATTAGAACATGAAACTTTTATTCACATCAAACATAGGCAAAGGCTACTAAAATTATTCTTTAAAAATTGTGATCAAGTCAGGAAATTATAAATGGATACAGAATGCTGTCAGTTTGACTGAAGCTTGTTTCTAAGGTGATTTTTCAATATCCCCTGGGTAAGGTCACATGTTTATGTAGCTAAATAGCTAAGCTTTATCTAATCACTTTAAAGGGCATTGACATAAGATAATTTTACATTTAATATTCTCTTTGGAACTTAAAGCAATTTTTCATAATTAAAAAAGCAAAACTTACTTCCTCACATTCATGTCATTTGAGGACAATGATCCCTTATTTCTCCTTTTTGTCTCATATTTGAAACTCTTCCCGTTTTGAGACTCAGTGTCTTGCTGTCCTTTGAAAAATATCTCTTATTTCTGTGTCTACTGAACATCATTAAGGTTATTTGCCATTATATAAATAACACTACATTTTGAGTTGGGCATTTTCCATTGTCCACCCTCAGTTAATTATCTGTTCTTCTTCATCCTTCTCTGTACCCCAGGAGGATGAGCAGTAACAGCTGCACTATCCAGCTCCCTTTCTCTCTGGCTTTGATTTGCATTCAGCCAGCATGGGCCATGGGCAGGAGAGCAAGATGTACAAGGAGGGAGAAGTCCATGAATTGATTTTTCTTTGGCCCCTCCATGCTAGATTGAGACCAGTTGGTTGCGTTTTCTACCAAACACTACATTGTCAGGCCTTCCACTACAGTTATGTTACTCTCTCTGAGTTTCATTAATGGTTCTCTCCTCTTTCCTCACTTGTTTTACTTAACCATGTTAAATTCTCCTCAATGACCCACTTAAGTGGGCCATCTCATCCCATCTCATCCCAATCAAGTCTAAGAACTTGACTGATACAGCTTTAAATGGATATCTGCTGGGCACACAACAGCAAATAAGACAATGTCCTGTCTTAGTTCAGGCTACTAAACCAAAGTTCCTTAGATTGGGTAATTTATAAACAGCAGAAATTTATGTCTTACAGTTCTGGAGGCTGGGAAGTCCCAGATCAAGTCACCAGCATATTCAGCATCTGGTGAGAGCTTTCTGCCTCCTAGATGGCACTTTCTAGCTGAGTCTTCTTTGATAAGGATACTAATACCATTCATGAGAGCTCCACCCTCATGACCTAATGATCTCGCAAAAGCCTCCTTTTTAATACCATTTCCTTGGGGTCTAGGTTTCAACAAAATAACTTTGGGGAACACAAGCATTCACACCACAGCAAGTACTTAATACCAAAAATTTTCTATCTTTTGCCATTTAATGGATTTTGAGAAAATCAGAAGTGTTTATATCACAGTGCCGTATCTAATTTTAGTCTCAGAAAAGCAAAAGAAAGACCAGAGTAGAAGTATTAATTATCCTTTTAAAAAGTTGATAGGAAAATAAATTGATGCAATCTGTGATGTCACATGTCTGTAGAACAATTTACAGTTTATTAAATCCTTTCATATACCTCATCTCAAAAAAGAAAAGTCTGGGAAATAATGACAAAAAGAAAAAAACTGACTTCATTAGTTTGCAGTTGGGGTACAATGTTTTATTCTTTAGAGAATATCTGGTTCTATATGTAGGTAGCAATTTTTATGTATATAAATTTCATGTATACATAAAGCACCTTAGTAGGCAGTCAATATATGTTGCTTCCTTTTTCTGATTCCACATGAGTATCTAATTACGCTATGATGTTTAATAATATATACATTATTGCCTAAATTTTAAAATTTCAAAGAAGTGTTCTATGCTTGAGGAGCTTGCAGTGTAGATGGGGAGCAAATTATAAAATACAATTTTTTCAATTAATTATTTAAAGCATCACCCCCAAAACTTAGTAGCTTAAAACAGTAATACTCATTTATTATTATTTTTCACAGTTTCTGTGAATCAGGAGTGTGGAAGTGGATTGGCTGGGCAGTTCTAGCTCAGGGCTCTCATGTGATAGCTCCTCTTGGCTTGAACATGGCTAGGGAATCCACTTCACTGAGGTTCACTCATGTGGCTGGCAAATTAATGCTGGCTACTTGGTTCCTATCTAAGTTGGCCTCTCCATAGGGCTGCCTGAGTGTCCTCACCCAAGAGAGCAAGGTGGCAGTTGCAACGCCTTTTATAAATGACCTGGCTTGAAACACATCATCATTTCTGCCACACTCTGTTGGCCCTAAAGGTCAACCATGATTCAATACAGAAGAAGGGCATAGATATCAGGATCCTTATTAGATGTGGCTACCACATACATCTAGGAAATAAAACGATAATATAATCAGGTATCCAAATGAGGGTTCATGAGAGACAGTGTTACAAGAGTGAAGTCAGTGTTGCTTGAAATTGTAGAAAAGACCTAGAGAATGAAATGGCACTAGATTTGAAGAATGGTAAGATTTGTAAATGTGGGGATTGAAGAAGACATGGGGGAACATGAGCTTTCCTGGAAAATGTAATAAAGAAAGAATGACCAAGTACAATGTGTCTGAGAATTACTGAGAAGAATAATCCTAAAGATGACTAGTGAGAGATTTGAGGGTAAATCGAAGCCCTGTTGGGAACTGGAATTTGATCCTTTGAGGCAATAGAAAGCCTGTGACTGACATGATGAAATTATTAATACTGCAGGACAATTAAAGTAACAACATCATTGGAGTTATTTAAATTTGAAGGGATAAAGACCTACGTAAAGTTATTGCTGGAAGTTGTCAATAATAAAGAAATAGGTATGGATGTTGGAGATATTTTGAGTGAAGAATTAGCAAGGGCTAGTTATGGACAATGCCTGGGTAGAGTCAACACTGACTTTGTGTCTTCAAATTCAAGTAACCTTGAGAATGAGGGTGCTAATGATGAGAAACAGAGAAGCCAGTTTTGGGGGATCAAAACCAGTAGCGAGACAATATGCTTGCTGAAACAAGTTGAGTTTGAGGTGGGACAGCCAAGTTTAAAAAGACATGTTAAAACTGTGTTTCCATTTGCAGCCCCTGCTATTCCTTGTGACTCTCCCCAGCCCCACTTACAATTCTTAGAAAGCTGTTGGCCTATTAAAAATAATTCTTGCTATGAATAGCATATTTCACACAGATTTAGCAGATGACCTGACCAGTTTTCTCTAATAACGTCACAGTTTCAACTTAGTAGTTAAGCAAGATGGGAACCCAGAAAACAAAAGATAGAAAATAAAGGAAGTTAATGAGGGGGATATGCAGAATCTTTCATTTGTTATGTGAACTAGGAAGATTCTGATGATTATTTACATTTCCTCTATGAGAATGCCTGCCACAGAATAATAGAAGTAGATACTACCTACACATTGTGAATTTTGAAACAGAGTGTCACTTATGATCAGTAATCAAGTCTCATGATTATAAGATACCAGCTCTTTCTATGATGACAATATGCATTCCTTAATAAGCTTATTTTTGAACTTATATATAAAATGTGCAAATATGACATTTACCTTGATACTGCTCCTGGCATAATGACTTGATTGATTTAAGCATGGAAACAATCATCATCAAGATATATTTGCTACATATCTAATTACACATTGAGCTGAGCCATAATTACTTAAAACAGTCCAAATTCACTCAGGCAAAATACGATCAATTTTACATTATTGACACACATGGTCAGTGTAACAGCTCATGAAAAGAAATCAATTAAGTTTGGAAAGGAAAAATGATATTTGAGAATGGTAAAAAAAAAATTAGAACATAAAATTCTGCACATTCTAGGTATTTTAAAATTATTTTATTAGAAAATGTTCAAACTTAAACAAAAGTAAGTACAATGATACCCCACGGAACATTAGCCAGCTACAAAAATTATCAACTCGCATATGCCAAGCATTTTATATATGCTGTTTTATACTAATACTAAAAAAGGGTAAGAACCTTGCCGAAAACTATTCAATTAGGATGGAGTAAAGTTGAGGTTTGAATTCATGTCTGTGCGACATCAACATCTTGGCCCTTTTTACAATAGTCGTTACAGAATGAGAGGAAGGTGTGACTTCTAAAAACACCTTCACAGGTACAGACTTGACCTGATAAAGAATTTCACCTTCATCTTGACAATGCTAGCATGCATATACATTTAGATTATACATAGAATAAACATAATTTTAAATAACTGCATAGCTGAATATCAAAGTGCACATAATATAAACACATTTCTCACAAATATATTTAATAGATGCATTTGAAATATCAATGAGCACCTTACAAAAGTTTACTGAATTAAATTGATGTACTCTGCGGGGGATAATTAAGAGAGAAAGTAAATTACGTATCTGGGCATATCAACTGATTTTGTAGGATTCATTATTCCCTTTTACTGAATTCCTTTAGCTCTCAACATTGTTCTGGCCAAAAATCAATTATGTATTAAATTAGAATCTAAATTCATGATTAGATTATAACCTGCTAAAGTATAGGAATCTTTTCAGATTTACATTTTTCAGAATTGAGAATATATATTCTCTGAGGGATTGAAGAAGTGGATTGAGGCTTTGGATGCTGTTTATTTCTCATCTTTTCTATTGCCCTTCAATAGAGAGAAAAGTATGACTTCTGTCAGACTTGCGCTAAATAAATGAGCATCCTGTTGTGCTTGTCATAGTTGTAGGGAACTAGAAAACGTGTTTTTGCAAGAGGTCCTGTAGGCTTTGCCCTTGGCAGTGGCTAAGGCAACAGGATAAGGGGAAGGCGTCTGGGGTTCTCTGCTAGTTGGTTTCCCTGGTGTAATTTGTTGAGCCTTACCTCCAGTCCACCACTTACTCCCAGCTCAGAAGACGTGAAGGATTCTATGGTAATTTAGATATGGTGACAAAAGCCAGGATTTGCTCTTTATGACATCAATTTTCTAAGGGGAGTGAAATCAATAGTGACTGAAAAAAAGAATAGTATAAGCATAATGCATAGAATCAGGGAAAAACAGTTCTCATTTTGAAGGTGACTACATTGAATCAGGTTGAGTAAAATGATGTCATTAAATACAGAGAATGTCTAGAGGGAGGTCTTGAAAGTCCAGGAGAAAACTTTGTAAAAATTTAGTTGCCTGGTTGTATTTCAGAGCATGATTCCCAATTAAGAGCAAAGAGCAAGCCAAATTATTTTCAGAAGCATTCACAGGGGCCATTAAAGGTTTATGACAACTTTATATAATGAAGACTTAAAGTTTTATTATGTAGTTTGAAATTATCACCATACCCTGCAAAGTGAAATTCAGCACTTGAAGGAAGGCAGGAATAGAGTCTTACAAATTGTTCTAAAAGAATCTTAATAGCAGACAAATTAGAAAAACTCCAAAGATGTGGTTCGTTTTCCAGCCATGGGTAAATCATCTCTACCACATCTCCACCAAGAGCCCCTTCAGCACTCAAAGTGACCATGCAATCATTCTGGAAATGTTATGTTCTTGTGATGATGCTAAGAAACATCAAAATATTAACCCTGTAACTTCTACCTATTGGCCACAGTTACAAGGCCTTGGGTCCTGAAAAATCGTTTATTTTTATGTAAAAACTCCTCACAGCTAGACTGAATCATTTACACATTTTTTCCTCCTTGGTTTGGAAGCCTGCAGTAGGCAAAGGGAGAGGAGTGGTGGGTTGCTTAGGCGGTCTCCTCCCTTTTTCCCTTCCTTGTACTTGGCCTCTTCCCACTCTATTTCTCTAAATTGTCTTTCCTTTGTTTTAGAGATGGATTGAGTGAGAGAGAGGTATGGTAAAGGCAGGGAAGTTTACTTGACTGATACTGCCATAATATGGTGTGGGTGCTAGCTAAGCTTCATGCTGCTGGATTCCAGTCCCCTGCACCCGAGGTGCTCCTCCTCTTGGGCAGGATTAAAGTACTCCAGGCCAACTCTTCCCACGTTCAGTTCCACTTTCAGCACAAGTACAGCCATGCCCAAAGCAGCCCTTTCTTTTCTGCACTCCTGGATACCTGGCCAGCCACCATCTTTTGCCTTTTGGATTTTTTAAGATGTGGATTTGATACCAGTTCCTATACCTCATGAACTCTGAATTTCTAAATTAACCTTCCCAAGTGGCCTTCTTGAAGCTCATGTTCTCTGCTTTGAGTAGGGAATAGGTACATTCACAGGTCTCCTTTGCCCTGTGTTGGGGACGGGGTGGCAAAGATGATCATAGCAGTTGATTCACTTCTGCTGAAGAAATTATCTTCAAAACTAGTCTAGACTCTGTAAATTTAACATCCTAAATATCCCTAGATTTTTCCCTTGTCTTTATTTCCTTTTTAATTTCCCATGGAGGATCTATTAGACTTTGAAATATTAGGAGAAATACTTATCACCTCTCTTTTGCCCTCCTCCTTTGAGTCTTCAGACAAAACTAAGACAGAGTCCTGTGTTCACATCCTGCTACCCTAATAGCACCATCTACTCTCTGGCTCTTCTCCATCCTTGGATCTGCAAGTCCAACATGGATGGCAAATTCTGGACAGCACTTTCCTCCTCAATCCTGAATCCATTCTGTAATTTCTCCTCGCTGGACTTCCTGCCTTTGAAAAGATGCTATCTTTCCCTCTGTCTACCCACTAGCTGCTGTCATAACTCTTTTCGGCCTATTGTTTATTCTCTAGTGTTTTATTGTAGAAAGTTCTATTGTGGCTTCTCCATTTCTAAAAAGGTTATTTTTTAAACCACTTTTCTTCAAAGGCCTCTTTGGTTCACTTTCCCCCCCTGTATCCTACTTGGTCTCCTGTTTCTTGTTCACTCTACCCATGCACTCCACCTACGTTGCATCCTTTGTCAAAACTGGGTCATGCTCTGACCACACTGTCACTTTAGTCATAACCGCCAACTACTCACTGAATACCTACAGAGTACTTAGCACTATTCTGGGAAGCATGCAAGATCTGACAGCGTTTGCTGTCAGAGAATTTTACTTTCATTGGCTGGAACAGAACACATCAAAAGAAACGGAGAACATTCAATATGTTAAAATGAATGGGCTGACAATGTACTGGTTTTCACCTGAGCCATACTGCTGCCTTTCATAAAATTTAAAGAGATTCTGAAATCTCTCCTGATCTGTGAAGTCTTTCCACATTTCTCAGAGGATTACTCATTTTACTCCAAAAATTCTCAACCTGATAGGTCCACAGATACTCTAGCCTTCCGTAACTGACATAATTTTTCCCTGAATGTGCACACAGAATAGCCTTTTAATTTAGATTTTGCACATATTAGTTAAGTGATTTTACTTCCAGTTATATCTGTGCCTGATATTTTGCTTCTAAATTGTTGGGTGAAGAATCAGGTTCTTATCATTTCTTTTCATTCTTTTCCATCGAATAGGCTTATGATGTGTTCAGAGCTATGCGATGATGATAATGACGTTAATAACAATAATGACTCCTCTCATTTGTGTTACATTTTACAAAGTGCTGTCATGTACATTAGCTTATTTTATTCCGAAAATGCACCTGTGATGATTACTTTGTTCCTGACTCTTCAGAAACCATAATAGCTTCTCTGCCTCCCACCAGCTTTGTTGCTGACACTCCAGAGAGAACTGCATCCCCCAAGCTCTGTTGCTCAGGTAACTCTCCAGGCTCCAAGCCCATTTGCTTATGCTGCTCTGACCCCAATTGCAAAGCCATTGATTTGGTTTCCATTCCTGCTCTCCATCCTCTTCTTCAGATTTGACATAGTCACTTGCTTCTGGAGCCTGACTTACGCCAGATGACTGGCTTTGGTTTCACTGTGTTCTGGGCCCTATAGCCGAATGCCAACACCACCCACTCCCGGCTGCAGATCATGAAACCACTGTTTGATCCTGCTCACTCACGGATGGAGGTCATGGGTACAACTGTCAGCAAAAAGACGAATATAAAATTCCCAGCTTAGACATCCTAGATGAGTTCTTTCTAAATAGAAGCATCACTTTAGGATACAATATTCTCAGTGAAGGCTGGGCATCTTTTTCAAAACAGGCAGGCTTTTTTTCAAATGCAGATTTATCATTAGCACAACAATTTTCTAACATTTGTGCTTATATTAAACACAGAACTACGTTAGTTGATGCCTAATCTCACAACTTGGAATTTTCTCAATGCTTTTCTTATGAAAATTTGACCACTGTAACTATGGCTTTTGGTATGTATAGGATTTTATATGGATATATACATAACTCCAGTTTTCACGAATTCTTCCTATTACCCAGAAGTAGGATACATTGAGCAACAAAGGTGTCAATGACTTGCAAGAATTAAAAACCAAGCAGATAAATAGAGGAATGGCAGAAAGCCTGAAGAATAAAGATAACATGGGGAGATGAGGCACAGATAGTTGAGTGTTGCCTCTATAGGAACAGTTTGCACATGGCAGCTTTTCGCCTCGTTAAGGGTATTTATATTTCAGAATAAGTTGTCCCATATTTCCTGAGAGAAGCTGTTTTGACTGCTTTTACTTATAAGTTTAGAGCATTACACGATATACTTTTTATGTTATTAAAATATAGATGATTTGTTACACAATAGATGAACTGACAAAATTTTGAGGGTGATTTATGTTTTGTGGTTGTAGGAAATGTACATGGATTTCTTAATAATTTTTTACTGTCATTATATACCCAGAGTAAATATATCTTGTGAAAAGAAAGGTAAAACAATTAAAAAAAAAAAAAAAACTGTAAGAAGAGTTTCTACAGGATGTTTAGGGGACAGAAAATTTTCCTCTGTTGAGTAAATGAATCTCTTCTCCTAATGGCTGAAATCTCCCTCACAGCTAAGCAGGCCCAGCCTTTGCTGAGGTGACATTGAGACCATGGTGTTTCCAGGGAAGCTTAGGGAGCGCCTCACGGTGGGTATGCAGCTCTGCGCTGAGATGAGACTCCCCAGAGGTTTTAGTTGCTCTTCACTTATTTCAGCTGGGCTTTCTCCTTAGCTGGCTCCTACTTCGCTTTCCTAGGCTGTCTGACTCTTCCGGTTTTCAGTAGCACCAAATCCCACAGACATCTGTAAAACCGTATTGCTGTGTTTCACACAGGAAAAACATTTTTGCATTTCGTGCCATGGATTACAGCTCTGAAAACTGCCTGTCTCATAAAGGTCTTGACCCATTAGCATCCCAGGCAATTGGTTTGTCACTTTTCTTCCATTTTATAGCTTTTAAACATTAATGTAGTGAGTTCGTCAGGCTCACAGGCTGAAATTCTCTCCAACAAGTGTATTTTCAGAGCATAGTGCATTAATATATGCAGGCAGAAAAAACAACCCTCCCAGGAAAGAACTTTAGGCTGGAATTTCTAGCTGAAGCTCCAATATAATTTGACTCTAGGTATAACTCAAGGCAATAACTTATCAATCTCATCACTTTATATTTTATATTCATATTTTTCTGACATTTCTTAAAACTGAGGGGGTGACTTTTTTTCTGAATATAGACGTGGCTCGTATGCTGCCAACTTTCAGTCCACCTCACCTCAGCCACACAGTTGAGGCGGCTGCCCCCAGACTCCAAAACTGAATCCTGAATACAGAAAGTCCTTCCAATGGACACAACCTTCGATGCTGCGTATGGCTATGTTTCCACACACCCTGAGAAGCACCTCTTTGATACAACAACTTCCAGCAGCTGAGCCTCACTCCTTCAGCTCCTTCAGCTGCCCCCCTCCACCTGGACCCCATCACCAAGATGGAAACTACAATCTCACCACAACTGCCCAGCCCCTCCCTCACTCCCCTGATAATTCACTATTCCTGCTTGATTCTCCACCACCAACTCCAGTCTCTAGTGGCTTCATTCAGACTAGAGGGAAGAACAGAGCTAGGAGAAAAGTCTTTCGTCACCTGGGCTGGCCATTGCACAACTCTGGTCTCCGTCGGTAAGTGATATGCTATCAGACGTCTTTACATCACCACTAATCTGCTGCACATGGGCTCCCATTTTCTATACCTGCTCCTCAGGAAATGCTCTGAGAGCAGAGAAACTGATACAAATTCTCACAAATTGTTCGCCTTCAGTGCTAAATGTGTCCTGCTCAGTTTTTTTTCACCCTTACTTTATTCCTTTCTGCAAAGTTTCTTTCCAGTAATATCTCCTCCATTGTGTGCACTATCCCATCTGCTGGGTACAGGAAAAGGGGAAGGATGCCTCAAGTGGGAGAGTGGCAGGTGCCAGGGAAGAGAATCTCTGCTGTGACCATGCCCAGGCATCTAGAAATTATGTCAGGACTGTTTGTTACAGAGGAAGCTTTGAAGACTCTTTTGGAATGAGACGTCTCTCAGGAAGGGAGCTTTAGCAGACATGTATTGCTGTGGCTGCCCACTACCAATTCTTCTTACCTTGGGTAACAACACCCTAGTCATTCTTTGGGAAACCAATTCTTCCTTAGTCTTGGTGAGACTTCTGATCAGAGTACTCCACTCCACTCCTGCCAGAGGATGGGCACATGTCCCCGCTGGACTGAATTTGATTTTTAAGCCGAATGACATACAAACTGTTGCTCTGATTCAGACTGGCAGTGAGTGAAGTTCTCTTCATTACAGGAGGCGAATGCTCAGAGCTGCTCTGAAACCTGGCTCTTCCACTTTGCTTCTCAATTCCATGAACTAGGCTTTGTAGATAAAAAATGTCTTTTTAAATTAAGTTAACCAAAGTCCATTTATATTCCTTGGAAACAAGGAAGTCCAAATGTTATGGGACTTGAGTATGGTGTTGAAGAAAAGGCATTTGACTGTGAGTCAGAGGCCTTTTGTTCTGTTTCCACTTCCACTAAAAACAGCTACAATTCTCTTGTTCCCGCATCACTTTACTTGCAGAATGAGGATTCTCAACAGGAAGGGGCACATCCAAATCTCTTGGGTAGCTTTTAAAACTATACACGCCCATTGTCCATGCAAATTCCGTTAAATGTCCCTCCCTGCTCCTTTCCCCATAAGTGCATGGCCTCACCATTGAACAGTAAGTGAGCCACAATTGCTAACAGAAGTGTGGTATACCCTTCAGATGTGTTGGGTGGAAAAATATTCTACTGAGCTACAATATTTCCAAAAGTCCTTCCAGGTCTAATATCCTTTGAGTTGATGAGAACTTTTACAAAAATACAACTATTTCAGACAGGTTATGAAAAAGTATTTAAAGCACAGGCAGATGGAAACCTAAGAATAGAAACAGAAATCAAATCTCAAAAATTGGAAGAATGGTTGCAAAAGATTTTGATGTGAATTGCCTTAAATATAATGATCAAACTTGTAGCAAATGTATTGGTTAGAAACCCTCATATTTCTTTTCTTTTCTTTGTTTTTTCTTTTTTTTGAGTCTGAGTTTTGCTCTGTCACCCAGGTTGGAGGGAAGTGGTGTGATCTTGGCTCACCGCAACCTCCACCTCCCAGGTTCAAGCGATTGTCCTGCTTCAGCCTCCTGAGTAGCTAGGATTATAGGCACTCACCAGCAGGCCCGGATAATTTTTGTATTTTTAAAAGAGGTGTGGTTTCACCATGTTGGTCAGTCTGGTCTCGAACTCCTGACCTCGTGATCCGCCCACCTGGCCTCCCAAAGTGTTGGAATTACAGGCTTGAGCCACCATGCCAGTCCCTCATATTTTTATTTTCTAGCACAAGGGGCTTCAGTTTTCTGAAAGACCGCTACATTTGGAAAAGAAAAAAACTTGTCGTATCTTTGACACATTGTGTTTAGAAATTTTCGTTACACTAAAGATGAAAATTATCAATGTGATCATGTAATAACTGGCATTCAGTGTCTAACAAATAATTTTGAGGAGTTTTACGGAAAACTACTAATCTAAAAGAACTTGGTTAAAAAACCATTCTGAATAATTTATTAATAATTAATGAAATATATATTATGAATATAAATGATTCAAACACAAAAAATGGTTTAAATCAAATACACATTAGTGAGCTAAAATGAAACATGAATTAAACATTGAATAGTTAATATTTTAAAGAAATACTGAAATAAAAATTTTAAATATATTTTATTAAGGGTTGTCATTTGGGTTATCCATTGCTGGTTTTTTTTACTGGAAAAAGTTAAGAATATTGAAATTAAAACCATGGGCTCTGCCAGTGAGCTTTGACAAGATCATCTTCCAAGAGCCAAATTAAATATGTATAATGAATATGCTTGATTTTAATTAAATCATCTCATTTTTTATGTTCTCTTACTCTTATACACATTTATATACATGTAAATCACCACCAACACCACAGTATTCAAGCCAACAATATTTAATATTTACCTATTTTGCCACTTAAAAGAGCATATACTTTGATATGATATTCTTTGCCCCTAAAATTTCCTCAGATCATGTGGAATATACCCACATGCTTAGGATTTTCTACAATTTCTGCAAATTGTTCACCATATGGTACTACTAGAACTTCTAAAATATGTCATGCTGGCTGCATCAATAATTTCAGTGGTTTATGCATGCATAAAATTATGGATGTAACTTCATCCTCTTCATTGCTTTTTGTATACCTTTTATAAGTTCTTTCTATAACAGATAAAAAACATTTGTTCAAATAAATGAGGTCATTAAAATTTAAAAGCTAATCATGAATCTAACTAGCTCCTTATCCTGACAATGAACATTCACTTAGAAAACTTCTAATTATTTCAACAATAATTACATTGACAGGAGGACAATGGAATATATAATATATGGTACTAATTATACTATTTAAGTGTCTACATCTTACTGCCTTAGTTCATTTTGTGCTGCCATAACAGAGTACCTGAGACTAGGTACTTTACAAAGAACAGAGATTTATTTCTTACAGTACTGGAGGCTGGGAAGTCTGAGATCTAGGGACCTGCATCTAGGGAGAGCCTTCTACTGTGTCATCCCATGGCAGAAGGTGAAAGGATAAAACAGCGTGCATGCAAGAGAAGGCAGAGAGAAAGAGATAGAGAGAGATCCTTTTATTAGGAATGCACTCCCAAGATAACTCATTCCTACAATAATGGCACTAAATGGCACTGGCATTAATCCATTCATGAGGTCATGAAGGCAGAGTCCTTAGCACCTAGTCACCTCTTAAAAATCCCACCTCTCAGCACTATTACACTGAAAATAAAGTTTCCAACACATGCACTTTTGGGGACACATTCAAGCTATAGAACTCACCTGGGCAAATTTACTGAGAATTGATCTTTGGTCACACTGGATGACTGCACAGCGGTATCACTAACTGCTTTTGCCAGTTTTTTTTTTTTTTTTTTAACTATTTCATCAGTAGGTGATAAAATACAGTATATAACATGCTGTAAATAGATGGTGAAGGACTAAACAAGAATGATACTTTGTAAGAACATTATCTTACATAGTTTTATGCGAGGGGTACTTGAATTTTGAATTTTGCTTTCTGGTTACCCTTGAATAACAGCCTTTTTTTCATGATGTTGCATAATATTTGGGAATTGATGAGGGGAGTTTCCCACCATTATGTTTATGCATTTCTATATTTTGTAAAGGAACATTATATTTATGTATTTATATACCTTTGTGATGGGGAAAATGCATTACAGAATAATTTTAATTTCTGTGGCTATTTGTGGGGAAAATTATGAAGATATTTATAAAAATTTTCAGAGAAGTTGTTTAAAAATAATTAACAATTCAATAAGAAATTTTTAAAAAGTAGGAAAAAAGAGTAAACAGAAAACTTAAATAAGATGGTAGAAATAAGTTCAAATATGCCAGTTATAACAATAAATATAAACAGGCTGGGTTTTTAAGAAAGATAATAAAAGATTTGGATTTAAAATAAAAGAGATATGTTCTATCTATAAGATATATTTAAAGTTAAAAAACAGGCTTTCAACAAGATAATTGGACAAAATACAGCTGAAAATAGTAAACCAAATAAAAGTAAAATCAAGTAAAATATAATTCAAGGAAAAAATTACTAAAAAAGGCAAATGAAGATACTAAACTATGATTTTTAAAAAGCCATTTAACCATACCTTCAAAGTATATAAGGTGAAAACTGAAGAATTTGTAAACGTTTTTAAAATCCGCAAAATTATTCACCTGTTAAAAATATTAGGTTAAACAGAATATCTATGAGTGTGTGTAAATATATCTGTATATCTATATAGAGATAGATATATAAATAATATATGTGTATACACAAATATAAATATAAAATATAATTATACAAATCTCTAATTACATATATTTATTAATTTAAAATATATTTATATTATATAATTTTACATAAATATATAATTATACCAATCTATAATTAGATATTATTATACAAATCTATATATTTGCATGTATTATATATAAACATAATTATATATAATTAGAAATTTGTATAATTATGGTGTGTATATAAATATATAATTATGTGTATAATCTCTAATTATATATCTAATTATATACATATATAATTATATAATTAGATACATAATATGAAAGTGCCAGTTTTGTACTTTTCATAATTGGGATACATTATTTTTTTTTTAATTTTATTATTGTTTTCTCTATCAAAGAATTTCTCCTTACAGCTATGTCATACAATTCCTGTCATCTTTTGTAAAAAAATAAAATCTGAAATATCAGTTTTCTTTGTGTCACTAGAAACCAGGTATGTTATTCACACTGCACTCTATTCCACGTAACTTAAATCAGTTCACCTTTCTCAGAAAAATTGACCTCGCTGACCATCAGAAAAATTGATGACACCTGGGCAGGGCTCAAAAGGTTTTCAGCTCCTACCCCAACTCTATTACCACCATTTTTTATATGTGAAATTGATTTTTTGCCTCAGTTTTGTTGCCAGTACAATAAAAGAGAATTTTGTTATTTTTATCCTGCTATTCCCCTACTCCTTTCTACAAGATTGTTTTCCCTAAATTCCTCCTAAATTGAAATTATGAAGCCACAATTAATCAAGGTAGCACCAATCAATGAGTGCTGTTGTTTTTAATTGTTAGTCACTAAAGATTTTTTTCTAAGCCATGACTCACTTTTACCCTAAAATATTTAGCCTTGGTTATGTTTTATAAGAACATATATCTGTCATATATTTTCAATATAATAAATGATCATTTAATTAAGGCTTATTTTACTAAGCTTAAAGATAGATTTAGAAAAGTGAAATATATATTTTTTAAAACTGTCTTTTCTCATACTTTCTTGCCTGCAGACCTTAACACCTTTCCTTTTTCTTATTTCTTCTCTTTAAAATTTCTTCTCTACTTTCCCGTATCAATAATATTCAATAGACCATCATTTTTCAACTTGATTTAATCTTCCCCAAACTCTTCTAAAATTGTATTGCTTCATCCCTCTGGAAGAGAGCATATTTCATAGAAGAGGCAGTAATTTCTTAGCTTTGATTATCAAATTTTATGTTTTGTTTATTTTGTCTTTTCCCCTAACATGACTGTAGTTGTTGTATGCAGATTTTGACAAGAGGGAAAGGCTTTCTACCCAGATATGATGGCCTTGACTGTCAAGTTTACATCAGGTATGGAAAAGCTATGAGATGTTACATAAGATGTGTCCTGTCACATGGAAGTTGGGAGGCTGTTCCTCCTGGCCACAGTGGGTTTTGGAAAAGAAAGGAGAGTCAGAAGCAGGGGAGGCAAGTATTCAGATATTTGGGTGCAAACTTTCCCATATGCACAAAAGTTCCTGAGAGTAAAGAAGGATAAGCTGAAGGGTTTCAACACTGTTTTGAACTTCAGGTGGAAAGGCCCACTCCTGGTGACCTTGCCAATGTGGGATGGCAACAGACAGCGCAGCAAGAGTGGTCAGATTACTGAGTTGGGGGCAATCTCAACACACCTTCATCAACCCACTGTTTGGCAAGGAAGAGCTCAGTGGTTCCTACATGTTCCCCTAGCCTCCCAAGTGGAGATTAAGAGGCCAACTGAATAAACAGCTAGGGAAATTTCCAGGAAGATTCAGGGGTAATTCCATAGCTAAGAACTGTAGAATATGTTATTGGGCTGGGGACTAAATGGGAATCTCTGCCAGAAACCAGAGTGTCTCTGATATTAGAGGCAGTCAACTGGACCCATCAACAAGGTGAAATAGCACTGCCTAAACTAAGTGAACAAAGCATGGGTTACACCAGCCGTGGTCTACAGTGGCAGACACCAGCAAGAAACCTACAAACAGGACCAGCCTGACCACACTTGGTGAACATCAACCATCTGTCAGCTGCTCTGCAAAAAAACCCAGCACCCTTCATCAACCCTGCAGAACAATAAACTTTCTCTTAATTAGAAATACTATCTCAGGCAGGAGGAGGAAAAATACAGAAACAGCTGCACGAGGGATGTAACTTTAAATTGACTAAACGTTTGAGAAAGATTATTTTAAACTGAAGGAGATAATAAGGCTGGAAGAGAAAGTAATAGCATTAGTCGGAAATTTTAAAATTTAATTTGGCCTAATATCTAGCAAAATGTGGTCTATTCATAAAGATAAGTTACAGAGAAATAAGTAAAGATGTTCATAGAAGTGTAGAAGTGTAAATAATGAGTGCGTTCTACTGTGTGAAGAAATAATTCACCGTGTATATCTGTGTAGAAGTGTCAATAATTGTGTAGGAACTCTCTATTAGATATAGATCTAAAGATAGATTGCTATGGTCTCCATGTTTGTGTGCTCTCAATATTCATGTTTGGAAATCTAATCCCATTGGGATGGCATCAGGAGATGGGCCTTTGGGAGGTGATTAGATCATGGCAGAGGGGCCATCATGAATGGAATTAGTTCACTTTTTAGTAAAAGAGACCCCGGAAAGCTGTCCTGTTCCCTCCACCATGTGAGGATGCAGAGAAAAGGCATCATCTATGGAACAGGAAATGGGCCTTCACCAGACATTGAATCTGCTGAAACCCTGATCATAGATGTCCTAGTAGCCCCCTAGAACTATGAGAAATAAATTTCTGTTGTTTAAAAGCTACCCAGTGTGTGGTATTTTGTTATAGCAGCCCCAATGGACTAAGACTAGATTAGATAGACATAGATTTATGTCTACCTATACATCTGTCTATGTATTTATCTAATCTATGTAATGTATGTAAAAGGCCACATATCTATATATGGTACACTATAGTATGCAGTTGAGATTGTGTGCGTTTTCTCATATGTAAAATATCAATTAGTAGCCTGTATATAAGTCATTTTCTTTCCTTTTTTTTTTTGAAATGGAGTCTTGCTCTGTTGCCCAGGCTGGAGTACAGTGGTATGATCTCAGCTCACTGCAACCTCTGCCTCCCAGGTTCAAGCAAATCTTCCACCTCAGCCTCCAGAGTAGATGGGATTACAGGTGCCCACCAACCCACACAGCTAATTTTTGTATTTTCAGTAAAGACAGTATTTTGCCATGTTGGCCAAGCTGGTCTTGAACCCCTGACCTCAAGTGATCTGCCTGCCTCTGCCTCCCAAAGTGCTGGAATTACAGGCATGAGCCACCATGCCCAACTGTAAGTCATTTTCTGAATTTCATATTATTTTCTGGAAGTAAAATTACTAGGCCAGTGGAAATGAGTATTTTAAAGATTCTTGAAATAGTTTGCCAAAGATAGCTTCTGTATCTAAATCCATCCATTCCTTTAAAATAGTCAGATATTTAAGAATGGCAAAAAAAGAAAGACTATATAAATGAAATATTGCATTTGTCATTTGTACTTTCGTTATTGTGATGGCCAAATTTCAGGCAGTGGTTTGATTCTTCTGAGGTATTTGCTCTTTATTGAAGACTTGTAGCCACTGGCTATAAAGGTAGCAGTATGTGAATGCTTCATGTTGTCTGACTTCTGTCCAGCTGAAAGATATTCCTTTCTACTCACAAACACTGTAATGAACTTAAATATTATTATTATATACTTTCCCACCAAGTCTCAAATGTGATCAGTCACATGAGTTTCGTGAAGATCATTGTTTGCCACTCAATCAAAAGCCATTGTAGTAGATATTTTTAATTCTGTATTTTAAAAGCCTCTGTAAGAATTAAAATCTCTAAATTATACATTTTTTTAATTATGAATAAACTCTGTAAAAATATAGCAATGTTTAAGTGCTATAAGCTACTTCCCAAGGAGTATCCATTGAACTCTTCTCTGGTTGATATTCTAGGCATCAAGCAGCAATCTTCACTCTCAGAAAAGAACCAATTCACTGTTGGCTGATGTTCACAGCAGGCCAGGGTAGGAAGCTATCACTTTTTCTTCCTTATTACATGCTGTCCTTTCCATTAGAATCATGGCAGTCTTCACACTGTTCCCTTTGCATGTATACCTCATCCTATGAGTCAGGACTTGGATTTATTTATTCCAGTGGGCTCCTAAAAAGCTTCCTCCATTGGCAGTACAATCTCTCAAAACCAGATTTACATCAATATAATTTCCACAATCGATATTGGAGCATACATTATTCCAAAATGATTTCTATAATTAACAGTGTAGCATACATTATTCCAAACATCTGAATGGATTAATTTTACTTCCAGAGATGGGATACTAAAGGGTTGAAAATATAGAAGAAAAGTAATTTCAAAACATATAAAACTATGCATCCTTGTAATCATGAGGAAGGGAAATATACATACCTGTATACAGAGATTTTTCTTGTTTTCTTTGCTTTACACTGTGTGAAAGTTTGAACATCAAGTTATTTTACATTGGAGTTTCTTAAGCATAAAACTGTAAAACTCAGAGAGGCAAATAACTGAAATGAAATTTGATTTTTAAAAATTATTAAAATATTTTACATGTGGCTTTTCAATTTTTAATGCGCATTTGTATTTCCTTGCTTTCATCCACATTCTTAATTGACTTCAAAGAGACTGTATTTTATTCAATGTCTGTTTATATCTTCAAAAAGTTCCTGAATCATCTTCAAAATGCAATTCAAATGGTGACCTTACTGATCAAAGAGAACTCTTTCTCTTCTTTTTAGTTTAAGTGCCTAGATATATAGTTCCTTCTGAATAACAGCAAGCTTTGAAAAGGGAAACAACATTTTTCTTTATATTTGGTGGCAATTTTGACTTTGTATAGTCATTCATGGAGTTCAAAGAAATTTAAATGGACAGAGCACAGAAGTATTCCTCACACAGCATCATTCAACAAATTCCATCCTGTGCTCATTCTGACAATCTTAGCCAATATCAAGTGCTCATCCCTCGTTTGCTCTCCTATAGCTGACATAATATTGCTTTTACAAAGCCAATGAGTGAGAGATATGGGAGGTGGAATTGGGCATGTGGAGTTTGTAGGGAAGGAAGATAGCCATTTTAAATAGGGTGGCAAATTCTGAAAGATGTAAAGGAGTTAGTCCGTGGATTTCAGGGCGGAGTGTAACAGAGGAAATGGCTGGTACAAGGGACGTAGGTGAAAGGGTGGCAGTGGCATGTCTGAGAAACAGCAAGGAGGTCACTGGGCTGGAGCAGAGTGAGCTGAGGGATGTGGTAAGTGATAAGATTATCAGAGAGGTAATGGGGGTGGAGGAGTCAGAGTGCATCACCTAGAAACTTGAAAGTTCGCACTGAATGAATTTGAGAGCCAGTAGGAGAGTTAATAAAGGTGTGACGTTTTAAAAATGGTTTTTGCTTTTCAAAATAGGATATACAGGATCAAGGGTGAAAGAAGACGGTCTAGTTAGGAGACTACTGAATTAGCACAAGGAAAAAATAACATTGGCCCTTACTACTGTCTTCTCATCAGACTGTGCTTTTTCAATATATGACATGTCTCTTTGTTCTATTTAAAGCTTTTTATTTGAATGCTGATTTTATTATTCAGTCCTACTTTCTTGTTAGCATTTGCCTGAAATTTCTTTTTCCATATTTTATTCTCAAATTTAAATCACATTTTGCTTTAAGTGTGTCTCCTTAAGCCAGGAAGTTCATCAACATTTAGTTTACCCAATCTGAAGGTCTTTAAACAGGAAACTTCATCCCATTATTACTGTCTAATAGTGGATATTTATAATTACTTTTGCCATTTTATTTAATATTTTCTGTTTATTGTGTTTTCTTTTTTATCTTTTTATGTTGTTTGTTTGTTGCATTTTTTGAGATGGAGTCTCACTCTGTTGCCCAGGCTGGATTGCTGTGGTGCTATCTCGGCTCACTGCAACCTCTGCCTCCAGGGTTTAAGCAATTCTCCTGCCTCAGCCTCCTGAGTAGCTGGGATTACAAGTGTGCGCCACCACACCTGGCTGATTTTTTGTGTTTTTAGTGGAGATGGAGTTTCACCATGTTGATCAGGCTGATCTCAAACTCCTGACCTCATGACGTGATACACCCACCTTGGCCTTCCAAAGTGCTGGGTTATAGACATGAGCCACCACACCCAGCCAACAGTGTTGTTGTTGTTTTTTTTTTTTTTTTTGGCTGTTGTTGCTGTTCAATTCTATTTTCTTTAGAGTCTCAAAAGTTATGCATCCTAATCATATTATTTGAATGGACAGCCCTCAAAATTATAACACACATATTTAATTTTGTATTTTCCTTAATATAGTAAATAAATTATTTGTATTTAATTATTACCTGTATTTTTTTATTCGATATTACTGCTTCTTTAGTTTTCCAGTTATTTTTTGTGAGTTTTGAATTTGTCTCCCCCTAACTTCATATGCTCTGACATTTAACTTTCGTTTGCCTCTCTCAGGCTCCCTTGCACTGATCACTTTTTATCCACCCCTACCTTCTTTGCATTGTGAAATCATTGTTTCCCAATGACAGGTTAATCTATTGTTTTGAACAGCACTGAACATCCAGATGGAGCTCTCTCTCATTCAATAAGGACTAGCTACTCCTCATTGTGGGAGAATCATCATCATAATTTTTAGAAAAAGATACAATTATCCATATCACATTAAATTCTATCATTTTCCTTCATTTGGAAACGGAGTTTATAATGCATACATTCTCACACACACACATCTTATTATGCTCACGTGGGCTTTATTGGAGGAAAAGAGTTTTACTTTGTTTCTGCAGCAGATGGTTTTACTTGTTGTTTTGTAAACATGGTGAGGTAGAAAAGATACTGCAGAAGACCTTAACATCAGCAGGCAAGACATACCTTATCATCTTCATTGCACAGTAAGAGCCTCAAAGACCATTTGGAAGCCTGCAGAGGCAGACACTACATTTTCTTTGCTTCAGCACTTATTGTTAACCCAGAGAGCTACCCAGCTGCTACTGTTGAAAAGTTATCCTAAGGGAAGTATTTCTTTCAAAGAGAGCACCATTTCTTTAAAACCACATTGCCATTTGTATTCAGTACGAGAGAGAGCTCATATCCAAAAGAGCCAATGGAGCTTTCCAAAGACAAATGATTCAGTCAATGAAGTATTTTTAGATAATTACCCAATTCTTAAATTATTCTGAAATATCATCCACAGGAACATTAATTTAGTCTAATTTGATGATCAAATTTAAAATGTAAAAAAATACTCTCTTCATCCCCAGCTTTCTTCTGGCAATGCTGGCCATCTTTCTGTTTCCATTTCCTAAAATACTGTTCGCCTTAACCATTCAATCTAACCTAGTAATGTTCTCATATTACACCTTATTTTAGTTCTTAAACAAAAATCAACTATATTTTAATTTATCAATTAATTCATTTATTTACTTCTCCAATCTCTGTTTTCTTATTAAGAGCAAGGTTCTTCTCTGTATTATTTGCTTCCATATCTGCTGCATCTAGAACAAGACCTGGTGTATAGAGTAGGTGCCTAATCTATATTTCTAAAGTGATAAAGAATATTACAATGTTCTGAAATACTAAAAAAAAAAAAAACTTTAATTTCATGATAAACCTTAGAAAAAAATTAAATTATCACATCAAAATCTTTAATTTTATAACATTTTATTTTAAAAACTTCCAGAATCTAGAGTTATTCATTCTTTGTAATCATCTTTAAGATCACCAAAATAATGCAAATTTAATTTTCTTTTTTACTATTATGAATTACCATTTATATATATATATATATATTTTTTTATTGTACTTTAGGTTCTGGGGTACATGTGCAGATCATGCAGGATTGTTGCATAGGTACATACATGGCAAGGTGGTTTGCTGCCTTCATCCCCCCATCACCCATATCTGGTATTTCTCCCCATGTTATCCCTCCCCACCCCCACTGTCCCTCCCCTAGCCCCCCACCAACTGACCACAGTGTGTGATGCTCCCCTCCCAGTGTCCACGTGTTCTAATTGTTCAACACCCGCCCATAAATGAGAACATGCAGTGTTTGGTTTTCTGTTATTGTGTCAGTTTGCTGAGAATGATGGTTTCCAGGTTCATCCATGTTCCTATGAAGGACACGAACTCATCATTTTTATGGCTGCTTAGTATTCCATGGTGTATATGTGCCACATTTTCCTTATCCAGTCTATTCTTGATGGACAAAATGTAACAAGAAAAAATATATGTACATTATTGTGGAAACCTGAGGATTTCTTATAGAAATTGCTGATTACTTTTTTTAAAATTAGGAGAACATTTTTAACCTTTTCTTACAAAACAGTTAGTTGAGAGATTTGTTTTGTTAAGTTGGAAGCATATAGGATTGTGATATTTTAATGGCTCACATGAATACCAAATTCCCCTAAAAAGTTATCTCGGTGACTAGTAGAATTCTTCTACACAGGTTAAAAAGATGTTTGAAGGAGGCTGGGCGAGGTGGCTCATGCCTGTAATCCCAACATTTTGGGAGGCCGAGGTGGGTGGATCACAGTCAGGAGTTCGAGACCAGCCTGGCCAATGTGGTGAAACCCCGTCTCTACTGAAAATACAAAAATTAGCCGGGTGTGGTGGCAGGAGCCTGTAATCCCAGCTACTCGGGAGGCTGAGGCACGAAAAGCACTTGAACCGGGAAACGGAGGTTGCAGTGAGCCGAGATGGTGCCATTGCTTGGCACCATCCAAAAAAAAAATACTTGAAGGAAAACAAAAGAAATAAATAATCCCCAAAGATGAGAAATGGCATTTGTATCAACATCTTTCATGTGGAAACAGGAGTTAAAAATGGATCATTGATGGCATACAAAGGAAAAACCTAGCAATAAAATACCACAGAAGAGGAGTAGAATAAAATTTCTTGTTTCTTTAATTCCATCTGTCTGATATCTGAGATTAGGTTTCTAAAAAGCAGTGAATTTGCTCCTCTTCAATTAAAAATGCATATGAAAACAGAACAACCAAAATTACTTTCAAATTAATTGATGCTGAAGAACTAAATCTAGGGGCAAAAGAATGCTGAAAAAATATTCATAGTTTCAATCTCAGAAAGAATTTTTTCAGAAAAATATAAAATTATAATATAAAACATGAATGCTAAACTATTAATTATACAATATGAAGATTTTCCAGATATATCTCCCATCTTCTTACCTTCAAACATCAGAACTTAAAAAAATAGAGCTCTGGCCGGGCGCGGTGGCTCAAGCCTGTAATCCAGCACTTTGGGAGGCCGAGGCGGGTGGATCACGAGGTCAAGAGATCGAGACCATCCTGGTCAACATGGTGAAACCCCGTCTCTACTAAAAATACAAAAAATTAGCTGGGCATGGTGGCGCGTGCCTGTAATCCCAGCTACTCAGGAGGCTGAGGCAGGAGAATTGCCTGAACCCAGGAGGCGGAGGTTGCGGTGAGCTGAGATCGCGCCATTGCACTCCAGCCTGGGTAACAAGAGCGAAACTCCGTCTCAAAAAAAAAAAAATAGAGCTCTGGTTTCCTATGGGCTGATTGTGGTCATTTAATTTCAAATTCTTCCACATATACTCCCAGAGAAAACATGTATGTCAATAAGAAGAACAAATAAAATCACCAATAGCCTATGACAATAACAGAGAGAAAGAAAATAATTAAAGTAAACGTTGCCATTTTACAGACCAGGGTCAAGGGTCAAAGATTTTGCAAAAGGGAACAGAATATACTAGAGTCCTAGCAGCAGAGAAATACAATTATTATAATATTAAGAGTTACCATCAGGAAGAGAGGATTGCACCCTGAATGGAGAAATACCAACAAATGATCCAAAGCCTGGTGCATCAGAAAACTGAATATAGAAAATAAAAAGAAAGCAGCATACACAGTAGAGGAATATCTCAGAGATACTGTGAGTTAGGTTCCAGACCACTACAGCAAGGCGAATATTGCAATATAGTGGGCCACACAACTTTTTTGTTTTCTTGTGCATGTAATGTTTACACTATACTATAGTCTATTAAGTATGCAATAGCATTATGTCTAAAAAATGTACATACCTTATTTTAAAAGTACGTTATTGCTAAAGAATATTAATGATTGGCTGGACACAGTGGCTCATGCCTGCATTTCCAGCACTTTGAGTGTTCAAGGCAGGCAAATCACAGGGTTAGGAGTTTGAGACCAGCCTGGCCAACATAACAAAACCCTGTCTCTACCAAAAATATAAAAAATTAGCCAGGTGTGGTGGTAGGCACCTGTAATTCCAGCTACTCAGGAGGCTAAGGCAGAAGAATCACTTGAACCTGTGAGGCGGAGGTTGCAGTGAGCCGAGATCGCACCACTGCACTCCAGTTTGGGCAACAGAACAAGACTCTGTCTCAAAAAAAATAATACTAATGACCATCTCAGGCTTCAGGGAGTAATCTTTTTGCAGGAGGAAGGCCTTGCCTCAAGGTTAATGGCTGCTGACTGATCAAGTACTGGTTACTGAAGGTGTCGGGGACGGCAGTAGTTTCTTAAAAGAAGACAATGAAGTTTGCCACACCAATGGACTCCTCCTTTCATAAATGATTTCTCTGGAGCATGCCATGTTTTTTGATATAGGATTTTACCCACAATAGAACTTCTTTTGAAACTGAAGTCAATCCTTTCCAACCGTGCCTCTGCCTAATCAACTAAGATGATGTAATATTCTAAATCCTTTATTGTCATATAAATGATGCACACAGCATCTCCACCAGGAAGAGATACCATCTCAGAAAATCACATTTTTTGTTCATCCATGAGAAGTAATCCCTTTTCTGTTCAGGTTTTATCATGAGATTGCAGCAATTCAGTCACATTTTTAGAAGCCACTACTAACTCTAGTTCACTTGCTATTTCTACCACACCTACAATTGCTTTCTCTTCTGAAGTCAAGTTTTGAACCTCTCAAAGTCATCCATCAGGGCTGGAATCAACTTATTCCAGACTCCTGTTAGTGTTGATATTTTGACCTCCAGTGAATCAGAAATGTTCTTAATGGCGTCTAGAATGAACTCTTTCCAGAAGGTTTTCAACTTACTTTGTCCAGATCTACCCACTATCTAAGGCAGCTATTAACTTATAAATATTTCTTAATTAATACCACTTGAAAGTCAAAATTGCTCCTTGATCATGGGCTGCATAATGGATGCTGTGTTAGCAGGCGTGAAAACCACACTGCTTTCCCTTTACATCTCCCTCAGAGCTCTTGAGTGACCAGGTACATCGTAAATGAGTAGTAGTTTTTTGAGTCTTTTTTTTTTTTTCTGAACACTAGGTCTCAGCAGTGGGCTTAAAATATTCAATAAACCATGCTATAAAGAGATGTTCTTTCATCCAAGCTTTCTTGTTCCATTTATAGAGCACAGTTAAGAGTAGATTTAGTGTAACTCTTAAGAGCCCGAAAACTTTTGGAATGGTAGATGAGTATTGGCTTCAACTGAAAGCCACCAGCCATGTTAGTGCCTAACAAAAGAGTCAAACTGTCCTTTGAAGCTTTCAAGTCAGGCATTTTTCCTCCAACAGAAGGCTATTTTATCTACAAGTCTGTTGGTTAGTATAGTCATTTTCATCAAACATCTTACCTTGATCTTCTGGAAATTTGCTGCAGCTTATAATCAGCACCTTGCACTTTTATGTTATGGTGATGGCTTCTTTCCTTAAACCTCATGAAACAACTTTTTCTAGCTTCCAACTTTTCTTCTTCAGCTTCCTCACCTTTTTCAGCCTTTATATAATGGCAGATATTTAGGGCCTTGATCTGGATCAGGTGTCAGCTTAAGGGAATCTTGTGGCTAGTTTAATCTTCTATCCAGACCTTTCAAACTTTGTGCATATCGGCAATAAGGTTATTTCATTTTCTTATCATTTATGTGTTCATAGACGTAGCGATTTTAATTTCCTTCAAGAACTTTTCCTTTGCATTTTTGCATACTTGTCTTATATAACTTGGCTGACAGTTTGGTACAAGAGACCTAGCTTTCAGCCTATCTCAGATTTAGACATGCTTTCCTCACTAAACTTAATAATTTCAAGCTTTTTATTTAAAGTGAGAAAAGCTTTCACTGGGCTTAGCCTATTTATATATAATGTAATTGTGATATTTTGGGGTTTAAATCTGTCATTTTAAAAATTTGTCCCACATTTTCTTAGCTTGCCTTTTCTTTTTATTCTGTATACTCCTTTCACATCATCTGAATTCATTTTCCTAATCATTCCACCTTCTTCCCATCTTCTTATTAACTTTTTAGTTATACATGTTTTTTTAATGATTATCCTCATGTGTAGATATGTTTAAATGGATCTTCATATATTCTTTATATACTTTAAACCTCATAATACATTACAATAAATCCTCACTTACCATTGTCAATACGTTCTTGGAAACTGAGACTTCCAGTGAAACATTGTATAACAGATCCAATTATTTCCCTCATTAACATTGTAAGGACACATTGAATAAAACAATATTATTTGAAAGCCTGCTAAAGTCAACATTTTCAAAAATCTATTGATAGCATTAAATGAGAATTTACTGTAGTTTTATTGCTTTAAACAGTGAATGTTTATGTACATTTAACCAAATATGTAGCAGTGTTCTTTATTCTTGCCGTTTGCGTAAAATTCCAGCTGGGACCATAGCTCTTATACTTGAAGGGTAGAAAATTGCTATTATTAGCAATAGTAGAATTATTACTAGTAGTATTTGTTATTGCATCTCTTCTAGCAAAATATTCTTTTTGTTTTTTTTTTCTTAAAAACATCTTTATTTTACCCTTTTTTGTGACAGATATTTTCCTTGAGTATTGAATTTTACATCTACAGCTTTTTCCTTTGGACACTTCAACAATTTCATTTCACCGGCTTCTGACTTCCATCATTGTTTGTTGAAAACATGGTATTACTGTTGATCTTTTGAAATAATGTATCCTTTTTCTCTGAATGATTTTCCATTTCTCTCTTTTTTTCTTTTCTTCTCTCTCTCTTTTTTTTTTTTTTTTTTTTTTTTTTTTTTAGTTTTTTTTTTTTTCTGTCACCTCGGGTAGAGTACAGTGGCACAATCACAGCTCACTGCTGCAGCTTCAGCCTTCTGGGCTCAGGTGATCCTCCTTCCTTAGTCTCCCAACTACCTGGGAATTACAGGCATGTGCCAACACAATCTGCTTCTCTTTTGATTTTTTGTGAAGATGAAGCATCACTTGTTGCCCAGGCTGGTCTTGAACTCCTGGGTGCAGCCAATCCTCCTATCTTGGCCTCCCACAGTGTTAGGATTACAGGCATGAGCCACCACAGTTGGCCACTTTCTTTCTTTTGGATAACTTTTAACTGTATTACTATATTGCATTTAGATATAATTTTGTATTAATCATGTTTTATATTTTTAGAGCTTCTTAAATCTGCGGCTTGATGTCTTTTGTCATTTTTGGAAACTTCCCTATCAGTAACCCTTCAAACATATTTTTTGTTCCATTCTCTCTCTTCTCCTATTGGGGTACAAAACACATGTAAGTTAGACTTTTGCACCATCCCCCATTAGCCTCTTTTCTGTATTTTCATCTTTTCCCTCTGTTCATTAATCTGAATGTTTTCTACCAATCTATTTAAACTTCGCTAATCTTTTCTTCTACTCTGTCTAATCTGTTGGTGAAACCCTATATCATATTCTTAATTTAAGTAACCATTTTTATTTCTGGGATTTCTATTTGATTTGTTAAAATGGAATTTGTAGTCAAATCTCCATCTTTTTACCTATTGGCTTGGAAATATTAAGCATAGTCATTTTTTAGTTGAGATATAATTTACATAACATAAAACTCACCATTTTAAAAATTACAAATCAGTGGTTGTTGGTATATTCATTATGTTGCTCAAACACCACCACTATCTAATGCCAGGGTATTTCTATTACTCCCTAAGAAACTCCACAGTTACTAGAAGCCAATTCTACCTTTTTCTGTCCCCTGGCAACCACTGATACATTCTGGATATTTTTCCCCTCTAAATCTCATGTTGAAATGTAATCCCTAATATTGGAGGTGGGGCCTGGTAGGAGGTCATTAGCTTATGGGACAGATCCCTCATGGCTTGGTGCTGTCCTCAAGATAATGAATTCTTATGCAATCTGGTTGTTTAAAAGTGTGTGGCACCTCCTCCTCCTTGCTTCTGCTCTTGCCATGTGATGTGCCTGCTCTGGTCCCACCTTCCACCAGGAATAGAAGCTCCCTGAGGCTTCCTCAGAAGCCAGGCAGATACTGGCCCCATGCTTGTACAGCCTGCAGAAGCATGAGCCAATTAAACTGCTTTTTAAATAGATTACTCAGTCTCAGGTATTTCTGTATGGCAATGCAAAAACAGCCTAATACAACTACTAATATACTTTCTGAGTATATGGATTGGCCTATTTTAGATAACACACGTGAATCGCACCATTTTTTTTGTATCTGGTTTCTTTCATTTAGCATGATGTTTTCAAGGCTCATCTATGTTGCAGGATTTATCAGTCCATTTATTTTTAAGGCCAAATATGTTGCATTGTGTGGATATATCACATATTGTTTATTCAGTCATCAGTTAATGGATCTTTGGATTGCTACTACTTCTTCATCTTCACTATTATCATATTGCTATAAACATTCCTAGACAAGATTTTGTGTTAACATATCTTTTCAGTTCCCTTAAATATATATCAAGGAATGGAATTGCTGGGTTTGGTCATAGTGTTATGCTAAACTTTTTGAGAAATGGCCAAGCTGTTTTCAATAATGGCTCTACCATTTTACATGTCCACCAGCAATGCGGTAGGGTTTCAATTTCTCTACCTCTTCACCCACATTTGCTATTGACTATCTTTTTCACTGTTGCCATCCTGGGGGTGTTGAGTGCTATCTCATTGTAGTTTTTATTTGTTTTTACCTAATTATTAATAATGTTGAGCATTGTTTAGTGTTTATTGGCTATTGGTCTATCATCTATGGAGAACTGTGTTTTCAAATGAACTAGCCATTTTTAAATTTGGTTTTCTTCACTTGTTGAATTTAATTTCTTTCTTTATATTCCTCAGACTGGGTAATTAATCTAAATTGACCAATTTTCTTTCTTTCCTCCCTCCCTCCCTCCATCCGTCCATCCTTCCTTCCTTCATTCCTTCCTTCCTTCCTTCCTTCCTTCTTTTTTTTTTGAGACAGAGTCTTGCTCTGTCACCAGGCTGGGGTGCAGTAGCACAATCTTGGCTCACTGCAACCTCTGCCTCCTGGGTTTAAGTGATTCTCCTGCCTCAGCCTCCCGAGTAGCTGGGAATATAGGCACACGCCACCATGCCCACTAATTTTCATATTTTTAGTACAGATTGTGTTTCACCATGTTGGCCAGGATGGTCTCAATCTATTGACTTTGTGATCTGCCTGCCTTGGCCTCCCAAAGTGCTGGGATTACAGGCATGAGCCACCATGCCCAGCCTGACCCATTTTCAAGTTCACTGACACTTTCTTCTGACCAAATCTCTTGTTGAGCCCCTCTAGTGAATTTTTTTATTTGTTTTTTTTTATTCTAAAGTTTCTATTTGATTTCTTTTAATAACTTGTATCTTTTTGTTGTATTCTCTATCTGATAAAACATGAGTCTCCCACATTTCTTAAATTCTTTAGGATTACTTTAATTACTCAGTTTTTTTGGTATTTTTAGCTTTTCAGACATGTTTAAAATAGCTTTTTGGGTGTAAATAAATTTATTTAGTATGTGATATGGTTTGGCTGTATGTCCCCACCCAAATTTCATGTGGAATTGTTATCTTCACATGTTGAAGGTACATGGAAGGTGATTGGATCATGGGGGCAGATTTCCCCCATGCTGGTCTTACAATAGTGAGTGAGTTCTTATGAGATTCAATGGTTTAAAAGTGGGTGGTACTTCCCCACCGCCCCCCTCCTGCCTCCAAGTGAAGAAGGTGTTTGTTTCCCCTCAGCCTTCACCCATGATTGTAAGTTTCCTGAGGCCTCGCAGTCATGCTGCCTGTTAAGCCTGAGAACTGTGCATTGGTTAAACCTCTTTTCTTCATAAATTACCCAGTCTCACAGTCTCAGGTAGTTCTTTATAGCAATGTGAGAACAGACTAATGCAGCATATATTTTCCTGAAAGAGTAAAACAAACTGACCAGTGGATCAGAATCATTTAACCTAGCAAATGAAAAAAAAGCTATTTGATTTCTCAATAACAAAATATGCTGACCAAAATTTTCACCAAGAGTAAGTTGAAAATGTTGCCACCTCATTGGGATTATTTTGGTTGCACACCTACATAATTACACTGACCTAAAAATAAAACATAAAAACCAATAAACAGCCTCTTTCTCCATAAAAACACTAAACCACCACCATCAAAAGCTGATTCTATTTATATCTATATATGAGGGAGTCTAGACTCTTGAAATATAATGCCAAGACAGACAATAGCAATTGCTTGGCTGCTGAATCTGATTTGTCATGCATCGGTTAGGTTCAATTCAGTCCAGATGTTGAAGGTGACATGCTTTGTATATCAGCCTCAGCTCTTACCCAAGAGAGGTGGGACATGTTTGGGTTACTTAATGGAATTTTCAGTAATTTTAAACTTACATTGAACATGAAAAAAAATAATATGCTAGAAATCAGAATACAAGTCATACATTCATTTTAGGATAAAACACAAACTAATAAGACATTTCATGTTTATGGCAAGTTTGCTTCATAATGCAATCCATGGTCTCCTGAGGGATATATTATTCACTCTGGCCACTTTTCAGTTGGTGTATGTGTCTGTGCATACCTGTGTGTGTGAGTAGACAGGCAAGGTGCTCTGGTTTGGGTTTTCTGAAGTCTAAGCTAAAAAAAAAATCAAGTCCAAGACAAATGGTGTCATGGGACAAGGTGCCCAATGGGAAGTGAGGTTTATGGACAAGAGAAGGGAAATAGAGTAACAAAAGAAGCTGATATGGGGAAACCAGGCACAGGGCTGACAGTGTAGGGAGGTATCATCCCTGTCCTGCTGTTACTGTGTGCTTATTTCTTGCCCTGAGTTTGGGCTTTATATTCTGAGTGTGGGTTCACAGGTAAGGCTGCACACAAAGGTAGTTCTTGAGTTACAAAGAGTTTAGGTATTTCCAGCGTAGATTCCCCTGAGATGAGAATAATCTTTTTAAAAACAATTTAACTTTTATTTTAGCTTCGGGGCACGTATGCAGATTTGTTATAAAGTTGTGACTCAGGGATCTGGTGTACGGATTATTTTATGAAGCATAGTATGTAATAATTTTTTTCTCTTTTCTTTTCTTATTTTTCTTCTAAACCTCTCCCTCCTCCCATCCTCGGCTCTCATGTAGGCCCCTGTATCTGTTGTTCCCCTCTTTCTCTCCATGTGTTCTCGTCATTTAGCTCCCATTTATAAGTGAGAACATGTGGTATTTGGTTTGTTGTTACTGCCTTAGTTTGTTAAGGATAATGGCCTTCAGTTCCATCTATGTTCCTGCAAAGAACATGATCTCTTTCTTTTTATGACTGCATAGTATTCCATGGTGTATATGTACCACATTTTCTTTATTCAGTCTACGGTTGATGGGCATTTAGGTTTATTCAATGTCTTTGCTATTTTAAATAGTGCTGTAATGAACATACGTGTCCATGTCTTTTTATGGAAGAATAGTTTAGATCCCTTTGGATATATGCCTGGTAGTGAGATTGTTGGGTTGAATGATAATTCTATTTACAGTTCTTGAAGGAATCGCCACTCTGCTTTCCACAATGGTTGAACAAATTTACACTCCCACCAACAGCATATAAATGTTTCCTTTAATCTGAAATCTCATGAGCATACCACAAAAATAGTATGGGGGAAACCGCCCCCATAATTCAGTTATCTTCCACTGAGTCCCTCTCACAACAAAAAGGAATTATGGAGGCTGTAATTCAAGTTGAGGTTTGGGTGGGAACATAGCCAAATAATATCATTGCACCCTGGCCCCTCCCAAATCTCATGTTCTAACATTTCAAAACCAATCATGCCTTCCCAAGAGTCCTCCAAATAAATCACTCTAACATTAACTCAAAAGTCCACATCCAAAGTATCTGAGTCAAGGCAAGTCCCTTCTGCCTATGAGCCTGTAAAATCGAAAGCAAGTTAGTTACTTCCTAGATACAATGAAGTACAGGCCTTGGGTAAATGCAGCCATTCCAAATGGGAGAAACTGGCCAAAACAAAGGAGCCAAAGGCCCCATGCAAGTCCAAAATCCAGCAGAGCAGTCAAATCTTAAAGCTCCAAAATGGTCTCCTTTGACTCCATGTCCCATATCCAGGTCATGTTGATGCAAGAGGTGGACTCCCATGGCCTTAGGCCGCTCTGCTCTGTGGCCTTGCAGAATATAGCCCGTCTGGTTGCTTTCATGGGCTGGCACTGAATGTGTGCAGATTTTCCAGGTGCATGGTGAAAGCTGCTGGTGGATCTACCATTCTAAGGTCTGGAGGATGATGCCCTTCTTCTCGCAGCTCTATTAGGTGGTACCCCAGTAGGGATTCTGTGTGGGGGCTCCAACCCCATATTTCCCTTCTGCGCTGCCCTAGCAGAGGTTCTCCATGAGGGCCCAGCCCCTGCAGCAAACTTCTGCCTGGGGATCCAGGCATTTCCATACATCCTCTGAAATCTAGGCAAAGGTTCCCAAACTGCAGTTCTTGACTATTGTGCACCCACAGACTGAACACCACATGGAAGCTGCCAAGGCTTGTGACTTATACCCTCTGAAGTCATGGCCCAAGTTGTACTTTGGCCCCTTTTATTCATGGCTGTAGCAGCTGGGACACAGGGCTCCAAGTCCCTAAACTGCACACAGCAGAGGCACCCTGGCCCCTGGCCCCTGGCCCCTGGCCCACTAAACTATTTTCTCCTCCTAGGGCTCAGGCCTGTGATGGCAGAGAGTGCTGTGAAGACCTCTAACATGCTCTGGAGATATTTTCCCCATTGTCTTGGTGTTTAACATTTGGTTTCTCATTACTTATGCACATTACTAAAGCCTGTTTGAATTTCTCCTCAGAAAATGAGTTTTTCATTTCTATTGCATTGTCAGGCTGCAAATTTTCTGAACTTTTATGCTGTTTTCCTTTTAAAACTGAATGATGCCCAGGTGCAGTGGCTCACACCTGTAATCCTAGCACTCTGTGAGGCTGAGGTGGGTGAATCACCTGAGGTCAGGAGTTCAAGACCAGCCTGGCCAACAGTAAAACCCTCTCTCTACTAAAAAAAAACAAAACAAAACAAAAAACAAAAATTAGCTGGGTGAGGTGGTGCATGCCTGTAGTCCCAGCTACTCAGGGGGTTGAGGTAGGAGAATCTGTTGAACATGGGAGGCAGAGGTTGCAGTGAGCTGACATTGCACGACTGCACTCCAGCATGAGTGACAGAATGAGACTCCATCTCAAAAAAAAAAAAAAAAAGGAAAAAACAAAAAACTGAATGCCTTTAACAGCACTCAAGTCCCCTCTTGAATGCTTTTCTGCTTATAAATTTCTTTTGCCAGATACTATAAATCACCTTCCTCAAGCTTTAAAGTTCCACAAATCCGTAAGGCAGGGGAAAAATGCCACCAGTCCCTTTGCTAAAACATAGCAAGAGTCATCTTTGCCCCAGTTCCCAACAAGTCCCTCATCTCCATCTGAGACTACCTCAGCCTGGATTTCATTGTCCATATCATTATCAGCATTTTGGTCAAAGTCACTCAACAAGTCTCTAGGACGTTCCAAACTTTCCCACATTTTCCTATCTTCTTTTGAGCTCTCCAAACTGTTCCAACCTCTGCCTGTTAACCAGATCCAAAGCTGCTTCTATATTTTCATGTATCTTTTCAGCAGTACCCCAATCCCAGTACCAATTTAGTGTACTAGTCAATTTTCACACTGCTGATAAAGACATACCCAAGACTGGGAAGAAAATAGGTTTAATGAACTCACAGTTCCACGTGGCTGGGGAAGCCTCACAATCATGGTCGAAGGCGAAAGGCACGTCTCACATAGTGACAGACAAGAGAAGAGAGAGAGCCAAGCAAAAGGGGTTTCCGCTTATAGTACCAACAGCTCTTATGAGACTTATTCACCACCAAGAGGACAGTATGGGTGAAACTGCTCCCATGATTCAATTATCTCTCAATGGGCCCCTCTACAACACAAGGGAATTATGGGAGCTACAATTCATAATGAGATTTGGGTAGGGACACAGACAAACCATATCTGTAGTCCTCTCCTGATTGCTTGTTTTTGTTATCAAAGATCAGACAGTTGTAGGCGTGTGGCTTTATTTCTGGGCTCTCTATTCTGTTCCATTGGTCTATGTATTTGTTTTGTACCATGCTGTTTCGGTTACTGTAGCCTTGTAGTACAATTTGAAGTTCCACAGTGTGATTCTTCCAGCTTTGTTCTTTTTGATTAGGATTTCTTTGGCTGTTTAGGCTGTTTTTTGGTTCCATATGAACCTTAGAATACATTTTTCTAGTTCTGTGAAGAATGACATTGGTAGTTTGATAGGGATGGCATTAAATCCAGAAATTGCTTTGGGCAGTATAGCCATTTTAACAATATTGGTTCTGCGTGTGTCATCTCTGATTTCTTTGAGCAGTGTTTTTTAGATCTCTCATTATAAAGATTTTTTCTCTCTCTCATTAAGTGTATTCCCAGACATTTTATTCTTTTCATGACAATTATGAATAGGATTGTTTTCTTGATTTGGCTCTCAGCTTAGGTACTGTTAGTGTATAAGAATGCTACTGACTTTCATAAGTTGATTTTATATCCTAAAACTCTGCTGAAGTTGCTTATCAGTTCAAGGAGCTTTTGGGCAAAGACTATGGGGTTTTCTAAAGCTATAGAATCATGTCATCTGCAAACAGGGTGATGTGGTTTGGCTCTGTATCCCTACCCAAATCTCATCTTGTAGCTCCCATAACTCCCACATATTGTGGGAGGGACCTGGTGGGAGATGACTGAATCATGGGGGCGGGTATTTCCCATGCTGTCTCATAATAGTGAATGGTTCTCACAAAATCTGATAGTTTTAAAAACGGGTTTCTCTGCACAAGCCCTCTCTTTTTACCTGCCTCCATTCATGTAAGATATGACTTTTCTTCCTTGCCTTCCACCATGATTGTGAGGCCTCCCTAGCCATGTGGAACTGTAAGTCCAATTAAACCTCTTTATTTTCTTTTGTAAATTGCCCAGTCTTGGGTATGACTGTATCAACAGCATAAAATGGACTAATGCACAGAACAGTTTGACTTCCTCTCTTCCTATTTAGATGTTTTTTTTCTTTTTAATTGCAGATGGAGTCTCACTCTGTCTCCCAGGCTGGAGTGCAGTGGCATAATCTCAGCTCACTGCAAACTCTGCCTCCTGGGTTGAAGCAATTCTCCTGGCTCAGCCTCCAGAGTAGCTGGGATTACAGGCACATGCCACCAAGCCCAACTAATTTTTGTATTTTTAGTAGAAACAGGGTTTCACCATGTTGGTCCAGCTGTAGATGTCTTTTATTATGTTGCTTTAGCTTGCCTGAATGCTCTGGTCAGGACTTTCAATATTATGCATGAATGGACATGTTTGACTTGTTCCGATTTTCAAGAGGAATGCTTCCAGCTTTTGCCCATTCAGTATGATGTTGGCTCTGGGTTTGGCATAGATGGCTGTCATTATTTTGAGGTATGTTCCATCAATACCTAGTTTATTGAGGGGTTTTCAACATAAAGGGATGTTGAATTTTATTGAAAGCCTTTTCTTCATTGAGATAAGCAGGTGGATTTTGTCTTTAGTTCCGTTTATGTGATGAATCACATTTATTTATTTGCATATGTTGAGCCAAACTTGCATACCAGCAATAAAGCCTACTCTTGATCATGGCTGATGTGCTGCTGGACTTGGTTTGCTAGTATTTTGTTGATGTTTGTATCAATGTTTATCAAAGATATTGGACTGAATTTTTTTTGTTTTTGTTGTTTCCCTGCCAGTTTTTGGTATCAGGATGGTGCTGGCCCCATAGAATGAGTTGGGGATGAGTCCCTCTTCCTCAAACAGATTATTTACAGATTTTTTTCTAGGAAGCCCAATAGCTGAGCTTCCTCAATGACATTTTCTGTTTATTGCTTTTTTTTAATGTATGAGTATACTATCTTGTTTCTTTGCGTGTCTCATAACTTTTTGTTTAGAATTGGGCATTTTGAATATTATAAATGTGGCAACTCTGGAAATAAGATACTCTCCTCTAACCTAGGTTTGTTGCCCCTACTGCTTATTAAAGCAGTTATGTTTGTTTGTTAAGTGACTTTCTGAACTAATTCTCCAAAATATTTTTAGAAAATTTAGACCTTTTTTTTCATTAATGGCTACTAAAGTATCTATTTCACTAGTTTAGTGGTCAGGTAATGACTGGACTGAAATTTTCTTAAACACCTAGAACCAAAGGTTTTCCCAGTGTTTACCAAGGTGCCATGTGTGTATATTACGGCACACCTCAACACTCACTCAGGCAATGTATAAATCTGCCTTAGGCTTCACTTCTTGTTTCTGTAGTGTGTCAATGGCAGCCAGAGGTGAGAACTTAGAACCTTCTCTGTTTTTTTTTTTTTTTTCTAAGTATATACACAGCCCTAGGCATATGTGGCCTTCTCAATTCCCAGAAATGTCTAGATTTTCAAAAGTGTTAGAGAAATCTTATTAACTAGCCTTTCCTTCCAAGTTTTTTGATTAGTCTGTTCCTTGCCATAATTGATATTTATCACCTCAGGCAGCAGCAACAAAACATTTGCCTATACATTTGTTTTTTGACAAATGACCTTCAGATAACTGCTTTAGCACTGGGCCAGTTCCATCCAGGTGAAATGAAGACAGACATTTGAGCTTGTCTTCCAGGTAGTCATCAGATACATCAAAACAAGTAAATATAATTGTTTATGAATAAAGTCTATTCTGTTTCATCCAATCTAGAGAATCTAGGCGATTATTTTCAGCAGAATAGATTACTACTGAGTGAGAAGGGGAAGTGTAGGACTGGCGTATATTAAAATGCTAGAGTTTACTGTGCTTAACACTAAGTCATGCAAGAACAGAAAACCAAACACCGCATGTTCTCACTCATAAGTGGGTGTTGAACAATGAGAACACATGGACACAGGGAAGGGAACATCACACACTGGGGCCTGGGGGGATGGGGGGCTAGGAAAGAAATAGCAGGGGATGGGGGAATTGGGGAGAGAGAGCATTCGGAGAAATACCTAATGTAGATGACGGGGCAATGGATGCAGCAAACCACCACCATGGCACATGTATGCCTATGTAACAAACCTGCACAATCTGCACATGTACCCCAGAACTTAAAGTATAATAAATACATTTTTAAAAAAAGACTAAGCCATTTTTCTTGAATAAATACTCCTCAGGTCTGCTAGTCTTTGGTTAATTTCCGGATTTCTAAAGAAGTTGATTATGACAGTTCTGATCTTTTGCTTGTTTTTTTTGGAGAAGTGAACTTTCTAAATTCCTTACTTCACCATTTTCACTGACATCATTGTAATCATAGTCATAAAAAGTCTATTTTTGATATCTCCATTTAGCAATCAAAAATGGCTATAAATTCTTTGGTGCTTCTCTCATTGAGAGGCAGGGTCTATGTCTTCTTCCCTCACATCTGGTTTATGCTTAGTTTGGCAAAAAAAAAAGCACATGTAAATGATGCTGTATAATTTTTAAGGCTATGTTATTGGTGGTCTTATACCTTCTGCCTGACTCTTGGGGATGACTACACTGGAGCAAACTAGTTACCATGTAAGTTTAACTATACTGAGAAAACAATGGTAGAGAGGCCATACTAAGTTGCTTCTGTTCAGAGCCCAAGCTGAGCCCCCAGCCAACAGTCAGCATCAGTTGCCCAGCCACGTAAATAATCCACCTTAGATGTACAGCCCAGTAAATCCTGTAGGTGATGTAGCCCTAGCCAACATCTAACTGCAACCATATAAAAGACCCTAAGTGAAAACATCAAAGAAGTCGACCTCCTCCCAAATCCCTGACCTTTAAAATCATGAATATGTTCTATGCCACCAAGTTCTGGTATAATATGCTATGTAGCAAAAGGAACTGAAACACTATCCAGATCATGAGTGGGACTGTTTCTATCATTTGTTTTTATTCTCTTGGCTTTCGGTTTGGTCATGTTTGCAATATGACATGTAATTTTTGTGAAGGGCAGACATCATATATGAAACGTTGTGGGGGCACGTCTTCCAAAAAGTACTTAATGTTGGTGGATTTCCTTGATCCAGCTGATGGCCATCAATTTCTTGTTTGCTCTCATTCATGTGACCTAGCCCTGGGTTGTTCACCTTCACCAGGGTCTCGCCTCCATGGCAGGATTACTTTCTTTTTTGTTTTTCCTCTCTCTCTCTCTGGCACCTTGATCCTGTCAAAACTCCTCTTGCCTTTTGAGCCTCATATCACTGCTTCTGCTTGGTTTCTTGGAAAATTGTCCCACACATGCATAACTTTGGAGTCAGCAAAATACTCAAAAGGATGCCTCAAGTGAGAGATTGTGGCCAGTATGTCAGGTTCACATCTGTATATGCTTTTCCTCTGAAATCTTTGTCCTGAAATTTTGATTATCTTGGATCTTCTTTGATGCTTTCATATAGTTGTCCTTTTTTGTTTTGTTTCATTTTAATCCAGCTTTAACAGGTGTTGTTGGTGGGAGAATTAATTAGATACAAGTTACTCTGTCCTACTTTATGTGAAAGTTAATCATGCAGTAGTTTTCTACAGAGTATGTTAAGTACTCTGTATTTACTTTTATTTATTGTATGTCTGTTCAGTATGGTACTCAGAGCAAGAACTTAGTTTTGTTTGCTCTCTAGTTCCAAAGCCTAGAAATTTGGCCAGTGTGAAAAAGATACCCAGTAAATATTTCTGAAGCAAGGAAAAAAAGAAGGAAGAAAACCAATAGGCTTATTGTTTTCTAATAATTCTTTCACTCAGATACACACTTGTGAAACTGTGTTTAAAGACTTTTATTTATCCTCTTTGACCAATATATTTTAAATTTATTCTATTCCCCTACTTTGCAGTTCTAATGAGCCAGTAAGTTTTATTGATTCCATATTTTTAATATCTTTCCCGTATTCCCTTCCCTATTCACCCTTGCAACCCTACATTAGGAGTGTCATTATCACTTACTTTGTTATTACAAACATTTGCTAATTGGTGCCTTACCTCTAGTTTTCTTTACTTTCATTCTCTCTCTCTCTCTCTCTCTCTCTCTCTTTTACACAGTTTTCAGTATTTTCCCAAACACATATTTTATTATTTTTCAGGGGTTTAAAAATGTTAATGGCTTAACACTGTTTACAAGAATATACACTGAACAGTACAAACACTGAATTTTATTTGCATGAAATACATGAAACTTCAAACATACCTTATCATGACAGACAAGAACTCTTTAGTAAACCTTAAAATCATCACAAACTTCACTTGAAAGCACCTAAAATTCCAATAAAATAAGTATACCACTGCGATTTTATAAGTAACTCTTGATTGACAAAAAAAATCCTCAAAGGAATAATTATTACATGGAATATAAGGATGAGACTGAAGAAGAAAGTGGGATGTAAACATAACAAATAAGTGTATTATTTTGTTGGTTACTAAGGCTTGAATTCATATCTTGTTCTTAAACATTCTCAGAAGACTTACATCAAACTGATAGGACTTCTTATGCTTGATAAGCTATTGGAATAAAAAAGATAAAGTTATATTAGTATTCTTGAATACTTACTATCTTTTCCATGTCAATTTCTGTCTAATTCCTCAGGACATAAATATGTATAAGATACAATCTTTTCTTTTCTCTCAAAGGGCACAAGAGTAGTGATTTCACATAATTGATTAATTCAAGTAAATAGTGTTGTAATTATTTTCCATTACATTTTTTAATTTAAAAAGTACTTACTAAAAATATATGTAAAATGGTTAAGCCACCCAAATAAAGTATTCCTTCATCTGTCATTGGTTTTCAGGCTTAACACTCATGTCTTTAGCATTTTCTATCTCATTACCCAGACTTATGGGAAACCAAAATTAAAATCAAATATTCCATGGAGACTACACTAGGAAAAAGACAAGAGAATTTAGGAAACAACTGCTTTAAAGGGCAGGGCAAAAGAAAGAGACATCAAAGGAGTTGGATTATTAAAGAAGGAAAAGGAAAGGATTTTTAAGCCTCCTTATCTACAAAATAGAAACAATAATATTTAACTTTAGGAACAAAGAGTTAATGCAAGGAGACCTTTTAAAGCAATGCTTGATGTTTAGTAAACATCTATAAATATTACTGGTTTTCTTTGATTGAAAATAACAATAATTTGGTGCTCAATCAGCTACATCTACAGCTAGGCCGTAAGCCAACTTCTCTATCACCAATAGCAAGTAACTTACATACCTTCTCTTTGAATCATTGCAAGATAATTTGTACACTTATTTTTAAATAAAAAATAATCTAAACAAAGTCTCTTCCACTTTTTCTAAACATTCTCTTAATTGTTTAACTCATTAGTTACTCTGATGCTGTCTACAAATGAGCAATGTGAGAATCACGGTGTAAAACCATGGGCCTCATCTAAATAAACAGGTCAAAATGTAAGTAGCAAAGCTTTGAAGGCCAGGAATGTGCTTCATATCTATTTTCTTTGTGATATTTTATTTTATGTGAGAAGCTTCGCAGGCTTCAGGTTTCACCTAAGGAGTGATGCAGAATGTCTAATGATACCTGTTAACATTTTTGTCAGGGCTACTGTGACTTATAGACTATTTACATTAATTGGGATTATGTTGTTGGCATATTTAGACACCCACTGCGATTTTTAAAAAATTTAAATCAAGTGATTTGAGAAATGCCAAGTGCAAGGCTTCAGGTGGTGAAGGTATTTCAGGAATGACAGCATCAAAGAAAAAATAATTAGCAAACCCTTCCTCATGAGAGCTAATTTTTACTGGGCCATGTGCAGCCTATTTTTATACAACCAGATGCCCCCTTCAGTGTAGTCTTATTTTTGTTTACATAGAAAAGTTATTTATAAAGTTGACAGAGATCCGTCAACTTGTTCTAATTTTGTTGAGAAAAAATTTGCCAGAATCATGTGGTAGCATCTTTGACCCCATTTATCTAAGTGTCTCACTTTGTGAGGTGAGTTGGTCTAACACAAAAGTTGAAAATAGCAGGCCTCTCCACAAGCCCATGGGGAAAGGGCTTTGCTACCCAGTTCAAGATGTGCACATCACCCGCCGCCTAATTAGCACTTGAGCAGGCTTTTTCAGTTTGGTGCAGAATTTCTAGCTAGTGCAATCAATGAAGTTTTCTATAGCTACTTATTAAATAATGTTTTTTTCTAAATTTCACATTTTCAGTGGACTCTTCCTAAGATAGTCAAAAAACTGACAAAGAACTTCCTTTAAGCTTTGATGCTTGCATACATTATTTCTAAGGGAGAAAAAGCCCTGCTAACTCACTGTAATAGGAAATGGGTTTTATTACAGTTATTTTAATGATTAATTATGCCATAATGGCTATATGAACAAAGGCAATGGATATATAAAAAGGAACTCAATTCCATAGTAATAACGGAAATGCAAATTAAAACCAAATGAGATAATATTATACAGCAATTGTAATAATTAAAATAAGAATAATAGACAACACAAGTCTTAAAGAGGATGTAGAAAAACTGAAACCATTGGTGGGGGCACAAATTGGAACAGCCACTAACATGCAGACTCTATTAATCCACAACTCCCCTCCTAAGCACTTACCCAGTAGAAATGTATATGTATACTCACCAAAAGGCACATACAAGAATGATCACAGCACTATTAACTTTCATCCTTTTGGGTGATTCTTACCCTGACTTCGATAGTTTTCTCATATGCATACTCCAATCAGTAAGCAGCTGAATGTCTTTGGGGAAATTCTCTGGAAATCTTGTTTTCTTTCCTTTTACAGTTCTCTTCTCTCCTGTGCTCTGTACTGGTAACTGCAGACACTTTGTTTTGCATGAACTCTCAGCATCATCTCCCTCCCCTTGGTAGTCCAGCAGCTCTGTCTTGTTTTCTCTAGGGTAGTAAGCGGGAATAATTATAAATGTACATTATTTGTTTTCCATCTCTCAAGGATCATTTTCCTATATCTTGTAAACTTCTGTTTTATATACTTTGTCCTTTTTTATTTTTTAGGAAGTTGGATAAATATATTCCTTATTACCTTAGAAACTCCAATTTTACTTGAAAGAAAAACTGAAGGCCAATCTATGGTTCTTCTGGGTTAGGTGTTTGTTTGGCAGACATTTTCTCTAAAATCAATGAAGTGAGACTCTCACTTCAAGAAAAGCAACTGGAAGTCTTTGTTGTCAATGATATGGTTTAAGCTTTCAACTGAAATTCAGAATTTTAGAAAACGTCTATGTACCACCATTAATTTGACAGTTGTCCAATATATAAATACCTGATGAAATCAGTGCTGATCTTATTGCATATGATTTTTGAATAGTGTCAACATGGGAAGGGAAGGTCTGTATTACTTACTGCATCACTATTTTTTAAATGACCAAAGCATGACGTGACAAAATCCATTGTATGTACAAGATAAAACAGTGGATTTTATTGTAACATCATTGATATCCTTTCAGATCTCACCAAAATTAAGTTTTAAAGAACTAACACTTCATGAGTTTTGACGTAGCATCAAAGATGGGAATACATAGCTATTTGAAATAGCCATTATAATATTCTTCTCTTTTCCAAATACAGATATATGTGTAGCCAGATTTTCTTTATATTCTTTGATGAAAACAATATGCTGCAACAGACTAAATTTAGAAACTGATATGAGAATCTAAGTATATTCGATTAAGCCAGACATTAAATAGAATTGTAAAACATAAATCAGTATCAGTCCTTTTGTTAAATATTTTTGGGTTTAGAAAGCATAGTATTAGTTGGTCACAGTGGCTCACACCTATAATCTCAGCACTTTGGGAAGCCAAGGCAGGAGGATCACAAGGTCAGGAGTTCAAGACCAGCCTGACCAATACAGTGAAACCCTGCTTCTACTAAAAATACAAAAAAAATAGCTAGGCATAGTCGTACATGCCTGTAGTCCCCACTGCTTGGAAGGCTGAGGCATGAGAATTGCTTGAACCCGGGAGGCAGAGGTTGCCATAAGCCAAGATTGCAACACTGCACTCTAGCCTAGGCAACAGTGTGAGACTCCATCTTAAGAAAGAAAGAAAAGAAAGGAAGAAAGAAAGAAGGAAGGAAGGAAGGGAAGAAGGAAAGAAAGAAAGAGAGAGAGAGAAAGAAAGAGAGAGAGAAAGAAAGAAAAGAAAGAAAGAAAGAGAGAGAGAAAGAAAAAGAAGAACGAAAGAAAGAAAGAGAAAGAAAGAAAAAGAAAGAAATAAAGAAAAGAAAGAAAAAGAAAGAAAGAAAGAAAGAAAGAAAGAGGCAGGAAGGAGAGCATTTGTTCACAAAAAGTTATTTGTGTTAACTAGTATTGGAATTTTTTTAAATGAATTAAGAATTCTAAATTATTTCTTTTTTTTAATTTTATTTTTTATTGCATTTTAGGTTCTGGAGTACATGTAAAAAACATGCAGGATTGTTGCATAGGTACACACATGGCAGTGTGATTTGCTGCCTTCCTCCCCATCACCTATATCTGGCATTTCTCCCCATGCTATCTCTCCCCAACTCCCCACCCCACACTGTCCCTCCCCTATTTCCCCCTGACAGACCCCAGTGTGTATTGCTCCCCTCCCTGTGTCCATGTGTTCTCATTGTTCAACACCCGCCTATGAGTGAGAACATGCAGTGTTTGATTTTCTGTTCTTGTGTCAGTTTGCTCAAAATGATGGTTTCTAGGTTCATCCATGTCCCTACAAAGTACACAAACTCAACGTTTTTGATGGCTACATAATATTCCATGGTGTATATGTGCCACATTTTCCCTGTCCAGTCAATCATAGATGGGCATTTAGGTTTGTTCCAGGTCTTTGTTATTGTAAACTGTGCTGCAATGAACATTTGTGTGCATGTGTCCTTATAGCAGAACGATTTATAATCCTTTGGATGTATACCCAGTAATGGGATTGCTGGGTCAGTCAAATGAAATTTCTATTTCTAGGTCCTTGAGGAATCACAACACTGTCTTCCACAATGGTTGAACTAATTTCCACTCCCACCAACAGTGTAAAAGTGTTCCTATTTCTCCACATCCTCTCCAGCATCTGTTGTCTCCAGATTTTTTAATGATCGCCATTCTAACTGGCGTGAGATGGTATCTCAATGTAGTTTTGATTTGCATTTCTCTAATGACCAGTGATGATGAGCATTTTTTCATATGTTTGTTGGCCTCATATATGTCTTCTTTTGTAAAGTGTCTGTTCATATCCTTTGCCCACTTTTGGGCTTGTTAGTTTTTTTCTTGTAAATCTGTTTTAGTTCTTTGTAGATTCTGGATATCAGCCCTTTGTCAGATGGGTAGACTGCAAAAATTTTTCCCATTCTGTTGGTTCACTCTAATGACTGTGTCTTTTGCTGTGCAGAAGCTGTGGAGTTTGATTAGGTCCCATTTGTCTATTTTGGCTTTTGTTGCCAGTGCTTTTGGTGTTTTGGTCATGAAGTCCTTGCCTATGTCTATGTCCTGAATGGTTTTGCCTAGATTTTCCTCTAGGGTTTTTATGGTGTTAGGTCTTATGTTTAAGTCTTTAATCCATCTGAAGTTAATTTTAGTGTAAGGTGTCAGGAAGGGGTCCAGTTTCAGCTTTCTGCACATGGCTAGCCAGTTTTCCCAACACCATTTATTAAACAGGAAAATACTCTTCAGGATATTATCCAGGAAAACTTCCCCAACCTAGCAAGGCAGGCCAATATTGAAGTCTAAATTATTTCTTAACTTTAATTTGTATTACAGTAAATATGAATATATATCAGCAGCATGTATCAGTATACAAAACACACACCAGCATAATAAAAGCCTTTTGATCTCCACTGATATTAAGGAGTCTAAACACCAGCATAATAAAAGCCTTTTGATCTCCATTGATTTTAAGGAGTCTAAAAGGTTTCTGAGACCAAAAGAACTGCAAGCTTCTGCTCTAGAAAATCAGTGGGTAGAATGCTTCTTTTCAACTACTCTTCATTATTGTTTTCTCTTTTGAAATTTTCTCCCTAGCATTCTCCTTTCTTTGTCAGTACAGCCCTTTATTCTTCTCTGGTCTACCCCTCTCATTTACACCCGGCTCTGTTAACAGTGGCCTGTCAGGATGTTCCTTGAGATTGAGAGTTCACCTCCATATCCCATTCTCCAAATCCATACATCAGCCTCTGACGCCAAAACTATACTTCCTGCAATTTTGGGCCTAGCCAGATCTCTGTCCTTGCCCTTAACAAACACATTTCCATCTCCACAAAATCATGCTCCTTTTCTTTACCTGCTGTGTGACCTGCGTTAGCCTGATCATCTCCAAGGGCCTTTTTAATTCTGTATTTTTACTGCCTGTAGCTAATATGTCCGCTTCTGTCAAAATTTCAGATACTGTTCTCTACTTTATAGTAGAGATAAATCCAGATTTAAACAGATTAAAGATAATTGTATATTTTCAAGTAATGTTTGAACTTAAATATTTCTGCAGAAGCATTGCCTATTTTTAATAGATCTCTAGGAGTAAAATACATCTACCAACTGGGCTGAGTGTGTGCACACTGGGTATGGGAGACTGCTTTGGGATATGGGGCATTTCCTGGTGCTTTGCAAATCAAACATCTACTTATGTGAAACTGCAGTCTTTCCCTCTCAATTGCAATGACATAAAGCTTTGGTTGAACTTGTTGGTTTTAGGTCATGAGTACTCAGGATTTCCAAGCATTTTGCATATCATAACATGCAAATGAAGGACCTTAATCCTATATTTATTGTTAAAGTTGTTTTCCAAAGTCTCATATCTTTGAAATATTGTTTCTAAAACTTCCCATGCCCTTTACTTGTCCAACAGGCTCACGATCTCTTCCTGTAATTTATCCTAGTGCTCATACAATTTATTGCCCAGAAAAGCATAATGTCATCTTTAAGTATGATTATCTCTATGAAATTGTTTTCTATCAGATTACTTCATAAAAAATATTACATGAGATAAATCCCTGAAGTTGGTTAAGAGAAATGGAGGTAGGGGGAAAAAGATTCTCATCATTTAAAATTTTCCACTCAGGTGATTCCCCATTCCCTGTTGTTTTGAAATTAAAATTTTTAAAAATTCTTGGAGGGTTTTTGAGAGAGCCAATTGTCTGATACTTTTTTTTTCTAATAGATACACTGTTATGTGGTTAACAAAAACAAACATAAATGAAAAGACAACAAATAAAACCCTCCTGCTGTAACTTGCCCCTGGTGTTGCTTAATTGTATTGCAGCTGTGCAAAGATTGGATTAAGGAGAGCAGAATTTCCTGAGGAAATGCTTTCCTTTTTAATTCTCTCATAGTGTCTGCCTCCTCATTTCATAGTCTGGCAATTTCAGGATAGCAGGCAAAAAAGTACTTAATTCATGAGTGCTTTTTATTAGCATATGGCTTCATAATTATTACCTAAAGACCCAGAGTAAAATACTGATAAACCAAGTTCATTCTCATATGTTCCCGTTGCTTATGCTCTTTTCCTATAAAAGGCTTTGAGAATTATTGTTTTGAGGGAGTATTGTGTTCTCCTAACTTAAAAGTATTTTTAAATTATTTTAAATTTATCATGGTGGTGTTTTAACAAATGTATTCTCATTTGAGTGTGTCTAATCCATATATTTAAAATAAGAAGAAAGGAAAACCTAAGTACATCTTACGAGTTTTGCATCCATTATTTCAGTTAGAAGAGAATTAATACCATCTGTTCTTGGCACTTTTGTTGATTCCATTAGTATCTAATAATATGTCTGTAATATTAAATCAAACTGGTCTTCTATGAAAGATTTCAAAATTCAGCATGTCACTTCTTTATTAAGAAGATGTTCAGGTGCTTCTGCTTTCAATAATATGGTAGATTAGTCACACAGAATAATCTTCCCAAGAACAAGAAGTTATGGAAGTAACTAAATCCTGGAAAAATATTTAAAAATGTCTATAACATCATTCTAAATGCATTCCTGAACTTTCAGGAAATCAGTAAAGTTTAAAAGCCCCCAAGTATTCTAATGATACCAGGAAACCAGGTCAGCAAGCCCCAAAGCTGGTTTTTATTTTGTGGATGAAAACCCACCTCTAGTTATCTCGAGCTTCCGTGGTGGTATGAGGGGTGTGGGAGAGGGAGGTGAAAGACAGCATATTCCCAAGGCAGTGAACATACTAAGAGATGACCCCATAGACACTGGACTCACAGTAAAAGTGAGGATTAGAACTAAACACTCCAAGCAAAAGGGAGAATTCGAACTAAACTTTGCGATGCAAAAGATACTGAAAAAAATTTCCTATTTCACATCAAATGCCAAGTGGAGAGAAAAATTCTTCTTTGATTTTCTATAATCCCAAACTAGCCCATGCAGTGGGCTTAAGATCTGAATTCACACTACTTGGGTGATTCACATGGACATTTATGACACTTACACCATCAATGGCAGAATCCTCTTTTTTTTTTGAGAACACATGGAACATTCATGAAAATTGATCCTATGCCATATCCATAAATTTAACTTCAACAAATTGCAAAGGATTGGTATATAATTGAACTCCTTTGACCTCAGTGAAATTAAATTGAATATTAATAACAAAGAATGACTAGGAAAACTAAATATGACTAGAAAGTTTACAATTATGTACAAAAATTTTATACCTATGTGCATATGTATATATGTGTGTATACACATATAAACATAGATGTATGCATGTGAATATATACACAAATATACACTTATTTATGTCAGAGAATGTGGTAATAGGAATATTGACTCTAAATCATATGGGATTGCTTAAAATTGTGTTGTGATAACAAATGGAATTTGGAAAACATAGAAGTATCATTTAAATATATTTCCCTCAAAATCAATATATATTAAATATTGATAGTAAAATGTGTATTTATGTGTTCATAAGTGAATAAACAGCTTTTAATGTAAAAGTAGAAGAAAAAAGCAACTATTTACTTATATGATTTAGAATTTTCATTTTAAAATATACAACTAATATTTTTTTTTCTTTTTATTAAGACTGAGTCTCAGTCTATTGCTCAGGCTAGAGTGCAGTGACAAGATCTCAGCTCACTACAACCTCTGCCTCCTGGGTTCAAGCAGTTCCCTTGCCTCAGCCCCCTGAGAAGCTAGAATTATTGGCATCCACCACCGTGCCCAGCTAATTTTTGTATGTTATCAGAGACAGTGTTGCACCATGTTGGCCAGGCTGATCTTCTGACCTCAGGTGATCTACCCACCTCAGCCTCCCAAAGTGCTGGAATTACAGGTGTGAGCCACTGTATCTCACCATCACTAAAAAAAGTTTCAGTATATAAAATTATTTTATTTTACAGTACTTGTTTCTCCAAATATTTTAATTTTAGTGACTAATATGTTGGAAATGAGATAGTTGGTTGTTTCATATTCTGAAGGTTTACTGGTAAATTATCTATAAGAAATATTGGCTTTTACAAGTTTTCTGAAAAATTTATACATTAAAACATTCAGACATGACACTATAAATTTATAAACTCTATGAATGATTCCTTGGGACCATTCGAATATTCACTTTCAGGAAGCAAATTTCATGTCTCTAATAATCATTGTAGAATGAATTTAAAATTTCCCTAGATACCCCTTGGAGAATAAGTTATGATGATGTTGATATTTTTTAGCAAATTACTGTGATTTAAAAAAAATTAAAACCCTCTGTTGTGTTATTCTAATTGTATGTAAATGTGCACAGTGAAGTGAAGAAGAAGGGGGATGCATGGTGAGTTACCTGTGACCTGCATGGCTGTCAGAAAGTGATTTATGAGGTAGAAGACCTTGAGGTAAATTTACTGCTATAATAGTAATGACCTACTTATTATAAATAAATGTAGAAAATAAAACAAAATACAATAGAAATTACCAATTGCCAGCCCATGGTAGTTACCCTAACCTTAAAATATTATACTGTACTTGGTACCCAGTATATAGTAGGTGCCAAATAAAATTTTTTGGATGAATGAAAAGATGTTTGCATGCTTGCAAAAAGACTAATCTATAGTTGTACAATTTTCAACTCAGAATCTTTAAGAAGAAGGAAAGAGACAGAGACACACACAGAGAGAGAGAGGATAAAGAACAACTTTCCAAATGAATAGAGTTTACCATCTAATGAAAAATCCAGAGTGTGCTTCTCTTGCCACAAATCCTGGATTATTTCATTTGGCCATTTCCATTCCAATTTTTTTCCCTCTAATGAATAGTGACAATTTCTACAAACTTACTGGGGCTTATTATGCACCGAAGAGAGGAAAAATTAAGAGGAATTGGAGGCAGTGAATATGAGTGTGAAAATTGAAGGGATTTGGTTTTATTTACAAAAGTGTGATACACACTTACATGAATGACGGAATGAAAAGAAAACAGGAACAAATAAATATTCTTATTTTTCCACTAATTTTCATTCTACTGTCAGATAGCATTACATGTTTATTCATACATCTGTCCCAATATAGATTACCTTGAAATTTCCAGTGCATGTATTTTAGACATTTCTATCTCAAGCCACTTTACAGATGTTATCAAGGAAAGTAAGACAGCAGTATAAAATTGAACTATTAAAAATTCGAACAGACTATCAGAAAACAAAAGTTTCAAACCTTAAATACTCATATTTGATTATTATGTGCTAAGTGAGGTTTATTAGTTTAACATGTATCAGCTCACTTCATGTTCACAACAACCTGATAGGTTAAATATAATAATTAATCTTACTTTATAGATAATAGAAGCAAAAAATTAATTTGCCCAAAGATTTTCTGCTAATAAGTCATTAGAGTTGAAACAAGATAATTCTGCCTTTGGCAGGGTGTGCCGGCTCACGCCTGTAATTTCAACACTTTGGGAGGCTGAAGCGGGTGAATCACTTGAGGTAGGGAGCCTGGCCAACATGGTGAAACCCCTTCGGTACTAAAAATACAAACATTAGCCAGGCATGGTGGTGTGTGCCTGTAGTCCCAGCTACTTGGGAGGCTGAGGCAGGAGAATCGCTTGAACCTGTGAGGCGGAGGTTGCAGTGAGCTGAGATCATGCCACTGCACTCCAGCCTGGGCAACAGAGCGACTCTGTCTCAAATAAATAAATAAATAAATAAAAAGGAAAGAAACCCGATAATTCTGCCTTCAATGTATCTTCTGAAAAACTGCTACCAGGGCATCTCTTTTACATTCACATCACCTAATTCACTCACTTAATTTTTATTGCATGTATAGAACAGTGATGATCATTTTAAGATATTCGAAGAGGCAATCAGAATCCAGAGGCCAGAGAAATGAGGTGACATAGAGATGCAGTCAGATGGGTACATGGCAGGGACTAGAATTCTTTCTCCTGAATTCCAGATATGGGCTCATTTTTCTTCTGAGCAGCCAGTCTGACATGTGTTATGGAAATATGTGATTTACATGATAAAATCTTTGTATTTGTGATATTTGTCAAGATACAGTTGTCTGAATGGACAGAATTATTAAGATCTATTCAGATACAAATATAATACTGAGTAGAATAAATAAAACAAGAAACCTATTAGACAATATTTATAAAATCTATGTAACTTGTATCAGCAGTGCCTTTCATATAAAATGAAATATTCAAAACATTCCAAGCTTCTGATTCCAATTAGTATCACTAATATTAATACTCAAATCCAGAGAGTTTCAGTGCTATACTCCCCTATATGGAAAGTCCAGGCCTTTTAAGAGTTCCCATTCTTGGAGTATTTCAAGGAATTCCCAATGTTTTACTTAAGTATATGTCCATGTGTTTGTCTATTATTAGTCACGTGCTGCTGGTAATCAGCCACCATTCCTCAGTGCTGATCGTTGCCACTTCTCCTGGTGCGATAATAAGTGTTCTAGAAAAGTGAATATAATGTCCATTCCCTCTGTGTTGAGCTTAGTTGGAGAAGTTGAATGCTATTTTGTGTCTCAGTATTTCTATTGAAGAAAAGCTCTATTTATTCTTACATACAGCCATTCTTCTCCCCAGGGGCTCACAGGCCAGGAATAACCATTTCAGTTCTATTCCTATGCTGGATTTAACAAGCAAGATGACTTTTCCTCTTGTGATGAATTTATCTCTCAAGGCATTAGGATATCACTTCTTAGATTTAGTCTTGCCTACTATAAATCACAATGGCAGTTACAAATGTCTCCCTGTAGACAAACCCCTAGTTTATCAGAATAGGGGATAGATACATTGTGAGAAAATAGAGTTTGGGGGAGATAAGCAGCGAGGATCATCTAACTTCACAGTACAAATTTATCCATTGACCAGTCCAACCTGGTCAGAGCACCTGTTTACATGTATAGGGAACGGAAAAATCCTGATGAAAGAGATATCTCCCTCTCCAGTTCTATTGCTGTTGCCAGGCAATTTCTTCACTGATAGTTCTTTAGGCACTAGCATAAATTTCCTTGCTTGAAACACATTAGCAAAAATGTGCCAAATATACGTTTTCTTGGAGAGAAATCTTTGAAGGACTACTAAGTTTTCTTGTAAAACTCTCAAACTTCAATTTCCCCAGACATACATTCTTCATAGTCTTGGAGGCAGTCACCTATGTACCTTGTAGATAAACAGGTAGGCCCTTTGGAAGTGGAATAAACATTGTTTTGAGTCATCCACCTAAATTTACGTCACAGAAAAATTGCTTACTGCAAATTAAAATGGCAAAGAAGGATTTCTTCAAGGCTATTGCAATAGAGGATACATATGGAACACAACTGAATACAATATGGACAAGTAGGGATGTATAGCCAATGGGCAAAGAGAAGGGGGTCAGTGGATGGGAAATTACTAGGAGGCGATATCAAGGATGGGAAGATTCTTGCTAAAAAGGCAAGACAATGCTGATGCCTAATTGAGAAGGGGACTCAGAAGAGTCAGCCTAAAATTTGGATAAGGTGGGAATCTTTATCAATCCCTGAGGACAATGCTCAGAGTGGATCTCACTAACCAGAGTTACATTCAGGCTTTGAGAATCATGCTTGTAAAGTTCAGAAATGTTGGGAAAGGCTGTTTGTTTATTATCACACTTCTGTATTTATTCACTAAACTTTGTTCAAGTGGTAACTTTCCAATCAACTCAATATCAAAATGTATTAATTTAGGACTTTTTCGAAAGGTCATAAAAGATTCTGAAATAGGAAATTATTTAAATAATATTCAAATAATTTGATAATAATGTTCCTGGATCCTCTCCAAATATTTATGCCCTTAAGAATTTATTTTTTCAATGATGGCTACCATCTCACCACAATATCTTCTTTTACTATACACTTCTTTTATACTATAATATACTACACTATACTATATTACACTGTACTATACTATGCTACACTTCTATTCCTTATCTGCACATATAACTTCACCAAGTTATCACAGTCATTAATTTAGAAAATTAATCTGTAAAAAATATTTTTCATGCTTTATAATCTGCTTAGATAGGACGTGGTTTCCATTAAAGCTGAAAAAGTCTTCAATGGTCATCTTTTCCAACCCTCTCATTTAGCAATTTACGAAACAGAGGTCCAGGCCATTTAGCATTTTAATTAAGTTTGGGAGTTAATACTGAGCTAAAAATAAACATAGGATTCCATATCTTAAGGTTAACATTCATTCTAGTATCAAAAATAGTCAGAATTAAGAATTTTTTAAAAGCTTAAACTAAGCATAATCGAAAATACTGGTTCCTCCTGCTCCTCTCAGAGGAGATAAGTAAGGACTCATTATCATCATCTTTAGCTATAAAGGAGTTGATATGGTGCCTGAATTAAAGAGTTTCTTGCACTTTGTACATCCTGTGATTTATGCTGAATATGTCTTTTACCAAGAGTTCTAGTGAAATATCAATAGAAATTGTAGGAAAACCTTAAACCAAAAGTAGAGAGGTTTGTCGCTTTTCCCTGAGATTGTCACCAATAAACTGTATGATCCTCCAAGTTTCTTAACCTTCCTAATCATAGTCTTCCCAGCTATAAAATAAAAAAGAATATATAATTATTTAGGTTTCTTACAGTTTGAAAATGCTGGCTTTTAATCTTGCATTAAACTGGATGAAGGTGGGTAAGTATATATAAAGAAAGCACTTCACATTAGTTAGTGCACAGTAAGTCCTCAATATAAAGTTTGGGAATTAAGGGAATTATTATCCCTTGTTTACCTCCCTCCCTCCCTTCCTTCCTTCCTATATTCCTGTATGAGATGGAAAATGCAGAATGGGGAATAATGGGAAGCCTGGGTGGCTGGTGAGCAACAGTGTTAGTGAAAAGACTGCCTTAGACTCTAGATCACTCACTTGATTAGAATGTTAGTATACACTACTTAAGTCCTAAGGGAAAACAGTATAAAATCATTTTTAAAAACTCAACAGTCTAAGAGAAGGAACATTCTCTTTAACAAATCATCAATGTAATGTTTTATAGCTTTAATTTTCAAGATTCAAATCTAGACACATTCTCTCAAAAAAAAACCCCTAAACTTCATGTAGATCTAGCATATCAAATATCTAACAAGAGCATATCAACATGAAGTAATAATGGAAAACTGGTAATTAGTGGTTTTTATTCCTCATTCAATGGCCTTACTAACTAGCAATCAAATACTTTGAATTATACGGCCTTTTTTCTCACCAATTCCCTCATTCATCAGCCTAAGTATTTAAATCCTTTTGGTGTTCTCAACCTTTATCAACTATAAAGGAGTTGATATAGTGTCTGAACATATACTTACAGTAGGATCTAAGTATACTTAGATGACTAAAAATATTTCTAGCCCAAAGCAATGCCCCTGTCTAATTTAAACAGTTGAGCAAAAATCACAGGCAGTGAGTCAGGTCTTGTGTAGAAGCCTTGGGCTTTTTTTTTTTTTTTTTTTTTTTTTCGCTTTGAGTGCACCATAGTCAATACAGTCAGGATTGGAGAATGCATGTGAATAACAGGCAGGTGGGAGGTTTTCACATTTGGGGAGCAGTTTTAAAAGGCAATGCCACAGTTCGTAAAAGCCGGAGAAGAGCGGTGAGTGAAATAAAGATGTTGAGATTGAAGGAGAGACACAACTTGTTATTTTTCTAGTCCAGATTGGGCTGCAATACATAATATCACCCTAAGTTTTAATAACTGAGCAACAACCAGAAAGCTCAATGCCATATGTTGTGTATGGTGTCACAAGAAAAAGAGACTGTTAACTGTCTAGAGAAAAGGCCACTTGAGGCATCTGAAAGTGGCTTTCTGGAGGAGAGAAAGGACAAATAAATAAGGTCTCTGAAACAATAAACAGGGAGAAAGGACAAATAAATAAGGTGTCTGAAACAACAAACAAAAGATGGTGAGTGCAAGCAAAAATGAACTGGTTTCCTTAACTTCCAGCGAAGTATTTTGATTGAGGCAATAGTGAGCCCCAGCTATAAGAAAGGACATCAGGTTCTTGAGGTGCTGGGACAATAATTTCAGAGAGACTTTAAGAAATGAAAGAATCTTCAAGAACAACCAGGAAGCTCAACCATGACAAAAAGAACTTTTGTCACCTTAGAGCCAGGATATGGGCACGTAAAGGAATTGGGACACGGAGTTTCCACATATCAACAGTGTGGAAAAGCGTAAGCTCAGGGGCTAGGCTGCTGGATTTGAACCCCGGTTCTGCTCCTTACCAGTTAACTTCTCTTTTCTTCAGTTTCCTCTTAGAAGAGTGCTTGGCACTGTGAGTACATATTCACTACCATTAAAATGCCAACAAATATGTATTGTTTTATACAAATTTATATTTATTAACAAAACATAACTATGTTGCAAAAGTTCCTGTCTTGTACTTTGGATATTTTCAGGAATGTCAGATAGAAAACTGCAGACTGTATCAAGCAGGGTACTGTAATTAAAAAGATCCAAGGAAATGTGTGTGTTTGCGTGTTGCAGGGGGGTGGGATAGGTAGGATCAACCCTGTGCAACAAATATATTATTCCTTTTTTGCATGAAGGTAAATGGGAAATTTACATAAAAGACATTGTATATACATTTAATACATCCATGTATTTTTCCACAGGGAATATTCTTTCATCGGCTCTCAAAAGATTGGGTATTTCTAGCTTACTTACCCATGAGGTTTTTATAAAGAATATTTTATCACATATCTACCTTAAGCAACTAATTAAAAGCAATGAATCTTGCTCATAACTTAAAATATAGCTTGATATTCAACTCAGCCATGACTCCCACAGATGTCTATTGGAATTCTTATTGAGGTAGGAATGACAGTCAATACAGCCAGAACCCAGTAAGTCTGTGCACTGGAAAGGCAGTCTTCCTCTCACTTCCCACAAGCATTTACACTATGTCAACACATCTCTAAACCCCAGTGCAAGAGTTTTCCGGACCCATAAATCTATCACTACCAACAACTTATTGAATACTCTTATTTAAAGCGTCAATAAATATGACTCCTTTCTGCTTTTGCTTCAAATGCAATTCAAGTAGATAAGTGTACGCAGTATTACAAATTGAGTTACACTATATTTGATTCAATACCAAGATTTCTTTCCAAATATTAAAATGTCATATTTATTTACTCACATTTCTAGTTTTTCTTTCTTTACATCTGTATTGGTTTAATTTTAATTATATAAAAACATTTTACTAAAAAAATTCAAGCTCAGAAACATTATATTGTAAGAATGAATAGTCCAATTTCACTTTAGGTGAATCGCACTCCCCTCTTCAGAGGTAATCAGGGTTAAGAGTAAGTGGGTTTTAATTTATTTCAGGTAACTTTGCTTTGGTCTTTTCTTCTTTCCTTTCCTTTCTTTTTTTTTTTCTTGTTTGTTTTTACTTTTTTATTTCCTTTTGAAGGAGAGTGTAAACAAAGTTCCTCACTACCACAAATTATGCCATAGGGTTGTCCACATTAAGGAAGTAACAGGGGTCAGAACATTCAGAGTGCAATGGATAAGCCCCACTCTGGGTAAACCACCTTCATAATCACAGTATCTCACCTGCCAGGTAAGTATCCCCAGATCACTCCCATGCAATATGTAACATACATACATACATATATATATATACATGAATATATTTATATATGTGTGTGCACATGTCTGCACATACATACATATGATTTTGTTTTTAAACACATATTTTACCAAATGACATGTCTATAATTAATGTCAGTAATTTGCTTTTTTCATTTTGCAATAAGTGTTGGAGAGCTTTCCATGTTGGCATACACACGACTGGTATGTTTATAATCTATGTCATTATTCTACAGTATAAATACACTGGGGTTCAACTAGTTTACTACCAATGGATGTGTAGGTTGAGTGTAGTTTTGTTAACTGTCTAATCCTTGTATTTGCATCATTAGGGAAGTGTGGCTTATTTCTCTAGAAAAGATATCTAGAGGTAGTATCACTGGCACTAGAAAGACTGCACATTACATTTTTGTTAGATCCTGAAATTTTTCACTGCAAATATGATTTGGCTATGTCCCACCCAAATCTCATCTTGAAGTTTAATACAGATTGTAATCCCCACCTGCCTGGGGAAGGACCTGGTAGGAGGTGATTGGCTCACAGGGGTTGTTTCTCCCATGCTGTTCTCATGATAGTGAGTTCTCATTGAGATCTGATGGTTTTATAAGTGTCAGTTTACCCTCTCTCTCTTTCTTTCTCTTGCCTGTTGCCATGTAAGACATGCCTGCTTCACCTGTAATTTCCATGTATCAAGGGAGGGCGGTAATTGAATTATGGGGGCAGATTTCCGATGCTGTTCTTGTGATAGTGAGTTCTCATGAGATCTGAGGCAGTTTATAAAGCAGTTTTCCCTGCTTGCTCACTCTGTCTTACTTGCCACCATGTGAGATGTGCCTGATTCCTCTTCTGCTATGACTGTAAGTTTTCTGAGGCCTCCCCAGCCATGCAGAACTGTCAGTCAATTAAACCTCTTTCCTTTATAAATGACCCAGTCTCAGAAAAACTCTTTATAGCAGTGTGTAAACGGACTAATACAGAACTTGTACACGCAACTACAGAGTTAATCAGCATTTGTTTTACATCATCATTACCTACTGTAAGAAATTAAGGTTTGTTATTTTTTCCTACAATGATGAGAAAAATATTATCACTTTCTTTTTATTTACATTTTCCTGCTTGCTAATGAGGTTGAGCATCTTCTAAAATGTTTTTAAGCTATTTTTAGTTATTTAGTTCATTGAATAATTTTTTGTTTTGTAAGTTATGGTCTCTATAAATTATGGTAAGTAATCTTTTGAGAGTTACATGTGTAACATATTTTCTCCCAGTCCGTCACTTTTCTTCATTTATTGTAATTTTGTCATTTGAAAGTTTTAAATTTTTATATAGGTAGATATGACAACTATCTCCTTTATGAATTCTGAATTTAGCGATTTCTTAAAAAATCTTTCAAAGCCCTAAATTATAAATAAATATTCTATTTTCTAAACATAATTTTATATTTCTGTAATTTATATATAATTGTTTGGTCTATTTCAAAATAATTTTGTGAGGGTGCAAGGTAGGGAAAAACTTAATTTTCTTTTCCAAATCATCAAGAAACTGTCACACTACTATTGATTTAATAGCCTATTTGTTCCTCATTATTTTCACCACAGGGTAACATATGACATTGCCTTTGTCACATATTAAATTGTCCTAGGTAGCTGGACCTGATCTACACTCTTTTTCTGTGCAATTAAGCTGCCTCTTCCTGAATTCCTACTTAAGTAGGGTAAGTTTAGCTGCTATACACCTTTACACTGTATTTTTTAATGAAATTGTGCAAATGCCACTTTTTGATATTCTCAAAATAGTCTTGGCTATCATTACATTTTTCTCTTCAATTGAACTTTAAATTAAACATGTCAAGTTCCATAAAGTGTTCTTTTAAGATTCTATATGAGATTGTATGAAATTTATAGATTTGGGGGAAAACATCTTCACAATGTTAAATATTCTTCTTCAGGAATATGCTATGCCTCTGCATTTATTTAGGTTGATTTATATATCCTTCAAAGAGTGTTGCATTGTTTTCATAATGGTCTTTTAGATCTTTTGTTAGGTTTAATTCTCACTGATTTTTGGTTTCTGCTGCTATTCTGATTGGGACATTGTTCCATTATATGTTCTAATTGATTATTACCCTATATAGAAAAGTTATTGCGCATTAAATTTGTATACAAATTCCTTATTAGTTTTAATCATTGTTTTAACTTTATTTTCTTGGATTTTCTAGGTGGGTGATCACATTTTATACAAAATGAATGGTAGTTTAATACATATATTTTGGATATATCATAGTTTAATCCCTGTGTAAACAGTGAATACATGTGTCTGTCCTGTTTATATTTATCTTTATGAAATTTTGAATAGTAATATTTAGAGTAGATACTATCATATTCTTCCTAACTATATGATGGCCCTTCACAGATAAACAAGAAATAATACTCCAGAGCTTCAAATATTCTGTCACCTGTTTTATTCAGAGGACATTCATATTTCTATAGCCAAATAATAATCATGAAAATATGATACTGTGCTTAAATAGCAATACTTCAAATCACTTCAATCACCATACATTATAAGTTCCTCATAAAAGCCACCAAAACTAAAATACAATGTGTTTAATAAATTTTTATTACACTGCCAACTGAAGTTATCATAATAATGTAATTTTTCCATAAAATTTGATTATATTTTATTTCATATTATATTTTATTTCATGTTGATAGACACAAATGGATATGTAACAAATATATACAATATAACCCTAATAGCAAAATAACCACTATGTAACCACATTCAAATTAACTGTGTTTTGATCCATATGCAGAAGAATAAAACTAGACCTTTATCTCTCGCCATATAAAAATCAAATCAAAAAATATTGAAGACAAATCTGAGACTTCAAACTATTAAACTGCTAAAATAAAACATTGGTGAACCTCCTCAGGACTTTGGACTGGGCAAAGATTTCTTGAGTAATACCCCATCACCAGCACAGGAAACTAAAGCAAAAAAATGGACATTGGATTTGCACCAAAAAGGAAACAATCAACAAAGTGAAGGACATCCCACAGAATGGCAGAAAATACTTGCAAACTATCCATCTGACAAGAGATTAATAACCAGAATATATAAGGACATCAAATAATTGTATGGAAAATAATCTAATAATGTGATTTTAAAATGGGCAAAAGATCATAATAGACATTTGTATTAGTCCATTTTCATACCGCTATAAAGAACTGCTTGAGACTGGGTAATTTATAAAGTAAAGAGGTTTAGTTGACTGACAGTTCCACGTGCCTGGGGAAGCCTCAGTAAACTTACAATTAGGACACAAGGCAAAGGGGGAGCAAGGCACCTTCTTTACAAGGCAGCAGGAAGGAGAAGTAAACACAGGAGGAAATATCAAACACTTATAAAACCATCAGATCTCATGAGAACTCACTCACAATCACAAAAAACACCATGAGGGAAACCACCCCCATGATTCAGTTCCGCCACCTGGTCTCTCCCTTGACATGTGGGGATTATGGAGATTACAATTTAAGATGAGATTTGGGAGTAGGGACACAGCTAAACCATATCAAATTTTCTCAAAAGGAGACAAATAAATGGAAAACAATCATATAAAAATGTGCTCAAGTCATTGATAATCAGAAAAGGTTAAATAAAAACTACAATGATACATCATCTCACTCCAGTTAAAATGGCTTATATCCAAAAGATAGGCAATAACAAATACTGGAAAAGATGTGAAAAAAGGTAACCTTCATATACTGTTGGTGGGGATGTAATTAGTACAATAGCTATAAAGAAGAGTTTGGAGGTTCTTCAAAAAACTAAAAGTAGAGTCATACAATCCAGGAATCCCACTCCTATGTATATACCTCAAAAAAGCAAATCAGTTTATCAAAGAGATGTGTTTAATCCTATGTTTATTGCAGCACTATTCACAATAACCAAGATTTTGAAGCAGCCTAAGTGTCCAGCAAGAGATCAATGGATTAAGAAAATATTGTATTTATATACAATGAAGTACTATTCAGCCATAAAGAAGAATGAGATTCTGTCATTTATAACAGCATGGATGGAACTGGAGATCATCATGTTACATGAAATAAGCCAGGCACAGAAAGAGAAACTTTGCATGTTCTCATGAATTTGTGGGAATCAAACATTAAAACAATTAAACTCATGAAGATAGAGAGTAGAATTATGATACCCAGAGGCTGGAAAGGATAGTGGTAGGGATGGGGGGAATGGGGATGGTTAATGGGTACAAAAAATAGCTAAATAGAATACATAATACCTAATATTTGATAGAACAACAAAGTGACTATGGTCAACAATAATTTATTGTATATTTTAAAATAAAAGAGCATATTGGGATATTTGTTACATCATAAAATATATATGTTTGAGGTGATGGATACTCAATTTTTCCTGACGTGATTATTATAAACTGTACTTCTGTATCAAAATATTTTAATGTACTCCATAAGTATATACACCTACTATGTGCTCATAAAAATTTAAAATGAAAATTTCTTGGAATTCTGCCAACATGGCCAAATAGGAAGAGCTCCAGAACACAGTTCCCAGTGAGAAAGATGCAGAAGGCAAGTGATTTCTGCATTTCCAACCAAGGTAGCAGGTTCATTTCAATGGGACTGGTTGGACAGTGGGTATAGCCCAAGGAGGGCAAGCTGAGGCAGGGCAGGGCATTGCCTCGTCTGGGAAGTGCAACTAACCAGAGGATTGGAGACTTCCTTCCTGCTCCAGCACTCCGGTTCAGATACTGCGCTTCTCCCATGGCCTCTGCAACCCACAGATCAGGAGATCCCTGCTGGGTTGAAAAGTGCCGCAAGTTACCAGCACAGATCTGAGTGGCAGCTTTGCTAGCACCTTGGGTTGTTGGCACAAACATGGGCAGATGTTTTGACTAGCACCGAGAGCATCTGCAGGACGGGGCTACCCACTCCCCAGAAAGAGGGGTGGCTGAAAGCAAGGAGACAAGTGATACAGCTGGGCAGTTCCCACCCCCACGAAGATGAGCAAACTGAAGGCTTCTTGCTTGAGAGTTTCACAGCCAGCATCTCAGATTGAGCTCGACCCAGAATGATCAAGCTCAGTGGAGGGAAGGGTGTCTACCATTGCTGAGGTGAGTCTAAACCTATCTGTGTAAACAAAACCCAGAGGAAGCTTACACAGCAGCTGAACTGAGTCCATGACAGCCCAGCCATGCCTCTACAGGCACACAAGGGACACACTGCCTCCTCAAGTGGCTCCCTGAACCCTGTATAACCAAAAAGATGCCTCATAAAGGAGAGCTCTGACTGACACCAGGGGTTACCCTTCTGGGATGAAGCTACCAGAGGAAAGATCAAGCAGCAATCCCTGCTGTTCTGCAACCCCCACAGGTGATTCCCAGGCAAGCAAGGTCTGGAGTGGGCCTCCAGCAGTCCTAAAGCACAGAAACCTATTAGAAGGAAAACTAAAAAACAAAAAGAAATAGCTTCAACATCAACAGAAAGGATGTCAACTCAGAGAACCCATCCAAAATCACCAGCTTCAAAGATCAAAGGTAGATAAATTGATGAAGATGAGAAGAAACAAGTGCAAAAAGGATGAAGCCATCAAAGACCAGAATACCTCTCCTCCTCCAAGGGATCACAACTCTTCAGCAGCAAGGGAACAAAACAGAATGGAGAATGAGTTTGATGAATTGCCAGAAGCAATCTTCAGAAGGTGGGTAATCATAAACTTCTCTAAGCTAAAGGAACATGTTCTAACCCAATGCAAAGAAACTAAAAACCTTGATAAAAATTTAGATGAAATGCTAACTAGAATAACCAGCTTAGAAAAGCACATAAATGACTTGATGGAGCTGAAAAACACAGCACGAGAACTTCATAAAGCATATACAAGTTTCAATAGCCAAATCAATCAAGAAGAAGAAATGATATCAGAGATTGAAGATCACTTCAATAAAATAAAATGAGAAGGCAAGATTAGAGAAAAAATAGTGAAAAGAAATGAACAAAGCCTCCAAGAAATATGGGATTATATGAAAAGACCTAATCTACAGTTGATCAGTGTATCTAAATGTGATGGGAAGAATGAATCCAAACTGGAAAACACTCTTCAGAATATTATCCAGGAGAACTTTCCCAACCTCTAAAGATAGGCAAACATTCAAATCCAGGAAATACAGAGAACACCACAAAGATATTCCTCAAGAAGAGCAACCCCAAGACACATAATCACCAGATTCATCAGGGTTGCAATGAAGGAAAAATGCTAAGGGCAGCCAGAAAGGAAGGTCGGGTCACCCACAAAGGGAAGCCCATCAGACTCACAGTGGATCTCTTGACAGAAACCCTACAGGCCAGAAGAGAGTGGGGGCCAATATTCAACATCCTTAAACAAAAGAACTATCAACTCAGAATTTCACATCCAGCCAAACTAAGCTTCATAAGTGAAGGAGAAATAAAATCCTTTACAGACAAGCAACTGCTGAGAGATTTTGTCACCATCAGACCTCCCTTACAAGAGCTTCTAAAGGAAGTACTAAACATGGAAAGGAACAACCAGTACCAGCCACTGCAAAAATGTACCAAATGGTAACGAGCAACCATGCAATGAAGAAACTGCATCAATTAATGGGCCAAACAACCAGCCAGTAACAAAATGGCAGGAACAAATGCACACATAATAATATTAACATTAAATGTAAATGGCCTAAGTTCCACAATCAAAAGACACAGACTGGCAAATTTGATAAAAAGTCAAGACCCATCAGTGTGCTCTATTCAGGAGACCCATCTCACATGCAAGACACACATAGACTCAAAATAAAGGGATGAAGGAAGATTTACCAAGCAAATGGAAGCAAAAAAAAAAAAAAAAAAAAAAAAAAAGCAGCAGTTGCAATCCTAGTCTCTGTCTCTGAGCAGACTTTAAATCAACAAAGATCAACAGAGACAAAGAAGGGCATTACATAATGGTAAAAGGATAAATGCAACATGAAGAGCTAACTATCATAAATATATATATATATACCCAATATGGGAGCACTGAGAAACATAAAGCAAGTTCTTAATGACTTACAAAAAGACTTAGACTTCCACACAATAATAGTGGTAGACATTAACACTCCTCTGTCAATATTAGACAGATCCATAAGACAGAAAATCAACAGAGATATCCAGGACATGAACTCAGATCTGGACCAAGCAAACCTAATAGACAACTACAGAACACTCCACCCCAAATCCACAGAATATACATTCTTCTCAGCACCACGTTGCACTGAATCTAAAATTGACCACATAATTGGAAGTAAATCAGTCCTCAGCAAATGCAAAAGAATGGAAATCATAACATACAGTCTCTGAGACCACAGTCCAATCAAACTAGAACTCAGGATTAAGAAACTCACTCAAAACTGCACAACTACATGGAAACTGAACAACTTGCTTCTGAATGACAACTGGATAAACAATGAAATGAGGCAGACATAAAGATGTTTTTCGAAATCAATGAGAATGAAGACACAATGTACCAGAATCTCTGGGACACATTTAAAGCAATGTCTAGAGGGAAAATTACAGCAATAAATGCCCACAGCAATAAATGTCCACATTAGAAGTGAGGAAAGATCTAAAAACAACACCCTATCATCAAAATTGAAAGAGCTAGAGGAGCAAGATCAAAAAAAAATTTTAAATCTAGCAGAAGACAAGAAATAACTAAGATCAGAGCAGAAGTGAAGGAGATAGAGACACAAAAAATCCTTCAAAAATCAATAAATCCAGGAGCTAGCTTTTGGAAAATATCAACAAAATAGACAGACTGCTAGCCAGACTAATAAAAAAGAAAAGAGAAAAGAATCAAAAAGATTTAATAAAAAATGATAAAGGGGATATCACTATCAATTCCACAGAAATACAAACTACCATTAGAGATTATTACCAACAACTCTTTGCACATAAACAAGTAAATCTAGAAGAAATGGATAAATTCCTGGACACTTACACCCTCCCAAGACTAAACCAGGAAGAGGTTGAATCTCTGAATAGAGTAATAACAAGGTCTGAAGTTGAGGCAGCAATTATTAACCTACCAACCAAAAAAAAGTCCAGGTCCAGACTGGTTCACAGCCAAATTCTACAAGACATACAAAGAGGAGCTTGTACCATTCTTTCTGAAACTATTCCAAACAATACAAAAAAAGGGAATACTCCCTAACTCATTTCATGAGACCAACATCATCCTGATACCAAAACCTGGCAAAGACACAACTAAAAAAGAAAATTTCAGGCCAATATCCGTGATGAACATCAATGCAAAAATCTCCAATAAAACACTGGCAAAGCAAATGCAACAGCACATCAAAAAATGATTATCCATCACCATCAAGTAGGCTTCATCCCAGGAATGCAAGGCTGATTCAACATACACAAATCTATAAACACAATCCATCATATAAACAGAACCAAAGATAAAAACCAGATGATCATCTCAACAGATGCAGAGAAGGCCTTTGAGAAAACTCAATGGCACTTTATGCTAAAATCCCACAATAAACTAGGTATCAATGGAACATATCTCAAAATAATAAAAGCTGTTTATGACAAACCTACAGCCAATATCATACTGAATGGGCAAAAACTGTAAGCATTTTCTTTGAAAACTGGCACTAGACAAGGATGCCCTCTCTCACTCTTCCTATTCAATATAGTATTGGAAGTTCTAGCTAGAGAAATCAGGCAAGGAAAAGAAATAAAGGATATCCAATTAGGAAAAGAGGAACTCAAATTGTCTCTATTTGCAGATGACATGATTGTATATTTAGAAGACCCCATCATCTCAGCCCAAAATCTCCTTAAGGTGATAAGAAACTTCAGCAAAGTCTCAGGATACAAAATCAATGTGAAAAAATCACAAGCATTCCTGTACACCAATAACAGACAAACAGAGACAAAGCATGAGTGAACTCCCATTTACAATTGCTATAAAGATAAAATAATACCTAGGAATACAACTAAAAAAGGATGTGAAGGACCTTTCAAGGACAACTACAAACCAATGCTCAAGGAAATAAGAGAGGACATAAACAGATGGAAAAACACTCCATGCTCCTGGTTAGGAAGAATTAATATCATGCAAATGGCCATACTGCCCAAAATAATTTATAGATTCAATGCTATCCCCAGCAAGCTACCATTGACCTTCTTCACAGAACTGGAAAAAAAAAACCACTTTAAACTTCATATGAAACCAAAAGAGAGCCCACATAGCCAAGGCAATCCTAAGCAAAAAAGGAACAAACCTGGAGGCATCACATTACCTAACTTCAATCTATACTTCAAGGCTACAGTAAGCAATACAGCATGGCACTGGTACCAAAACAGAGATATAGACCAATGGAACAGAACAGAGGCCTCAGAAGTTAATGCCACATGTCTACAACCATCTGATCTTTGACAAATCTGACAAAAACGAGCAATGGGTAAAGGAATCTCTGTTTAATAAATGGTGTTGGGGAAACTGGCTAGCCATGTGCAGAAAGCTGAAACTGGACCCATTCCTGACACATTACACTAAAATTAACTCCAGGTGAATTAAAGATTTAAACATAAGACCTAACACCATATAAACCCTAGAAGAAAACCTAGGCAAAACCATTCAGGACATAGGCATAGGCAAGGACTTCATGACTAAAACACCAAAACCAATGGCGACAAAAGCCAAAATAGACAAATGGGATTTAATTAAACTTAAGAGTTTCTGCACAGCAAAAGAAACAATCATCAGAGTGAACTGGTAACCAACAGAATGGAAAAAAATTTTTGCAGTCTAGCCATCTGACAAAGGGCTAATATCCAGAATCTACAAAGAGCTAAAACAGATTTACAACAAACAAACACATTCAAAAGTGAGTGAAGGAGATGAACAGACACTTTTCAAAAGAAGACATTTATGAGGCCAACAAACTTGAAAAAATATTCATCACTGGTCATTACAGAAATGCAAATCAAAACCACATTGAGATATCATCTCATGCCAGTTAGAATCCCGATCATTAAACAATCTGGAGACAACAGATGCTGGAGGGGATGTGGAGAAATAGGAATGCTTTTACACTGTTGGCGGGAGTGTAAATTAGTTCAACCATTATGAAAGACAGTGTGGTGATTCCTCAAGGATCTGGAAATAGAAATTCCATTTGACCTAGCAATCCTATTACTGGATATATACCCAAAGGATTATAAATCGTTCTCTTATAAAAACATATCACACTTATGTTCATTGTGGTATTGCTTACAATAGCAAAGACCTGGAACGAACAAAAATGCCCATCAATGATAGACTAGACAAAGAAAATGTGGCACATATACTCCATGGAATAAAAAACAATGAGTTTGTGTCCCTTGTAGGGACATGGATGAATCTGGAAACCATCATTCTCAGCAAACTGATACAAGAACAGAAAACCAAACACCGCATGTTCTCACTCATAGGTGGGTTTTTAACAATGAGAACACATGGGCACAGGGAGGGAAATGTCACACACTGGGGCCTGTTGGGATTAGTGGAGCTAGGGGAGGGACAGTAGTGGGGTGGGGAGGTTGGGGAGGGATAACATTGGGAGAAATGCCTGATGTAATGACTGGGGGACAGAGACAGAAAATCACCATGGCATCTGTGCACCTATGCAACAATCCTGCAAGATCTACACATGTACCGCAGAACTTGGAGTACAATTTTAAAAAACTTTTTTAAAAGAGTATCTATATTTTGAGATTTATGCAAATGAATTCATGCTGTATGTAGTCTAAAACATTTTGACATTCTAGTATTATGTAAGTAAGAGTCATCTTTGTTGTTGCAAATCATTATAGTTTATTTACATGCACTGCTTTTTAATAGTTCATTTAAATTCAATATTCAACAATTTATTTTTATATTTGCCATTTTAAAAACACTTTTGACTGTTTCTAGTTTTCTGCAATGTTAATAATGCTATTGAAATAATTGTACATGTATTCTTGCATGTGTGTAAGATTTTCTCTAGGACATTCCTTAGAAGTGCAATTTCTAGTGCAAAAATATTTTGAATATGTAAGTTTTATAATGCTTACTATAGATATATTGGGGATTCACTTTATGCAGAAAAGGAAGTTCTCTTTTATTCCTAATTTGTTAATAGTCTAGCATGAGTAGTTGTTGAATTTCATAAATGCTTTATCTACATTGAATGAAATAATACTATATAATAACCCACCCAAAAACTCAATGTCTTAAAGCAGTAATTATTTCTGCTCATTCATATATATGTGGGTAGACTGTAGTTAGCTGTTCTGGGCTGGGATCAGATGTAGTTGACTCCACATTATAGGTAGAGTGTGGATTGCTCCACACAGCTCTCATCTTCCCTGAAGTAGCAGGCTACATGGTAAAAATTCATTTTGTGGCAATATCAGAAACACAACAACTTTTTGGGTATCAAAGTCATTTACCTCATAGACAGAACATGTAATCATAACATTAAGTGGTAAGATAACTCAGCTACAAAACTGTCAAGGCATATTATTTTCTTTGTAGAAAAAATTTTAAACTATTGATTGATTCAATATATTTAATGATTGTAGGAGAATTTAGGCACTTTTTCCGGAGTCAGTTTTTGGAATTTGTTCATTTTTTGAATTTTTTATTTTAGAATTATTATTGTTATTTTTTAATTTTTGGAATTTCATTTTTGGAAATATTTTTGGAATTTGTTCATTTATACATTTTCAAAGTCATTGGCCTCAGTTGGGAGGTAGAGTAAAACAGTGGAATAGAAAGCTCCACCTAACCTCCCCACCACTGAATCTCCTACAAGGACACCAAGTTAGCAACTATCTACACAGAAAAAACATGGTCATGAGAATGAAAACTCAGGTGAGCATGCATATACCTGGCTTTAATTTTATATCCCTGAAAGAAGCCCTGAAGAGATAAAAAGAACAGTGCTGAATTGTCAACACCACTCTCTCCCCACTCCAAGCAGCTGCAGCATGGTGTGGAGAGCCTCTATGGGCACTTGGGGAGGACACAGCAATTCTGAGGCACTGAACTCAGTGCTGATCTGTTAGAGCAGACAGGAAAACCAGGCATAGTCAGCCAATGACTACCCATAGAAGGAGAATTTAAATCAGCCCTAGTCAGCAAAGAATCATTTATTTCAGCAGTCCAAATTTGAGTGCCCACAAACCTCACTTCGTAGGGCCAAAGTGTTCTCAGTTTCTAAGGAAACTTGAAAGGCAGTCTAGGCCAGAAGGACTGCAACTCATACATAAGTCCTAAGGCTAAACTAGGTTCCAAGACAGTGGACTGGGGAGGCATGTGACCTACTGAGACACCAGCTGAGGTGGCTATAGGAGTGCTGGCAATGCTGGCATCACGCCTCTCCTAACGTCAAGCTGCACAGCTCAGTTTTCTGCTTTAAGAGATCTGTTCCTACTGCTTGAGGAGAGGAGAAGGAACGAGTGGAGAGGACTTTGTCTTATATCTTAGATAACAGCTCAACCACAGCAGGATAGGGCATCAGTTAAAGTCATGAGGCCCCCATTTTAGACTCTAGCTCACAGATGTATTTCTAGACATACCTTGGGCCAGAAGGGAAACTGATGCCTTTAAAGAAAAGACCCAGTCCTGCCAGCATTCACCACCTACTAACTGAAGGACCCCTGGGCCCTGAGTAACCAGCAATGATACCTGGGTGCTACATCAAGGGCCTTGGAGAGCCTCTGAGCCTTGCTGGATTCAGGTGAGATGCAGCAAATTATCAACTGTGGTGGCTATGGGGCAAAACTCCTCTCTGAGAAAAGCAGAGGGAGAAGCAAAGGGGACTTTGTCTTGCACCTTATGTACCATCATAGCCACAGTGGGGTGGGGTACCAAATAGGCCCATGGGGTCCCTGATTCCAAGACTTGACTCTTGGGCAGTATTTCTGGAGCTGCTCTAAGGCAGACGGGAGACTACTGCTCTGAAGGGTGAGTTCTGGGCCAGGCAGGATTCATGACAAGCTAACTAAAGAGACCATGGGCCTTAAGGGAACATCAGAGGAAGTCTGGCAGTACTCCTCATGGCCTGGGGTGGTGATGCCTATGGGATAAGTCTCCCCTTCCTTTGGAAAGGGGAAGGAAGAGTGCGAAGAATTATATCTTGTGTTTTGAGTACGAGCTGAGCCACAATACAAAAGAATATCAGATAGACTTCTACCTAATCTTTTCTAAGACCATCAAGGTAATACCTCTACAAGTCTGCAAGAACCACAGTGTTACCAGGTTTGGGGTGCTCCTTAAAGTACAAACTGCTTAGATCATAACACTAAAGTTATTTTAAATATGTGGAAAGTCCTTACAAAAAGGACAACTACAAATAAGTCCAGACAGTGAAGACTATAATAAATACCTAACTCTTCAATGCCCAGACACTGAAGAACATGTAGTAGCATCAACACTATCCAGGAAATCATGACCCTACAAAATGAATGAACTAAGTAAGGCACCAGGAGACAATCCTGGAGAAACAGAGATATGTCCCCTTTTAAACAGAGGATTCAATGTAACTGTCAAAGAAACTCAAAGATATTCAAGATAATCCAGAGAAAGAATTCAGGATCCTATCAGATAAATTTAACAAAGAATTAAACTAATGAAAAAGAATCAGGCAGAAATTCTGGAACTAAAAAATGCAATTGGCATACTGAAGTATACATCAGAGTACTTTAACAGCATAATCAATCAAGCAGAAGAAAAAAGCAGTGAGCTTGAAGACAGGCTATTTGAAAATATACAAAGAAGACAAAAGAAAAAATGAATAAAAACAATGAAGTATGTTGGATCTAGAAAATAACCTCAGAAAGGCAAGTGTAAGAGTTATTGGCCACATAGAGCGGATAGAGAAAAATATAGGGGTAGAAAGTTTACTAAAAGAGATAATAACAGAGAGTTTCCCAAACTGAGAGAAAGTTATCAATACTCAAATATGAGAAGGTTATAGAACATGATGCAGATTTAATCCAAAGATGACTACCTCAAGGCATTTAATAGTCAAAACTCCCAAAAGTTAAGGATAAAGAAAGAATTCTAAAAGCAGCAAGAAAAAAGAAACAAATAATATACAATGGAGCTCCACTACGCCTGACAGCAGACTTTTCAGTGGAAACCTTATGGGCAAGAAGAGAGTAGCATGGCATATTTAAAATGCTGAGGAAAAAGAGCTTTTACCTAGAATAATATAACTGGGGAAAATATTCTTCAAACATGAAGGAGAAATAATGACTTTCCCAGACAAACAAAAACTGAAGAATTTCATCAATACCAGACCTATCCTATAAGAAATGCTAAATAAAGTACTTCAATTAAAAAGAAAATAACATTAATAAGCCATAAATAATCATCTGAAGGTACAAAACTTACTGGTAGCAGTAAGTACACAGAAAAAACAAAATATTATAACACTGTAACTGTGATGTGTAAACTACTTTTATCTGAAGTAGAGAGACTGAACAGCAAATGAATAAAAAATCATAATTGCAACAACTTTTCAACATGTAATCAGTACAATACAATGTAAATAGAAACAACAAGAAGTTAAAAAATAGTGGGGATGGGCCAGGCCTGGTGCCTCATACCTGTAATCCTAGCACTCTGGGAGGCCAAGATGGGTGGATCACCTGAGGTCAGGAGTTTGAAACCAGCCTGGCCAACGTGGTGAAACCCCATCTTTACTACAAAAATTAGCCAGGCATGGTGGTGAGTGCCTGTAACCGCAGCTACTCAGAGGAGGCTGAGGCAGGAGAATCACAGGAACCCAGGAAGTATAAGTTGCAGTGAGCCAAGATTGCACGATTGCACTCCAGCCTGGGTAACAGAGTGGGACTCCATTTCAAATAAATAAATAAATAAAGACTTAAACATAAGAACTAAAAACCATAAAATTCCCAGAAAAAAAAAAAAAAAAAAAAACCTAGGCAATACCATTCAGGACATAGGCATGGGCAAAGATTTCATGACTAAAACACCAAAAGCAATGGCAACAAAAGCCAAAATTCACAAATGGGCTCTAATTAAAGAGCTTCTTCACAGCAAAATAAACTATCATCAGAGTGAACAGGCAAACTACAGAATGGGAGAAAATTTTTGCAATCTATCCATCTGACAAAGGCCTAATATCCAGAATCTACAAAGAACTTAAACAAGTTTACACAAAAAAAACAAACAACCCATCAAAAATGGGTGAAGGATATGAACAGACACTTCTCAAAAGAAGACATTTATGCAGCTAACAAACATATGAAAAAAAGCTCATTATATTACTGGTCATTAAAGAAATGCAAATCAAAATCACAATGAGATACCATCTCATGCCAGTTATAATGGCAATCATTAAAAAGTCAGGAAACAACAGATGCTGGAGAGAATGTGGAGAAATAGGAACACTTTTACATGGTTGGTGGGAGTGTAAATTAGTTCAACCATTGTGGAAGACAGTGTGGTGATTCCTCAAGGATCTAGAACCAGAAATACCATTTGACCCAGCAATCCCATTGCTGGGTATATACCCAAAAGATTAAAAATCATTCTACTATAAAGACCCATGCACACATATGTTTATTGCAGCAATGTTTGCAATAGCAATACTTGGAACTAACCCAAATGCCCAACAATGATAGACTGGAAAAAGAAAATGTGGTACATATACACCATGGAAGACTACACAGTCATATAAAAGGATGAGTTCATGTCCTTTGCAGGGATGTGGATTAAGCTGGAAACCATTATTTTCAGCAAACTAACATAGGAACAAAAAACCAAACACCACATGTTCTCACTCATAAGTAGGAGTTGAACAATGAAAACACGTGGACACAGGGAGAGGATCTTCACACACCAGAGCCTGTCAGGGGATGGGGGGGCTATGGGAGGATTAGCATTAGGAGAAATACCTAATGTAGATGACAGGTTGATGGGTGCAGAAAACCACCATGGCACTTGTATAACTATGTAACAAACTTGCACATTCTGCACATGTATCCCAGAACTTAAAGTATATATTAAAACCATGTTTTTAAGTAGTGGAGATGAAGTTGTGGTGACCATTTATTAGTTTTCTTTCTGTTTGTTCATTTGTTTATGGAAATAGTGTTAAGTTCTTATCAGGTTAAAATAATAAGTTATAAGATAGTATTTGCAAGCCTCATGGTAACCTCAAACCAAAAAATATACAATGGATACACAAAAAATAAAAAGCAAGAAACTAAATAATATCACTAGAGAAAATCATCTTCACTAGAAGACAGAAATGAAAGAAAGAAAACCAGAAAACAAATAACAAAATGACAGCAATAAGTCCTCACTTATCAATAACAACATTAAATGTAAATTGACTAAACCCTTTAATCAAAAGACTTGACTGGCAAAATGGATGAAAAAATAAGACCTACTGATCTGTTGCCTGCAAGAAACATACTTTGCATATAAAGACACATATAGACTGAAAATAAAGGGGTGGAAAAATATATTCCATGCCAATTGAAACCAAAAAAAGAGCAGGATTTGCTATACCCGTATCAGACAAAATAGATTTCAAGACAAAAACTTTAAGAAAGGACAAAGAATTTCACTACATAAAATAAAGGGGTCAAGTCAGCAAGAGGATATAAAAATTTTAATTATATATGCACTCAACATGGGAGCACCCAGGTATATTTTTTAAAAATTATTAAAGCTAAAGAGAGAGATAGGCCCCAATACAATAATAGCTGGGTACTTCAACACCCCACTGTCAGCACTGGACAGATCTTCAAGACAGACAGAAAATCAAAACAACCAAAAAAAAAAAAAACCGACTTAATCTGTACTATAGACTAAATGGATCTAAAAGTATTTACAGAACATTTCATCTGAGACCTTAAGTATTCATATCCTTTTCCTTAGCACACATGGATCATTCTCAAGAATAAAAAGAATAAACCATATGTTAGATCACAAAAGAAATCTGAAAATATTCTGAAAAAATTAAAATAGCATCTCTGACCACAATAGAATAAAATTAGAAATTAATAAGAGGAATTTAGGCAACTACAAAAATACATAACAATTAAATATCACGCCTCTGAATGACCAATGGGTAATTGAAGAAATTAAGAAGGAAATTGAGAAATGTCATGAAACAAATGTTAAGGAAGACAGAACATACCAAAACCTATGGGATACGGCAAAAGCAGTACTATCAGGAAAGTTTATAGCTATAAGTACCTACATCAAAAAAGACGAACTTGAAATAAACAATCTAATGATGTATATTAAAGAATTAGAAAACCAAGAGCAAACCAAATCCAAAATTATTAGAAGAAAAGAAATAGTGAAAATCAGAGCAGAAATAAATGAAATTGAAATAAAAAATACAAAACATCAATGAAACAAAAAGTTTTTTTCTTGAAAACTTAAACAAAATGGACAAACTTTCAGCCAGACTAAGAAAAAAAGAGGGAAGATTCAAGTAAATAAAATCAGAAATGAAAAAAGAGACATTACAACTAATAGTATTGAAATCAAAGGATCATTAGTGGCTACTATGAGCAGCTATATGCTGATAATTGGAAAACCTAGAAGAAATGGTCAAATTCCCAGATATATTCAACCTACCAAGATTGAACCAGGAAGAAATCTAAAACGTGAACACACCAATAACAAGTAATGAGATCAAAGATATAATAAAAAGTCTTCCAGTAAAGAAAAGCCCAGGACCTGATGGCTTCACTGTTGAATTCCACCAAACATTTAAAGAAGAACTAATATCAATTTTACTCAAACTATTCCAAAAAATAGAGGAGGAGGGAATATTCTCAAACTCATTCTATGAGGCCAGTATTGCACAGATATCAAACCCAGAGAAAAAATACATAAAAAAACTACAGGCCATTATCTCTGATGAATATTGATGCAAAAGTCCTCAACAAAATACTAGCAAACCAATTCTAAATGAGGGATAAAAACCATATGATCATTTCAATTAGTGCTGGAAAAGCATTCAATAAAATTTAATATTGCTTTATGATAAAAACCATCAATGAGCTGGGTATAGAACATAATAAAATCCATATATCACAGACCCACAGCTAGTATTATACTCAATAAGGAGAAACTGAAACCCTTTCATTTAAGATATTAAACACAGCAAGGATGCCAACTGTCACCACTGTTATTCAACATAGCACTGGAAGTCCAATCTAGAGCAATCAAAAGAGAAAAGATCTAAAGAGCATTTAAATTGAAAGGAAGAAGGCAAATTATCCTTGTTTACTGATGATGCAAACTTATATTTGGAAAAACCTAAAGACTCCTAAGAAAACTATTAGGACAGATAAACTAATAAGTAAAGTTGCAGGATACAAATCAACACACAAAAATCAGTAGCATTTCTACATGCCAACAATGAACAATGTGAGAAAGAAATCCAAAATAGTAATCCCATTTACAATAGCCACACATAAAATTAAATACCTAGGAATTAACTTAACCAAAGAAGTTAATTATCTCTATAATAAAATCTATAAAACCCTGATTAAGAAAGTTGAAGAGGACACCAAAAAAATGGAAGAATATTCCATGTTCATAGACTGAAAGAATTGATACTGTTAAAATGTCCATTCTATCCAAAGCAATCTACAGATTCAATGCAATGTCTATCAAAATACCAATGACACTCTTCAAATAAATAGAAAAGAAAATGATAAAATATATATGGAATCACAAAAGACCCAGAATAACCAAAGCTATCCTAAGCAAAAAGAACAAACTGGAGGAATCACATTACCTGACTTCAAATTATACTACAGAGCTATAGTAATCAAAACAGCATATATTGGCCTAAAAACAGACACATAGACCAATGGAACAGAATAGAAAGCCCAGAATCAAATCCACACACCTACAGTGAACTCATTTTTGAAAAAGGTGCCAAGAATATGTACTAGGAGAAAACATAGTCTCTTCAATAATTGGTGCTGGAAAAACTGGATATTCATATGCCAAAAGAAGAAAAAGAAAGAAAGAAACTAGACCACTATCTCTCACCATATACAATAATCAAACCAAAATAAATTAAAGACTTAAATCAAAGACCTCAAACCATGAAACTTCTACAAAAAAAGCTTTGGGGAAAATCTCCAGGACATTGTTCTGGACAAAGATTTCTTAAGCAATACCCCAAAAGTACAGGCCAAAATAAATATAGACAAATGGGGTCACATCATGTTCAAAAGCTTCTGCACAAAAAGAATGCAATTAACAAAGTGAAGAGACAACCCACAGAACGGGAGAAAATACTTACTATTTCTATGACAAGGGATAATCACCAGAATATATAAGGAGCTCAAACAACTCTACAAAAAAAAAAAATGAATAATCCAATCAAAAAAAGACATAAGATTTGAATAGATATATCCCAAAAGAAGACATACAAATAACAAACAGGCATATGAAAAGGTGCTCAACATCACTGATTATCAAAGAAATGAAAATCAAAGCTACAAGATATCATCTCAACCTAGTTAAAATGGCTTGTATCCAAAAGACAGGCAATAATATAATATAATATTTATTATAATAAATATTTATAATAATATGGTAATTATAATAAATATGATATTAATTATTATAATAATATAATTAAACATATTATAAATAATAAATGTGGAGAAAAGGGAACCCTTGTACACTGTTAGTAGGAATGTAAGTTATTAAAACTTCTATAGAGAACAGTTAGCAGGTTCCTCAAAAAACTAAAAATTGAGCTACCCTGTGATCCATCTCACTGCTAAATATATACCCAAAGGAAAGAAAATCAGTATATCAAAGAGATATCGGCACTCCTACGTTTGTTGCAGCACTGTTTACGATAACTAAGATTTGGAAGCAACCTAAGTATCTATCAACAGATGAATGGATAAAGAAACTGTGGTACATATCGACAATGGAGTATATATATGCACCACATTTGGTACATACAGTGTTAATATTCAGCCATAAAAAGAATGAGATCCAGTCATTTGCAACAACATGGATTGAACTGGAGATCATTATGTAAAGTGAAATAAGCCTGCCACAGAGAGACAAACATCACATGTTCTCACGTATTTGTGGGATCTAAAAATCAAATCAATTGAACTCATGGACATAGAGTAGGAGGGTGGATACCAGAGGCTAGGAAGGGTAGTTGAGGGTTGAGGTGGGAGATGGAGATGGTAAACGGGTACAAAAGTATAGAAAGAATGAATAAGACCTGCTATTTGGCACCATAATCAGATGACTATAATCAATAATGTTCTCCTTTTTTTGTTTCTAATATTGAGCATCTGGGACTGCATTATATTGACTGATCTTTATTATTATTTATTATTGACTGATTATTGTTGAACATACATCTATTTGATTATACTGCTCAACTCAGCTTTGTTTTCATTATTTATTTTCTATTATACTAATTCATGCTCTGTCTTTGTTATCACCATCCTTCCCACTTTTTGGATTTATTCAATTATTATTTTTCTAATGTCTTAAGATGGATCCTGTGTTTCTCTTCTAATATAAGCATCTGTGGTCATAAATTTCCCTTTAGGAATCCTTTGTATTTTATCCCATATGTTTTATATGTAATATTTTGAGTTGTTAAAAGTACTTTTGATTTTCATTATGATTTCTACTTTCACCACAAATTATTTGAAATTGTGTATGTTTTCTGAATTTTATGTTTTACTTTTAACTTCACTGCATAAATATTGGATAATGTAGCCTATATGATAATTACTTTATGCATGTTATTAAGATCTGCTTTTGGCTTCATTTATGGTCAGTTTCTATGTATGTTCTACTATGTGCTTGTTTTACTGTGTACTTTTGGCTTGATTTGTGGTTAGTCTCTGTATATGTTCTACTCTGTTCTCTAATTTGGGAGTGCTGTGTTTTAAAATATTTTTTAAAAGCTTGTTATATGTGTCATTTAAATTTTTGTCTTTACTGATTTTTGACTGCTGGTTCTATCCATAATGAGAAGCTATGTTTATCAATAGTAGAGAGAAGCAGATTGAAGTCTCCCAGTAGTAAAAATCTTTCCTCTTCTTTCTGTATTATTATAATACAGAAATTGTATTATTTGTATTATAATTTGTATTATAGTATATTTTATTATACTATATTATATTATACATATATAATACAAATTATATCATATATATAATACAAATTATATATATACTATTTGTTTTATATAATACAAATAGTATATATATAATACAAACTATAATAGTATTTGTATCATAATACAAAATAATACAAAATACAAAAATACATTTTTGCCTAATTTTTTATATTTTAGTAAAATGTATATAAAATAAAATTAGTTAATTAGCCATTTTAACCATAAATATACATATGTATGTATGATTCAAGGGTATTAATTACAATTACAATGTTGTGCAACTATCACCACTGTCCTTTTATAAAACGTTTTCATCACCCCAAACAGAAACTCTATAAGTTTAGTGATAACTATGTATTCCCCTGTCCCAGCCCTAATAACCTGTTACCTACTTTATGTCTGTATGAATGTGCCTATTCTAGATATTTCATATAAGTGGAATCATACAGCATATGTCCTTTTGTGATAGACTTATTTTACTTAGCACAATGTTTTCAAGTTTCACCTATGTTGCAGTACGTATCAGAACGTTATTACTTTTTATGGGTCTGTATGCTACATTTTATCTTTTTACAAGTTGATAGACACCTGGTTTGTTTGCATCTTTTGGCTATTGTAAATAATGCTGCAATGAATATTGGCATACACTTATCTGTTTGGGTCCCTTTTTTCAATTCTTTTGGGATCTACCTAGGAGTGGAATTGATGAGTCATATGATAATCCCATGTTTAGCATTTTGAAGGACCACCAACTATTTTCCATGGAGGCTACACCATTTTACATTCTCACCAGCAATATACAAGGATTTCAATTTCTCCACATCCTTGCCAACACTTTCTATTTTCCTTTTTAAATAGAAAAAGTAGTATCTCATTGTAGTTTTAATTTTCATTCCCCTAATTATTAGTATTGTTGAGCATCTTCTCATGTGACTAAGAACCATTCATATATCTTCTTTCAAGAAATATACCATTAAATAGTTTGCCAGTTTTTAATTGGGTTGTCTTTTTGTTTTTTAGTAGTGCATTCATTCACACTGCTGTAAAAAACTACCTGAGACTGGGTAATGTATTTTTTTAAAAAAGATATTTAATTGACTCACAGTTCTACAAGTTGTACAGGAAACATGGCTGGGGAGCCCTTAGGAAACTTTCAGTCATGGTGGAAGGGGAAGCAGTCACATCTTACATGGCCAGAGAAGGAAGAGAGAGAAGGGGGAGGTGCTACACACTTTTAAACAACCAGATCTCGTGAGAACTCACTATCATGAGAACAGCAAGGGGAAAATCTGCCCTCATGGTCCAATTACCTCCCACCAGGCCCCCTCTCTAACACTGAGGATTACAACTGGACATGAGATTTGGGTGGGAACACAAACCCAAATCATAACAAGCTGTAAGAGATCTTTTTATATTCTGAATATTAATCCCTTATTAGAAGTATGATTTGCAAATATTTTTCTCCCATTCTATAGGTTATCTTTTCACTTTCTTCATAAATCTATGATGTACAAAACTGTCTGATTTGTACAATCAAGTCCAATTTACCTTTTTCTCTGATATATCTTGAGGCTATTTAGAGACACACACATATCAAAATGATATATCTTCTGATTAAATGAATCTTTTCAATGATATCTGATAATATTTGATAGCTATTGGCATTTGCTCATTTTTATGTTTTCCTTCTATTTATTTAAATATCTCTTATACAACTATTTTGTATTCTAAAGTGGATACTTCTTAAGTATTTTGGGGTTTAAATATGTCAGCAATTATTTCTGGTAAACTCTTATTCATGGCAGCTTATTTCCTTGTTTATTTGGTGATCTTTAATAATAAGCTTATAATTGGATATTTTTATGTAGAAAATCTATGAGTCTAAACTGGGGTTGCAAGAGCCAAAGAAAATTTGCATTTGTGTATGTTGAAAGTTAAGAGCATTTGTGTTCTGGGAACAATCTAGCCCCTTAAAACTTTGTGGACTAATGAAGAATTTCCAGTAGCAGCATTTCCACCTTTAACTGGGATTTAGTCTCCCAATGGATGGTAGCACTAGAAAAAAACAAATTGCCCTCAGGGAAACCTTGGGGCTTTCTGTGATTGCTTTTTGTTCACTAATCTTTTATATCCTTTGGATGGTGGAGAAGGATGCCCTCAAAGATTTCCTTCACTTTTTACTTTTAAACCAGAAATAAATTAAAAGGCATATTTGATCCAAAATAAAAGCTGATTTTTCATTTGTTTGTTTTTTAAGCTGGAGAATTTTCAGAACATTTATTCTGTAATAGTACCAGAAGAAGTCCAAAATTATCAGTTTCTAAATATCACACTATTTGAAGGATATAATAGATTGTTGCTTCAGGGAAAGTGCTGCCCTTGATAAGCTTATTAAATGCTACGTTCTGCTCATCAGGGATGCTAATTTAGTAGCCTATTACTACAGTTAACTATGAGGGCCCACCTTGATAATGGATCCTTTGGCCCCAGTCAGGTCTTCAGATGACTGCAGCCCAGGCCAACACCTGACTACAATCTCAGGAGAAACCCTGACCCAGAACTACCCAATCAAGCCACTCTCAAATTCATGACATGCAGACTCTGTCAGATATATATAATATGTACTTGTTGTTATTTTAAGCCACTAAGTTTTGTGATAATTTATTACACAGAAATGATAACTAATACATACTGTGATTACTGAAAGATTAAGATCCATTATTTTTTATAGCAGAAAATGTGTACATATAATCTCTAAGTTGAAATCAGTCTGATGCTCTAGTTTCTTTATGGATAATCAGACCATAAATAACATATTTGGATGAATACATAAATAAGGACCAAACCATGGTTATTCACTAAGTCAATTATACAAATGCTTAGAAGCAAATCTTATGCCTGACTCAATAGAAAAATCTACACTACCTGTTTAAAGAAAAAGCATAAGAAACTAGTAAACATGTTGCTTATTCTCCTTCTCTCAGGGTAATTATAAACATGCAACTAACAGAGTTCTGTTTTTTGTGTGCACATTTACATTTTCTTCTGAAAAAAAGAGCAGTACAGAATTTGCAAATGACAATTTCATATTCACTGTGATTTCAGTAGCACTGTTAGTTGTGGTAATAATAATAAACAATATCGTTAGTTAACAGGATGCCATTCAGCAATTTTTTCCAGCTTTAACACTAAGGCTTTAAAAAAATTATATTGGAAAAATGTAATAGCATGCAATGAAGTAAAAAATGTCTTCTACATAGTGAATATAATGGTCATTGTTCATGCTAGGAATATACGACAGTTTTTTAAATGGAGCTCTCTTTGCTTGATCTACTTTTTAGCACAGCATGCAGGTGACAGTAAAGGCTGTTAAAAGGTGTTATGTTTGATCAGTCCATGGTTACCAATAAAGAGCCTCTACTTATTTAAATGAAAGTAATTGCTGCTACCATAAAATGAAAAAGATAAAAAAGCAAATGGGAAAATGTAAGCTCATCAAAGTTTTCTTCTTTCTTTCTTTTTTTTTTTTTTTTTTAATCGAAACAGTGTCTCTTAGCATGGAACAGTCCTTATTATTTAAACCTGCCTCCTAAAGTTAAAAGTAGCTTTGACGAGCATTTTATTAAATCAACTATTTGATGTTTGCTGTAGCACATAAGCCAAGTGTCTGCTGTCCATATTTGAATTCCCCCAGCATTACTCATCTTTCAACAAACACATATAGCTCACTTAATCATTAGTCATCATAAATGCAAGAGTTTCTATACCTTTCTGGAACAAAGATAGCTAGCTTAGTCTTCTCCCTGCTTAAAGCTGCAAACTTACTCAAAGTTTTTCAGCCTCTTATATTTGTAGAATTTAAGGAGGTAAATCAACTATCTGCCATTTCCCTGAAAACTAAAATATAACCGGTGATATTATTTCATTTATTCTCTTACCTAAAAGTAATGACTAGAACAACCTCATACTGTTGAGGAAGTGAATCATCTGGAGATAAAATTTGTTGCTATGCTTCAGGGTGACTTTGGATCAGAACTCAGGAGAAGAAAAGCAATTTTATATTAGTCAAGAACAAGCTGTGATGTTTAACAAGAATGCCTAAGCACATAATTCCACACAACAGTCTTGAAAACACTAGCTTCTTAATCGCTATCGCTTCTTTGTTTTGTACCCAATTTATCCGTCATGCCATTTCGGCCAACACTGTGATCAGGCCTTTCATATCTACTTTGTTGCCAACGTTATCTCACACATTCAGTAATGGCCTCTGCTCACTGGAGGCTTGCCTCACAAACCCTAGTCTACTTGCGTTTCTAAATTCTGTCTGAGATGGGGAAGTTCTTTCAGAAACCATCAGAGTGTCGCGTTCCTGATCACAAACAGGTGAAAATTCTATGTTAGTAATTCTGAACAGTAAATGGATTCTGTTTTCTGTAATGATTTAGGATACAGATAACTGTGTTTAGGTAGCAAGTGTTCAGTCTTGTGATACGTTTAGTTAGGCTTAGGTTTCAGGCCCCCTAAATATACTGGCCCCTATCAAACAAAGCCTTGGAACGTATACTCATGATTCTCTATTTTTTTTCTAAAAAAGCACCTCAAATATTTTATGAGCTTTAGTCCCCATGAAACCTAGATCTGCCTGTGCACTTATTAGATGGACTAGGTAGTCTGAAGAAGTTTTTGAAAATCCGTGTTCAACACTCTCAAAAAGATAACAATCCTGCTGAAGAAATAACATTTATACACACCAAAGAATCATGTGAAAGGTATGGTGTTTAGAGTCAAAGATATAATCTCCAAATCCCAGCTCTGCCACCTACATTCTGTATGTAATTATAGGACAAATACATTAACTGCCTCATTCCTTTAAATCATGCAAAAACAGACATAATACTTAAATCATCAGATCATTCAGAATATTAATAAAAAATATGTGAAAACAAAATGTCTTGCATTTACCATATCCATGTAAATGTTATTTGAACCATCATATCTCAGGTTTTATGAGATCTTAAAGAAGATCTATTCAACATTTGGATTCTCTCTATAATATCCCCAAGTCATGGTTGCCTACATACTGCTTGACTATATCCAGTGATAAGGACTAAGGCAGTCCACTGCATATAATTAATTACTTAAATATATGGCAGAGTTTCTGGTTTTTATTTTTGTTATTTTTGTTTTATTTTGGTATTCAGGTATAGGTATCTGATTCATGATATTAAAATATATATATATTTATATATATTTTTTATATATATACACTATATATTTTATATATATTTATAAATTTATACAAAAAATTTATAAATTTATTTATAAATTTAAAATTTTATAAATTTATTTATATTTATATTTATATATTTATATAAATATATATATACACTATATATATTAAAAATATATATATTAAATATATATATATATATATACACACTAACACTGAGGAGTGTGGTATTGGCTAGAAATTCCTTTTTTGCTCTCACCCACATACTAAGGTACTATCACAAAACCAATGAAGCAGTGGGTTCGCCAGCACACATTATAGCCTGAGAACTGAAAGTTGCCTGAGATCCAATCTTGGACCAGTAAACAAAATTATAACAGAAAAATATATAATGCCTGAGAAGGAATGGTGAGAGTAAAGAGGGATAACAAGGTGAGAATAGTGTCTGCCATGGAAAATCAAAGAGAATTTTCAAAAGAGTACATAGTGACATCAGATGCCACTGAGATATTGTCCTAAAACGTTCTGATAATTATAAACCAGATTCAGCCTCCATGAGACACTAGTGAAGTGGTGGGTAATTGAGTGGGTGTGAGTTTTAAAGCCAGAGCATGCAGACAAAAAGCAGAAGTTCTTGGCCTTTACTGGCAGGGGGTGGGATAGGGTAGCATTCAGGCAGCACTTCAGAGAAAGATGTGAGTGGACTACAAACTGCAGGGAAAGAAGCAAACAGGGTTGAAAATACCCACAGAAGATGAAATGTCACATGGAGTGAGGTGTCGGTCCTGTGGCAGAGGATAAGTAATAAAATTCAGAGCATGAAAGCCTGGGTTAACCTTAAAGCAAAAAAGGGATGTTCTGCTCTTGCAATGAGAGAAATTGTTGGGATTTATGTATGTATTAGTCTGTTTTCAGAATATGTATTCTGTTTTCATGATGCTGATAAAGACATACCTGAGACTGGGTAATTTATAAAGAAAAAGAGGTTTAATGGATTCACAGTTCTACGTGGCTGGGATGATCATGGTGAAAGGCATATCTTACATGGTGGCAGACAAGACAGAATGAGGACCAAGTAAAACGGCTTTTCCCTTATAAAACCATCAGATCTTGTTGGACTTCTTCATTATCATGAGAACAGTATGGGGGAACCTCCCCCATGATTCAGTTATCTCCCACCACGTCCCTCCCACCACATGGGGGAATTATGGGAGCTACAATTCAAGATGAGATTTGGGTGAGGACATAGCCAAACCATATCAAAATAGTTCTAGTATAATTCACAAGTTTGGAGCCAAGAAGCCAAGGAATTTCATGCTGTGAGCCTTGGGTGGTCTGAGAATTTCTAGGCATCTACTAATATGTAGCACAGGAAAGCAGCTGCTGCCAGTACTTGGAATTCTAAATAGAGCCTTCCTGAGGGTCATCACAAAAGATAAAAGCTACAGCTGCCAGCTGTAGCAAGCTTCAAGAGAGGGCCACCCCCGAAGGACTCTTCTCAGGTACTTGAGTTGAGAGGTGCGATACTCACCTCTAAACATTATTTTTTATTTTTAAGTCAATGTTATTGTGCATATTTATGGTGTTATAAGATACATTTATATAGTAAAACCATTACTAAAGTGGACCATATTAACATGTCCTTCTTCACAAATAGCTATTTTTCTTCCCTTATGACAAGAGCAGCTATAATCTACTCATTTAGCAAATATCCAAAATACAATGCATTGTTATTAACTAGAGTCATCATGTTGTACATTAATCTTGGGACTTGCTTATCCTACATAGTTTCTACTTTGTATCCTTCTACCTACTTCTCCCTTTTTGCTCCCCCAACCCCCCAACCAAGGTTTTATTGTGGTTCAATGTTCTATTTTTATATGTTTGACCCTAATTTTTAAGATTGTACATATAAGTGAAATCATACAGTATTTTTCTCTGTGTGTCTGTTTTATTTCTCTAGATTCATCCATGTCATGGCAAATGAAAGAATCCCCTCCTTTTTAAGGCTAAATAATATTCTATTATACTATTATATATTAAATAGATATAGAGTTTCTTTTTTGAGTTCAGGGGTACATGTACAGGATGTGCAGGTTTGTTATATAGATAAACATGTGTCATGGAGTTTGTTTTACAGATTACTTCATCATCCTGGTATTAAGCCCAGTATTCATTAGTTGTTTTTTATTCTCTCCCTCCTCCTACCCTGTACCTTCCAATAGCCCCCATGTGTGTTGTTCCCCTCTATGTGTCCATATGTTCTCATCATTTAGCTCCCACTCATAAGTGAGAACATATGGTACTTGAGTTTCTGTTTCTGCATTAGTTTGCTAAGGATAATGACCTCGAATTGCATCCACGTCCCTGCAAAGGACATAATCACATGCTTTTTATGGCTGCATAGTATTCTATGGTGTATATGTACTACATTTTATTTATCTAGTCTATCATTGATGGGCATTTAGGATGATTCCATGTCTTTGCTATTGTGAATATTGCTACAATGAACATATGTGTGCATGTGTCTTTACAACACATGCATTTATAAGTTCCTTTGTGTACATATCCAGTAATGGGATTGCTGAGAAAAATGGTGTTCTGTCTTTAGGTGTTTGAGGAATTGCTACGCTGTCTTTCACAATAATTGAACGAATTTACACTCTCACCAACAGTGTATAAGCATTCATTTTCTCTGCAACCTCACCAGCATCTGTTATTTTTTTACCTCTTAATAACTGCCATTCTGACTGGTGTGAGATGGTATCTCATGGTAGTTTTGATTTGCATTTCTCTGATGATCAGTGATGTTGAGCTTCCTGGCCCCAAGTATGTCTTCTGAAAAGTCTCTGTCCATGTTCTTGTTTGTTTTTTTTCTTGTAAATTTATTTGAGTTCTTTATAGATGCTGGATATTAGACTTTTTTCAGATTATAGTTTTAAAAACATTTTACTTATTCTCTAGGTTGTCTGATTTCTCTGTTGATAGTCTCTTTGGCTGTGCAGAAGCTCTTTAGTTTAGTTAGATTCCATTTGTCAATTTTTGCTTTCATTGCAATTACTTTTGACGTCTTCATCATAAACTCTTTGCACATGTTTATGTCCAAAATGGCATTGCCTAGGTTGTGTTCCATTGCCATGGTTTTTATAGTTTTAGGTTTTACATGTAAGTCTTTAATCTATCTTTGTTAAAAAATTTATATTTTTTTAATTGTACTTTAGGTTCTGGGGTACATGTGCAGATCATGCAGGATTGTTGCATAGGTACATACATGGCAATGTAGTTTGCTGCCTCCATCCCCCTGTCACCTATATCTGGCATTTCTCCCCATGTTATCCCTCCCCAACCAACCCACCCTACCCTGTCCCTCCCTATCCCCCACAACAGACCCCAGTGTGTGATGCTCCCTCCATGTGTTCTCATTGTTCAATACCTGCCTATGAGTGAAAACATGTGTTGTTTGATTTTCTGTTCTTGTGACAGTTTGCTGAGAATGATCGTTTCCAGATTCATCCATGTCCCTACAAAGAACACAAACTCATCATTTTTTATGGCTGCATAGTATTCCATGGTGTATATGTGCCACATTTTCCCTGTCCAGATTATCATCGATGGGCATTTGGGTCGGTTCCAGGTCTTTGCTATTGTAAACAGTGCTGCAATAAACATATGTGTGCATGTGTCTTTATAATAGAATGATTTATAATCCTTTGGATATATATCCAGTAATGGGATTGCTGGATCAAATGGAATTTCTATTTCTAGGTCCTTGAGGAATCATCACACTGTCTTCCATAATGGTTGAACTAATTTACACTCCCACCAACACTGTAAGAGTGTTCCTATTTCTCCACAGCCTCTCCAGCATCTGTTGTCTCCAGATTTTTTAATGATCACCATTCTAACAGGTGTGAGATGGTATCTCAATGTGGTTTTGATTTGCACTTCTCTAATGACCAGTGATGATGAGCATTTTTCATATGTCTGTTGGCCTCATATATGTCTTCTTTTGAAAAGTGTCTGTTCATATCCTTCACCTACTTTTGAATGGGTTTTTTTGGTTGTTGTTTTTTCTTGTAAATCTGTTTTAGTTCTTTGTAGATTCTGGATATTAGCCCTTTGGCAGATGGCTAGATCGTAAAAAATTTTTCCCATTCTGTTGATTGCCAAATCAAACAACAAACTCTAATGATTGTTTCTTTTGCTGTACAGAAGCTCTGGAGTTTAATTAGATCCCATTTATCAATTCTGGCTTTTGTTGCCAATGCTTTTCATGTTTTAGTCATGAAGTCCTTGCCGATGCCTATATCCTGAATGGTATTGCCTAGGTTTTCTTCTAGGGTTTTTATGCTGTTAGGTCTTATGTTTAAGTCTTTAATCCATCTGGAGTTAATTTTAGTGTAAGGTGTCAGGAAGTGGTCCAGTTTCTGCTTTCTGCACATGGCCAGCCAGTTTCCCCAACATCATTTATGAAACAGGGAATCCTTTCCTCATGGCTTGTTTTGTCAGGTTTGTCAAAGATCAGATGGTTGTAGATGTGCAGCATTTCCTCCAGGGCCTCTGTTCTGTTCCATTAGTCTGTATCTCTGCTTTGGTGCCAGTACCATGCTATTTTGATTACTGTAGCCTTGTAGTATAGTTTGAAGTCAGGTAGCGTGATGCCTCGAGATTTTTTCTTTTTGCTTAGGATTGTCTTGGTTATGCGAGCTCTCTTTTGGTTCCATATGAAGTTTAAGGTGGTTTTTTTCCAGTTCTGTGAAGAAGGTCATTGGTAGCTTATGGGGATAGCATTGAATCTATAATTTACTTTGGGCAGTATGGCCATTATTAAGATGTTGATTCTTCCTAACCATGAGCATGGAATGTTTTTCCAGATGTTTGTGTCTTCTTTTATTTCCTTGAGCTGTGGTTTCTAGCTCTCCTTGAAGAGGTCCCTTGTTAGTTGTATTCCTAGGTATTTTATTCTCTTTGTAGCAATTGTGAATGGGAGTTTGCTCTTGATTTGGCTCTCTGTTCATCTGTTACTGGTGTATAGGAATGCTTGTGATTTCTGCACATTGAATTTGTATAATCTATCTTGAGTTAGTTTTTGTATATGTTTGAAGGAAGGATTCCAGTTTTAATTTTCTGCATATGGCTAGTTAGTTATCCCAGCACCATTTATTGTATAGAGAATTCTTTCCTCCTTGCTTGACCTTGAAAGGATTGTTAAAGATCAGATAGTTTTCAGTCTGTGGACTTATTTCTGCATTCTCTGTTCCATTGGTCTAGGTGTCCATTCTTGTGCCAGTACCTTTGGTTACTGTAGCCCCCGTGGTATAGTTTGAAGCCGGATAGTGTGATGCCTCCAGCTTTGTTCTTTTTGCTTAGGATTGCCTTTGCTACTCAAGCTCTTTTTAGGTTCCATATAAATTTTGAAATATTTTTTCTACTTCTATGAAGAATGTCTATGGTAGTTTGATAGGAATAGCATTGAGGTTATAAATTGCTTTGGGCAGTATGGCGTTTCAAAAACAAAGATTTTTCCTACCCATGAGTATGGAATCTTTTCCCATTTATTTGTGTCATCTTTAATTTCTTTCTCTCTGTGTGTGTGTGTGTGTGTGTGTGTGTGTGTGTGTGTGACCTTATTTCCAAGTAATACTGATTAAAAATATTTACACTTTTATTTTTAAGTCCATAGTTTAGCACTCTTGTTTATATGGCTTTAAAAGTTATAGCATAAGATCTTTACATTAAAGACTGGGGGAAAAGATTCCATTCAAAACAAGCCTGATAATTATATAAATGTTTTTCCCATACTTTATTTTAAATACATGAATTTTTAAATGATGCTCATCTTTTTTTCATTTGGTAGTAAAATAGTAGTGTAACTTTTCATCAAAATAAAGTTTACTACAGAAGTAAATACATTTTCCCAATTGAAATTGGACTTTCAGCTGCCACTAAATAAAATTTCTCAACCTAACTTGAGTGAAAAAGAACTCGTGGTTGTCATCATAAGCAAAAATATAAAGTATTATACCATTGGCTATATTACTCCTTACAACATAAACTGAAAGAACCAGAGATGCTTTATAGAAGTTTAGCTGGTTTTGAAATGGAACATGGGTGTGGATTTTTTTTCTTAACATTCTCAAAATTTTATCACCACCCCTCTCTCTGTTGCAGAGATGGTATCTGTGACTACTGGGGTAGTCACAGATTTCCAACTAAAGAAAGCCAAAATTTAACTGCACAGTAACAATACACTGTTCATCATGCAGCCTTGTGTTTCCTATATATTTAATTTTCTAACATGCATTAGAGTACATAAACTTGTGTTCTAATTATTTAAGTTTGGTTTTACAATATGGAAGAAATTTGAGGAAGAATATGACCTGGGAAAGAGAAAAGGGAGAACTTTTACCATAATGAAAATAGATACAAATGCAAGTTTATAATAAGAATATAATCTACTTAACTTTTCATAAATGTGCTTCTCAAAACTCCCCTTAATTTATGAAACAGATCCCTCCTCTGTGGCATTAAGCAGGGAGAGGGGAATCAATTTGTTTCAATAGAAACAGTTCAGCACAACAGCAAATAGCTTAACTTTGGTCCACTTCTGTTAGCCTAAGGACAGGCATACTACCCATAAGTCATTCGAAAATTCAACAAGTAAATTTAAAAATATATTCATGTGTAATTTCATTCTAAAAACCAGCATAGCTAGTCTGTCTTCATTCTCTGGCTTTTCAGCTTCAGAATCCACTGTTGGCTTGCTTTCTAATCCTCAGCATCTTCGTGATCTTCCCTGGCAGCTTCAGCAGCATCTGCTTGGCTAGGCTTGGTTCATAGATTTATGGGGTGATTCAAGTCTGCTTCTAGAAGTTCAGTTTGTATTTCCACTATAATCTGATTTATCCATTGAATGTGAAGCTTCTGTACATGTACTTCAGTACTTTCTTCAGTCTGAATTCAACCCACTTCTAGATAACTTATTAGGACCTGCTCTGGATGCTCACTTATAAGTGAACCATGTACCTGGCTGTCCTGGAGAAGATCTGGATGGACATGTTCCACAGTCACTTGTGCTGAATCCACCTGGACCTGAAGCAATGGTAGCACATGCACCTTCCCAACTTGTTCTATAATAGTCATTGATGTCACAGGTTCAGTTTGCACATGTGTTTCTACTGAAATAACTTCTTCCAATACTAGATGCTCTGAAATATTGTATCACTGAGATGCCTCATTAATTTATTTTCTTGAATAAACCACAAGTCACATAGAGAACAGTGGTTGAGTTTACACCCAGTGTGTATTACCAAGTGATCTTTGAACTGGTTAAACACACTGTTGCAGACCTGGCATTCATAGAGCTTCTTTTTTCTTTTTTTTGCCCCTACTCCAGTTTCGCATGCAGTGAGATGACATTTGAGGGTGCTATTACTAGCAAATCTTTTATCACAATTTCAACACTAAAAAGGTTTTTCACCTGTATGTTTTCAAAGGTGTTCTTTAAAATATCCAAAACCATCAAACTGCTTCTCACAGTACTGACATACATAAACTTTTTTTCCCAGTTCTTTGCTTCTTAGTGACTCCACCTTCTTCAAGATGGTAACAATTTAAGTGCTGTTTTCATGTGCTCTCCCAAAGATATCTTTTATTGCATGTTTCACACTTGAAACTCTCTGGAGAGTGGGATTTTGTGTGTTCCTTCAAATGATAAAACAATTTAAATGAACCATTGCATTTCTCACAACGGAGCAAGTCCTTCACATATGACAACTAAAGTTCCACAATGTCAGTACTTTTTTTTTTTTTTTTTTTTTT